>NC_092213.1:9322538-9451385 GCF_043381705.1 Parasteatoda tepidariorum
ATTGATTTGTTGTGGGAACATGGAGGACTTTGAGACTCGACAGATTTAACGTGCATCAGTCACCATTTACTACACGGGGAGTCTTCGGCCGGCGAGGATCGAACCCACGACCTCTTGGATATGGGCCCAGCGCCCTACCGACCAGGCTATCCCGGCCTTTGCTTTGGCTATTGCTGTGTTGTGTGATTCGTAAATGAAAATTGGAAAGCTTAGATCACAACATAGCATTTATTTTAAATAACGCAAAGAATAAGAACGCTATTACAAATAGTGTCAATTAATTTAGTGTCAACAAATTAATTTAGTGTCTCAAAAAAAGAAGAAAAGAAATCAAAACGTAATTTTTCAGCTATATTAAGTATAGAACAGTCTCACTTTCACCCATAAGAACTTCATTTAATGCTAATAATCCTTGTTCAGTGAATACTTATGCAATTCTGGATTTAAGGATTCTCGACACCCCCTCACCCTGGTCTGTCTTCAAGGGAATAGCCAGTTGTAGTGGACGCTACAAGATCTCTTCCCCACACCTCAAAACCACACAGTAACCAAACCCACACAGATTTCTTACATATTTGGCGAGAACGAAGTTCTTCCTGATGAAGTACTATATCTCCCTCGTTTATCTTAAGTAGTTTTCTTGTGTTTCTAACTTCATGATACCCAGATAGCAAAATAAGGTTTATTTTCACTCAGCAAAAACCTTTTAATGTAAACCTGAAAAGGTTTTTAATGCGGTTTACGTGTAAACCTTTTAATCTTGAAACAAGATCTGTGACAATCTGCTCTATTCTAGGCACATTACCCTAATCCAAAACTTTGGAAAACAACCTTCTATATAAAAACCTTAAATCGAGGTTGTCTAAGCGTGAAAAAATCCTTGAACAAAGCTAGTCTTAAGGTAAAATAATCTTAAATCTAGATAATTGTAAGGTATCTTTTCGCAACGTCTTGTATACTCAGCTAAAATCCACCTTGTCATGACATTTTAATGGACAATGCAGTTTGATTCTATCGCTAGTGTGACGTCAACTAAAACGCCATTTTGGACCTAAGTGACCATTTTACCTAAATGACAATACTTTTTAAAAAAGCTTTAAAAAATAATTTTTAATCCTTTTAGGATGAAAGGTTTGAATAAGCAATATTTTTGCTTTATTGAAAAAAGGTTTTTAGTACAAACATTTTCGGGACAATAAAAACAAAATCTCGACACAAGGTTGCCCTAAGGTTAAACGCTTTCTGGGTGGCTTTTTAAGTCTAATAAATATTTTTTAAACATATCTCTCAAAATGCAGTAGAGACTTGTGCCATCTTAAAGTTGGTCGGAAACGAAGCTAATTTCTGACCTACGAAGAAATGTTTTTGTGTCAACACTTCAATTTGGTCATCAATTTCGTATATTGTGACTATTAATCGCCGCTTCAATTCAATTGTGTACTAATTTTCTTACTACAGTAGGGAACCGATTATCCGGAACGATCGGGACCATCGCTATTCCGGATAACTGATTTTTCCGGTTTTCTGAATCGCTACAAAAAGCACTTTTTTTTATTGTTAAACCCAACTAAAAAAAAAATATTAGGAAATAATCTTAAAAAGAAGAAAAAACGATGAAGTAATACAGTAATGATTATTTCTAAAATGATGGTATGGTAAACATCTTTCAAAAAAGAAAGAAAAATCCTAAAATCTTATGAGGAAAAAAATTTTTTTTTAAAAAATAGCGGGAAAATTTATCGAATTTCGTTCCGGTTTTTTGGTTTTCTGATTTCCGGATAACGGGTTCTGTACTGTACAAATATGATTGTCCTACGGTTTTGCACAAAAATTTTTTCTCGGTTCTAACCATACCCTCCCACCATCAAAGATGGTAATATGAAATTGCATATTGTTTTTGACACATCTTCACAGAATTTGGGAAATCCTCTTCTAAATGATGCTCTCGAACAAAGACCTAATTTATTACCAGATATAAATGGCAACTTTATTACGATCGAGGCTGCATCTGATGGCTGTTTCAACTGAAAGAAGTCAGGCTTTTTTTCAGTTGATACCGTTATGTTCATAATTATACCACTTAACGTGATATGAACTCGCCAACATCGATGAATGGTTCAAATTAAATAGCTCTCAAAAATTCGTTGAACTAACTAATATTATCCCGGCCAATGAATAAATAAAAAAATATTAATCAGCTAGTAGCATTTGTTAATCGAATTCTACAACAGATAAAATTCTAGAAGGGAATTAATGTGGCGTAACTACCACTATAAATCTTAAATACCAATTCACTAGTATATAAGACATATTAACTTCACCCAATCTGGAGGTACCTTTTGATATATGAAGGTTGACGGAGTCATATAATTAATCCCTATACTGTCAATGATTTATTATTTGATTCGCATTCGGTAGTAATTTATTGAATACTAATTTCTATTATATATGTAGACGGTGTATTTAAATTCCGGCCTGATTTTCGATACCAAACGTTTAAAATTTTTATTTGCAGTTTGATCATTTATCTGTGTTTATTTATAGTTTGATTTATTTATCTGTATTTTAGGAATTCAGAAAGATTCCTGCACGACCCCCAAACGATCTCAAAGTATAGAAACTGGCCACACACCTATGAAAAATCGAATCAGTGTTGCTAAGGTAGCTGATGATTCGGTAAATAAGTCTGCTACAAATAGTAAAGGTAGTCGAAATTCTAGTACTTCCAGTTGTGACTCCAAAGGAAAAACTGTATCTGTAACTCCACTTCGTGAGAGCACAGCTCCCGGTAAGAAATTTCATTTGTAAAATACAGGGTGTTCAAAAAATACTGCTTTGAAAATATCAATTAAAAGTAACTTTCACAATAGCGTACTTGTTGAAAAATCATGATCTTAAAGTAGTATACCTACTTACTTAAAAATCTAATTAAAATCTCCATAGAATAATTTTCACATAATTGATTATGTAGTACCATATCAAAAGTACTGGAAACAGAAGTTTAATACAAACTCTTATCTATGGTCAATTAGTTCAAAAAAATGTGTATTTATGATTTAAAAAAAAATCTTCATATTTTGAGTTAACACGTAAGATGTACTAAATAATTAAAAGGAATCATTAAGCAGGTGAATATATTAAAGTATAATTGAAATAAATTGAAATTAACTCTAAAATTAGTACACCAACTTATTGAAAAATTGAATTACAACTTCCATAGAAGGATTCTGAAATAATTGTTGATGTTGAACCAAAAAGTACTAGAAACATATTTAAATATAAATACTTATCGACAGTCAATTAATTAAAAAAAGGAGCATTTATGATTTTAAAAAAAAATCATATTTTGAGTTAAACACTCAAGATGTAGTAAGTAAGATAAGGGCTAATCATTTAGTAGGTGAATAAATTGAACTATAATTGAGATAAATTGAAAGTAACTCGAAAAGTAGTACACCAACTTATTGAAAATTAAATTGCAACTTCCATAAGAGGATTCTCAAATAATTATTCATGTAGTACCAAAAAGTACTAGAAACATTTCAATATAAGTTCATATCCACATGTCAATTAGTTCAAAAATCAAGCATTTCTGATAAAGATCTTCATATTTTGAGTTAAACACTTAAGATAATACTTACTTAATAATTAGTGGGAATCATTAAGAGGGTGAATGAATCGAAAACGAAAAATATGGGGTTTGCAAGAAAGTAATTTTGGGATTTTAGTGTGAAATAAAACTCAGTTTTTACTATAGAAAAATGAACTTTAATCAATCAAGCTTCTTCCATTTCTGTTCAATTATCTTTCGCCATCTTTTTCGTAATTTCATGATCCTGTACCCATAGAACTTCTGGTCCTTATCAGCAAAAAACTCAACTGAGTGTGAATTGAGATCATCGTTATTATTGAAATTTTTACCAATTAAAAAGTTTTGTAAACTTTGAAATACTTCGAAATAATCCGATGGTGCAAGGTCGGGACTATATAGAGAATCGCAAAGGAATCTCACACATCTTTGGTAACACGTACAAAATCATTTGAGCTTGGTCGGGTTGAGCTATTCCTCGATTTAGCCCCGACTTTGAGCCATCGGAGTACTATTTATTTCAAAGTTTACAAAGCTTTTTAACTGGTAAAAATTTCAGAAATAACTGTCATCTCAATTCACACTTGGTTAATTTTTTTTTGCTATTAAGGACTTTTATAAGTCAGGATCATGAAGTTACTAAAAAGATGCCAAAAAAATCATTGAACAGAATTGGAAGATATTAGACTGATTAAAGTTCATTTTTTAAGGAAAAAGTTAAGTTTTATTTTACACTAAAAAAACCGAAATTACTTTTTTGCCGATTCAATACTTCCGATGAATGCTAAAATACATAATTTTGTGTACATGATTTTAAGGGGTGGAGGTAATTGGGTGAATAGTTCGCGAGAAATATCAATTTAAAAAGTCTAATACAGGTGTAAAACCAAAAAAAAGAAGAAAAAAAACTTATTAATTGCGTACTGTAATATAGTAAAGAAAATAAACACTATTGCTAAGTGTATTCAACTATAATTTTGTAGCTGTAACTTACCGCATATTTAGTGGGAGTAAGAGAAAATAACCGTAAGCTTTTTTTTTTTAGAGTTTCAAATTTTTTATTCTTTTTCTGACTTTTACATTTTATGTCACCGTGTTACATATCTGCAACAAATACAAAAAGCATATGCTTTTTACCACGAACGAATTTCGAAAGACGATTTCGGCAACTATTACTATTACTATTTCGACGCATATTGTTTAACTGTTTTTATTGTACATGGCGATAAGAGGTAATTTTTCGAATTGAAGTTCAATTTGTTGCTAACAAAGATGCACTCGTTTGTTTCAGAGATATGAATCTAAAATTTTTGAATTATGACTGAATCGAATTTAATTGAAATTTTTGAATCTTTATGTTATTTTTTAGATACAGAAATGAAATCATCAATATTTCGTTATTTTGCATAATGCTGTAAAAATGCAACAAGCCATTTTTTTTATATTAATTTTTAATTTTATGAAGTAAATGTTTCATAATTATTTTTCAAGTGTTTAAAATGTATTAGCCATTCTAATGTATTGACTTTTTCGTTTCAAATCAGAGGTGTTAATATATGAAGGATTAAATATTTAATTATTTTATTCATTTAGTATCTACTATATCATTTTTCAGCATCCACCATAGAAGAAGCACCATGCATCAAAAAAGAGGTGAAAAGCTCCAGATTCCGAGTAGAACAAATTAATGTCCAAACTGAAGCTCCTATCTCTCAAACGAAAATAACTCATCCCGTTAAGCCTATTAGAGATTCAACGGAAGTACAAGACAACACAGATAACAACAGTACGTTCATTTAAATTAAATAAAGAGGAAAACCTATGTGATTTTTTTCAATAAAAAAAGGTTTCGTAAGTAAATATTTGAAGGTAGGCGGGATAAAAAGAGCACCGTAAACAAAAGCTTCAGAAAAAAAAACCGGAAAAATCACCGGAAAAGAATCATTTCATTAATTAGAATGAGAGCAGTGGTAGATCAGGGTATAATATCGTTCTTGTTCTAATGAGATGAGCTGGGTTCGAATCCTAGTCTGATCTGGCTGGTCGATTTGAATTCTGCCCCTGGCTCGCACCGACCACAGTGCTAACGTAAAGTATCCACAGTGGTTGGCAGATCATGGATTAGAGTCCCCTTGCCATCAGGCTAACCGTGGGAGGTTTTCGTGGTCTTCCTCTCCATGTAACGCAAATGCGAGTTAGTTCCATCAAAAAGTCCTCCAAGAAGACAATTTCTCCCAACACTTGATACTAGATTTCTCTTGTCTTTTGGATTGGGTTCAAAATTACAAGGCTACAGAGTGACATTAGTAGTAAAAAATTGGGTCGACTGTTCACCGACGGTTATAAAATGGGAGCAGCGGTGGCTCAGGTGATAGTTCGTCTCCCAATGAGGTGACCCAGGTTCGAATCCCAGCGGTAACTGATACGAATGTTGCCCTCAGCTCGCACTGACCGTGTAACATTTCTTCAGTGTAGCATTCAGTTGTAATATGTGATGTAACATTTCTTCAGTGATAACGGATCATGGGTAAGAATCCCCTTGCGGTCCAGGAGCTCCCTTGTCTTCTGGATTGGGTTCAAAATTATAAGGCTACAGAGTTGAACACTGATAGTCGTAATCTTAGAATTGGGTATGCTGTTCAATGTTGGTTATAAAGTAAAATTTATTACACTAGGGAAAATATTTCTGTAGTATCGCCTAATTCGGTTACACGGATTTCAAATCTAAAATTTGTTTTGCTCCTAAAGCTACAGATTTTTTATTTCAAAATGATATTTTTAGTCTGTTTTTACGCTGAAATGTACCAGTGTAAAAACATTATGTATAACAGAAGGTTGCATAAATGTTGCGACAAACTTCTAAGGGAGTTAAGGCACATCATCGAAACTGAAACTGCACAGAAAATCATGCTCAAAATTGTCGTCATACGTGGCAGGGATTATTACCTATTATGACTTGTTCAGAAGCACCCGAAGAAACAGTTCATAATAGGGGAAGCGCCCCTAACTGCTTATGGCGATGTTTCCGAGCATGGGTTTGCAATATTAATCCTGATGATCTGCCCTAACTCCCCTAGAAGTTTGTCGCAACATTTATCTGACTCCCTGCCATATATAACGTTTTTAAACTTTTACATTTCGGCAAAAAATGTCATTAAAAAAATTTGGAGAGAGTAAATGATTGCAGGTTTGAAATCAGCGATGCTAAACATCGAAGAATTGCTAAAAATTATGTAATAGAAAAAAAGTTTTGTTTCCCAGTGTTATTATATAAATGTAACGACCAACTCAATTCGTAGAACCCGAACTTAATGCAATTAAATAGTTCTCTGAACTTAATTAGATATTTCTGTAAAAATAAATTAAAAAGGATTAGTTTATAGCTAACCGGAAAAGAATCCTCACTACTTCGTTCAATTTAACAAATTGATCAGTACTCTTCAGAAATTCTAAAATTGTTCTAAATTTCACTAATTACACTTATTGTAATCACTTTTATTATTATTTTTAATTTATCAAAAGATTTAATCTATGAGTAGGTAAACTATTTATAATATTGCTATTATACATTATATAAATGTATTTACAATTAAAAACATATTATAAACATAGCAAGCATTAAAAGTTCCGTTCTATCAACTACAAATTAAACTTTGTGTTCTAATAATTTTTTTAAAAAATATTTAATTATGATCGAATAATTATTTAATTAAGTTAAATGGCCCAAATGAAATCGGAGGTTACATAAATGAGTTGTTCTTTTTTCGGGTGCTTTTTTTGGTGCTCTTTGGTCCAAAATTTTTTTCCGGTGCTTTTTTCCCGTGATTCATGTCTGGATTGCGTAGTTAATAAAAATATATGTATTCATTTTTAACATTATTCTACATGTTTCTAACTAAATTCTATATAATTACATTCTACATACATTTATTCTTACAATGTTCTACATACTTCAAAGTAAATTTGAACTAGAATTTTTTTTAAAAATTATGCATATTAGCAACTAAAAATATGTTTAGATATTCACCTTATTCTACATGCTTCGAGTTAAACTTAAAATACTTCGTAAAAAGATTATAAAAAAACCCTACATAATGCTAAGTGCTTGTAGTTAAATTTAAAATCATAAAAAATTATGCTTCATAAATAAAAACATTTTGTATTCGTTTTTACATTATTACACTTGTGTTTCAAAATAAATTCAAATACATCAGAAAAATTATATATAATAAATAAATTATATATAATAAATAAATTATATATATTTATTTTACAATGTTCCATATGTTTCAAACTAAATATAAATTAAAATATTTAATAAAAATTATGCATATTAATAAATGAAAACATATCTGTTACTTGATTAAAGACATCCTTCGTTTCAAAAATATATAAATTTGAAATAACAGTCGACATGTTTTTTGTGCTCAAAAATTGATGCCCATTTTCAGGACTTGCCAGACGTGAATGAAAAAAACAAAAATGATTTCTCACCTTTATTTTTCCATTTTCCGTTAGCAACTTTATATTTTATATTTCAAAGCACTCTTCACATAATTTTGTATTTTATAACAAAATATACATAATAAATAAATTACATACATTTATTTTAACATGTTCTACGTTCTTCTAACTAAATTTAAATTAAAATATTTAATAAAAAATTTTGCAATATTAATAAATAAAACTTATATATTAGTTCAAAGTTTTAGTTTCATTAAGTGTCTCAAATATACAAAGATAGTACATTTTAGTCTGAAATATTAAAGTTATAGTTGTATCTCCATCAAGTGCAAAGTATCATATTTTTTTAAGTAAAATACTCAAATTATATAATCTCAAATACAAAGTGTATAATAGAGTGTAAACTGAAATGAAACAATGTATTTAACATTATGTAATTCCTGATAATTTTTTTTTATCAGATGTAGGTGAGGTTGCAGTTACAAAGGAAGCAAATACAATTTCGAAACAAGTGGAGGACACAGTTATGCCTCAGTCTGCCGTAGAAAAAGTGACGGAACCGGAAGGAGACGCCCATAAGCCAACAGCCCCACCTCGAAAAATGTGCACCCCTAAAAGGAAAGCCCCTGCACCCCCACCTGTCGTCTCCACTAAAACAGAAACTTCCGCTGTGGTACACAGGGCGGATGATCAACCCCCGGATATAACGGTAAAATAAACATTTCACGCTCATTGCTAAATATAGATAAAATGATCAAAAAGTTATATGCATCGTCATAGAACCGTTACAGGGCAAAATTAGGACATTTTGCTACTATCCCGTGGCTAGAGTGCCTGTATTGAAAAGAGTGATGACAATATCCAAGAGCGCATGCGCTACCGTCATATTTTTGTCCAAGGGGGTTGCCAGATGATACACCGAAATTGGCGCCACTCGCTCATTTGGTGTTGTTCTGAAGGTTCTGTTATTCTAAGAGTATATACTAAAGTATCAATAATATAAACTTTAAGATTGGAAAGCACATGCGATATTACAGATTTTTTAAGAAACATAGTCGAGCATCTGAAATTGTTAAAAAATTAACGTCAATGGAAAAAAAAAAAAAAAAGACTTATGAAAAGATTTCAGTTTTTAATAAATGCCTTAAATAAAATATAAAAATTAATAATGATTATGCCATTTATTTCAGAAATAGTAATTAATAAAACAAATTATATAATTTACTATTATTTATTACTTTTTCAGGAAAAAATAATCGCATATTCACCTGAAAAGGTATTGTTTATTTCAACAAATTGTAAACAAAAATTTCCATAATTAGTTGAAATTTAAAACAAACTAGAATTTTAAACAGTTGGTAACGAAAAGTAAACAAATGCTACTTTGTAACGCGCATTGTAACATTGTAAAGCGAACATTGTAACGCGCCAACATGTCAAAGTAATATCGCCAAACTTTGCACTTCTGAAGTTTTGATAAAGATGCTCAAATCTTAAAATTTATAAGTAATTTAGATAGAAATTATGTGTATTAAAAGTAAATACATTTATTCTTATCTAACCATTAGTTATTTCATCACCTTGTTCTCTCTACAATGAGATAAACATAACTTTATAAGCACGCAAGTAAGTGATAATAAGGATAAATTCGAATAACTAACAACTATTCAAATTTTCAGCCATAATTTTAACATTTGCTGTAACTGTGAAGTTTCTTATTGAAAAAAAGTAAGTAATGAACTTATTACATGCATTTATTAATGCAGAATATAAATTTTTTTTAGTCAGATAATTTTCACTCCGTGTAATTCCAATGGCGAATTTTCCACTCTCGCCTCCGGCGGTAAAGTTTTTCTTTCCACCAATCAGGAATCGTTTCTCCCTTGTGCACACTCTTTTACTCTAGGCACTCTACCCGTGGCTAGTTGCAGCTTTTTTACCAAAATAAACTTTTAAAAACAGGTGGACACTTTTTCAAAAACTGAAAATTTTAAACAATTAAAAAAACTTTTGATAATGTAAAGCAAATCTTTTAAAGCTTTTTCCACACTGTCAGAATTCTCATTCTAAAATTAAGGTAAAATAACCGTCAGCAATCTGTCCTGTGAATACAAAACTATACGATTTTTTTCACCATTTACAACTAGCATTATTTTAAGATTTTAAAACCGTCTAAAAGAAATTTAACTAGGCGTTGGAGATACGTTGTGGTTGAGTTGTGTTTCATCAAAACCGCTTAATGTGATTTAATTAGTTTATATGTTTCTTTCTAAGAGATGGGAAATACTAGACTTTTTTGTGTTACGCGGTTTTATGGTGCTGCCATCTATGCGTGAATGAGATTATCGTATTCTAATAGTCAAAGGCCAAAAATTAGAAAATGCAGGACACTGGAAACTATTCAAGAGTGAAAAGAAATGGGGGATATTGTCGTGTCAACGATGGGACAAGCCCCCGTAACGGCCGTGAGATTAGCCTTCTCGGCTATAAAAGGAACTAAGTGGCTTCATTAAGAGGGATCTGATAAAATTGCGGTTGTTCAATTATATCAGGTGAAAGCAGTTTAAAAATGGTTTTTCTCACAGTTAACTGTTTGAATACCATCTTATTTACGGTTATTTGACTGTTTTGTTTGAATAGGGTAAAATAACAATGAAATAACAATAACCGTTTTATCAGAGAACTTCCTAACAGTGAATTTTACAATGTTCATTTCTTAAATGTAGAAACATTTTAGGAAACAGGCGTGAAATGAAATAATTTTTAGAGTATAATGAAATATTTTATAATAAATCCATATTTACTAAAAAATATCATTAAAAAAGCTGCTCTGCAATTTTTAAAATGTATCCTTTCTACCTACATCTATTTTTTTAGGCGAAAAACATATTTCACTTTTTCTTTAGATGAGAAAAGAAATCACTCTATTTTGAAATTTTTTTATTCTATTTTTTTTTTTTTTTTTTTTTTTTTTTTTTTTTTTTTTTTTTTTTTTTTTTTTTTTNTGTTTGTTTTTTGTGAATTTTAATTTAATTGTTACATATGCTTCATAGCGTAATAACATTTGTGTAATAACAATTAATAGTGTAACAACAATTGTGATCTGTGGAGTGCCCAAAATATTGTGTCGCGTGTCATAAATGGCACGCGTGCCATTGGTTCGTCATCCCTGGCCTAGTTGATCTTATGAAATTGCGGTTGTTCAATCAGTTAGGTGAAAGCAGTTCATAAACGGTTTTTCTCACAGTTAACTATTTGAATACCACCTTATTAATGACTATTTGACTGTTTTGTTTGAATAGGGTACAATAGTAATTAAATAAATTGTTATTTAGCCGTTTTATCCGAGAAATTTCTAACAGTGAATATTACAGTGTTCATTTCTTAAATGTAGAAACATTTTAGGAAACAAGCTTGAAATGAAATAATTTTTAGAGCATAATGAAGTATTTATTATAAATCTATATTTTTTAAAAACATAATTAAAAAAGCTGCTCATAAATTGAAGGCAAGAAAAGTGGCGACTGGTAGACTGTTTTTTATCGCCATTTGTTATATTTAGTCGACCAATGGCTGGTGGTGACTGTTAATTTTGCTCTGTTCGACCTGTAACTTTTTTTTCAATTTGTCTACCCAACCGAAACTTTCATTCAGATTTAAAATTTTGAAAATGTATCCTTTCTACCTACATCTATTTTTTTAGGATAAAAATATATTTCACTTATTTTTAGATGAGGAAAAAAATCACTCTATTTTGAAATTTATTTAAAATTTCCATTCTATTGTTTTTTTATTACTCTTTTTGTCCTTTTTTCTCAAACTCCCATTATTAACCTTTGACCGAAATGGGACACCGGTGTATCTTACATATATTTTTTAATGACACTCTAGTTATAAGAAAAAACTTCTTTTGGTATTTTTTAATTATAAAAAATATGTTAGATTATCGGAATTATATTTGTACTAAAATGTAAAATCAAAAAAATAAAAAAATTTCTTGAAAAAAAAGAGTTTTTTTTTTTTTTTTGTTCATATTCAAAATTTTTTTGAATAATTAATTTTGTAAATTAAAGAAATTTCAAAGATGAATAGCTTTTTCTCTTTGATCTAAATAACTGCAAATTTGAAAAGTTATTGTTTGGAAGTGAACCGTGTTTGAAAGATTGCACTTTTAACGTAGAAAACGATATCAGTGTTTCATGCTGTATTTCATAACCATAAAATGCACAATATAATATTTTTTACTTATTTGAACCTAAATTAATACAAAACAGTGAAAAAAGTATGAAAAATATGTATAATAAAAATTTTGCATCAAAGGGTCAGCATTAAAATGGGTGTTATTTTTGTTTGCGATTTGTTTCTTTTGTTATTGCTGCCGTATGCAACTGGTCAATACTAACAAGTCAATTTTAAGGGAGAGAGATGCGCTTCCTCTTGTTTTCCAGTGGCGCCATCTATGGCCAAGAACAGATTTCTGCTACACACATACATCACTGCCCGTTTTACAGAGAGGACACATTCACACACCATCCACAGATCGTAATTTTGACCTGAACCGGAGCACGATCTATCTCCAATCCAGCACCCCCAGAGATATGATTTGTTATGGGAACATGGAAGACTTTGTCATCCTGACAGATTCAGCGTGCACCAGTCACCATTTTGTACACGGGGTGTCTTTGGTCAGAGAGGATCGAACTCGCGACCTCTCAGACATAGGCCTAACGCCCTACCAACCAAGTTATCTCGACCCGTTTCGTTAGTTAAATAACGGTTAAATAAATATGCAGCAAAACTAAAGATAAATATTTATCAGCCTACCGCAATTCATAGAACTTTAGTTTCCGACCTAAGTTCGGATTATGGTGTTGCCTGGTTACTCGGTAAGACACTGTTGGTATTTTGCACAGAAAGTGATTGGCATACGGATTAGTGTGTAGACCAGTTAAAAAAACTCAGTGAGGGCTTCTATTTTTTCAAAAAACTTTTTCTACCGTCTGTTTATTTGCTAAATATAGACTTTTCGAATAATCAGTAATATTTATATAAATATATAATCATCCAATTTTTGGATATAATCGTGTGAGCTGGCATCGAGATGATATCTTTTCGTTAATTTGTTTATTGTTATTTGTTAATTTGCCTTACAAAAAAAATTTTTTTTTTTAATTTTTAAAAAAAAAAAAATATTATTTCTTAATTTTTTAAAAAAAATATTTTTTCATTTTACCATTTACTCATTCTTTGGTTTTGTTTTGGATTTTTATTTTATTATATGGGTTCTATATACCAGCAAATAATGGGCAATTCAAAATTATTTTATTTAATTCTTTCTGGTACCTAGCTATATTTCCCATAATGAAGGAGGAAAATCAAAATGTTCTCTCCTATTGTATATGTTTATACATTTTAAAAATGTATGTATTCTTTTGATTTTCAGACTGATTCGCATCCGGAACAGCCTGTTTTTGGAATGGAAACGGAATCGAAACCGGAATTCGCATCTGAATTGAGAGTTCCTGATGTAGATTTGGAATCTTCGGATAATTCTTCGATTGTGAGTGCTTCAAGGATTGAAGAACCATCCAGTCCTGAGAAGAGAAAAGCATCGTCTCTCGGAGATCTCACTAAATTAGATCACGAAGCCAACAAGAAAACATCCATATCGTCGGCCATTTTAGAAAGAGCTGTATCCCTTGACTTACAGGTATATTTCATTTGATTGAAGCACTACATTTATACAATGCAATACTGTAATACCAGTGTGATTATTAACAATATAGTACTCCATCAATCGAGGATTTGCAAAACGTATTTAGTTTGTTGTTTTTATCGTCGACCATTAAGGCAGAGGAGGTGCGATTGTTCATGTTTTCAAGTGGCGCCATCTATGGGGATCTTCTGCCACATCCGTTTTATAAGGCGGACCCATTCACTCACCCACAGATCGTAATTTTGACCTGTACCAGAGAACGATCAATCTCCAATTCAATACACTCAGCGGTATAATTTGTGATGGGAACATGAAAGACTTTGTGACTCGACAAGTTTAGCGTGCATCAGTCATCATTTACTACACGGGGAGCCATTGACCAGCAGGATTCGAACTCCTATTCTCACGAAAGTGAGTCCAACCAGGCTATCCCTATCCACGAATTTAGTTTATTTTAAAACCATCGTTGAACAGTCGACTAAATTTTGGGTTTACGACTACTAATGTTCAACTCCGTAGCCTTGTAATTTTGAACCAATCCAGAAGACAAGGAAATTCCTGGATCAGGTACCCCCAGAAGTACGATTTGTTAGGTGAGCATGGAAGAATTTGTGACTTTAGCGTGCATCAGTTTCCATTTACTACACGGGGAGTCTTCTGCCGGCGGGGATTGAACCCACGACCCCTTGGACATGAGCCCCCTGCCCTACCAACCGGGGTATCCCGGCCTTGCCCACGCATTGAGTTTAAATTTGCATTTCCAAAATTATTGATTTAATCTACAATATTTTAGATTTAAAAACTCATGGGTTAATTAAGAGGAAATAGTGCCAAATGCTATTCGAAGCAGTTAGAGGATTTAACAAATTAAACATTATATGGAGGGCTGACCAAATGTAAGCAATAAAAAGCATCCTAATACCGGAAGAAATTTATAAAAATTCAGGTTTATCCTTTTGCTTATGATACGTTTGCGAGGCGATGTGTGAACAGACTTAATGTTCTAGGATGTTTTATTACTGTAATTTTTTTTAAAAATTTACCCTTAATTTTACCGTTCATAAGAGTTTTCTGTAATTTTTAAATTCTCACAGATTGTGAGCCTAAAAAAAATTTCAGAAAATGAATATCACAACATAAATAAAGCTTGCCATGTTTTGAGTGTTATCCCTTATTGGCTACATTGGTTTAAAATACTTTTTTTGTATAGCATCATAGCATGCTGGTGGAGTCTTCCGAACTCATTTGTTTCAGTGAAATTTGAATTGAAATAACGCGTTATATCGTAATAACTACAGCTATAACAATATTGGATGTCATGTCTTTTCCAACTTAGGCGTAAAAATCAATCGAAAGTGGTAACCCGGAAATCTTACGACGAATTTTAACCCCTAGCGCCATCTCTGCTTCGCTTTGCACGATCAACCATCCATATAGAGCCGTGATGGCTCAGGAGATAGAGCGTTCGCCTTCCAATGAGGCGAACCGGGTTCGAATCCCAGTCGATACGAATTCCGCATCCGGCTTCCATCTACCACAGTTCTGACGTGAAATATTCTCAATGGTTGACGGATCATGGGTTAGAGTCCCCTTGCCGTCAGGCTAACCGTGGGAGTTTCTCGTGGTCTTCCTCTCCATGCAAAGCAAATGTGGGTTAGTTCCATCAAAAAGTCCTCCACGAAGGCAAATTTCTCCCAATACTTGATCCAGGAGTTCCCTTGTCTTCTGGATTGGGTTCAAAATTACAAGGCTACCGAGTTGAACATTAGTAGTCGTAAACCCAAAAATTGGGTCGGCTGTTGAACAATGGTTATAAAATAATAACTAATACTATACCTGAACCATGTATTGGAAGAACGGCTTTAAGTTTGAATTATCGAATAATGGAATTTTTATTAGCATTATTAATTAAACACTGAATCCTGCAGATTACAATGATTCCTGCAAGTAATGTCATGCCTGAACCATGAATTAGAAGACCATCCTTAAGTTTGAACTATCTAATAACGCGATTTTTATAAGTACTATTATTAATTAAACTAAAAAAGTGTGGGATCAAAAATCCAATTACTTCGATTTTTTTGCATTTACTATTTTAAAATTAGCATTTATATTCGTAAAAAATGATATGATCAGACGACATAAAAAAATAAGAACTACAAACCGAGTCACGATAGCTCAGTGGTTAAGGCACTCATCTATAAAGAACTGGGGATCGATCCCCAGTGGCTGCTTGAAGCCCACCCAGCTATAGATCGATGAGTACCAGCTTGTCTGGGAAGTAAAGGTGGTCTGTGCGCAGTTATTACCACAACCATGCCGTTGGTCATCAAATCGGGGAGCCTTAACCTCCATGATCCTCCTTTTGACTGCGAACGATATAATAAATTTTAGTATGAATTTGAAATTAAATAATTTAAACGAAAGTACGATTTTAAACTAAATTTAGAATATATACTTGTTAGAGTATCAAACTAAAAGGAATTTTCGGCAGTCATTTTGGTTTACATTTATTTTTATTTCAAAACAGAGTAAATAAAAGGAATATATTGACCGTTTATTTGTAAACTCATTGGTTACAAGAATCAGCTATTGCATCTAATTTCCAATTGTATTTACAGCAAAGTCTACCTGGTGAAAATCTTGGAAAGCAAAAGAAAGTGTTAAAAGCGCCAACATTCGAAGATTTTGGCGAAGACCGTGAGAGTGACTCGAATGATACAGCAGAAATAGTCGGTCTCAAAAGATGGGATGTAAGTAAAAAATCTTTATCTCAATTCTAGAGTGGTTCGTAATGACCACTCTTAATAAATATTTTTATATCCTTTTAAACAATATAAAGAAAAATATATACATTATGTAAGAAAAAACGCTGTCAAAATGTGGTGAATTATTATCGAGGGAAGAGTTAGTAAAAACCATGAAAATTAATGATTTTTGAATGAAACTGAAAGGGAGCGAAAGACGAATTGATAGAAAAGCCTTATAGTTTCTTCTGAGAATGAAACTTGTTTTGATGTTTTGAATACTGCCATCCTGAATATTGGTTCGTAGGATTTATAGACGTTTTTTAATTCCTTAAATATCAGTCACAAGAGTGGGGAAAGAACAAAAGAGCTCAAAATAAATAAATAAATATGCGAAGCTCTTTATCACAATAAGAAAACATTTAAATTATTGAATACTTTTTAAATGTTTTTTTTTTCGATGTGTACATGGACAGTCTAAAAAAAGGTCTACATAAAAATCATGATTAAAAGGGTTAAATAATAATAGTAAGACAATAAAATGATGTAGAAGTTTAAAAAAAATACATGATTAACATCACATTTTTTTTTTATTATTACTCTCTAGAGAGTTTGTAAGAATATCTTACCTGAAATATTAGCTTTAACCTCCTAATGTGCAATTGTTCAGTTAATATCTGAGAAGCTCATTTCTGTACAAAATACAATCACTACAATTTTTTCGAAAGAGTCACTGTGGCTCAGGGGCTAGAGAGTTCGCTTCCCAGTGAGGTCAGCCAGGTTCGAGTCCCAGCCCTGTATGGTAGATACGAATTTTGACACCGTCTCGTATCAACCACAGTGCTAACGTAAAATATCCATAGTGGTAGACGAATTATGGGTCAGAATCCTTTTGTCGTTAGGCTTACCATGGAGGTTTTCGTGGTTTTCCACCCCATGTAACACAAATGCGGCTTAATTCCATCAAAATGTCCTTCTCTAAGGCTAGTTGGTCTCAATGCTTGGTCCAGGAGTTCCCTAATCTTCTGAGTTGTGTTAATTACAAGGCTGCGGAGTTGAACATTGATAGTTGTAAACTATGAATCGGTTCGGCTGTTCAACGTCGGTAATTTAAAAAAAAATCGAAAAAAAAAATCACGATTTTTTCCAAATTTGGTTTAAAACATTTCATTTCATGCTTGTGTTTCTAAAATGAAATAATGAGCTACTGTTAACTTTTTTATTATACAAACAAGCTTTTGAAAGAGCAAAAATTGTTGAGATAAAAAGAATATGTAAAAGAATCTTACTTGCTATTTTAATATGTATGTATAATTTGAAAAAAAAAACGTTTTTAATTATACTGCAACTATTTTAAGCTAAAGAGAAATAATAAAAATAGCATTATGACTGATACACTACTGCATATATTTTTTTAAAATTTTATCCAGCGTAATTTCTAATGTTGTTGTTGTTGTAGTTCATTTACGTCGCACTAGAGCTGCACAATAGGCTATTGGCGACGGTCTGGGAAACATCCCTGAGGAGGATCCNGATTCGTTTTTTTTTTTGCGGACTGTACATAGGCAGTTCAAAAAAAGTTCTACATATAAATCATGATTAAAAAGGTTAAATAATAATAGTAAGACAATAAAATGATGTAGAAGTTTAAAAAAAAATACATGATTAACATCACATTTTCTTTTATTATTACTCTCTAGAGAGTTTGGAAGAATATCTTACCTGAAATATTAGTTTTAACCTCCTAATGTGCAATTTTTTAGTTAATATCTGAGAAGCTCATTTTTGTACAAAATACAATCACTACAATTTTTTCGAAAGAGTCACGGTGGCTCAGGGGCTAGAGAGTTCGTTTCCCAGTGAAGTCAGCCAGGTTCGGGTCCCAGCCGTGTATAGTAGATACGAATTTTGACACCGTCTCGCATCAACCACAGTGCTAACGTAAAATATCCATAGTGGTAGACGAATTATGGATCAGAATCCTTTTGCCGTTAGGCTTACCATGGAGGTTTTCTTGGTTCCCCCCCCCATGTAACACAAATGCGGCTTAATTCCATCAAAATGTCCTTCTCTAAGGCTAGTTTGTCTCACTGGTAGGTCCAGGAGTTCCCTAGTCTTCTGAGTTGGGTTAATTACAAGGCTGCGGAGTTGAACATTTATAGTTGTAAACTATGAATCGGATGGACTGTTCAACGTCGGTAATTTAAAAAAAAAGAATCGAAAATAAATCACGGTTTTTTTCTAAATTTGGTTTAAAACATTTCATTTCAAGTTTGTGTTTCTAAAATGGAATAATGAGCTACTGTTAACCTTTTTGTTATACAAACAAGCGTTTGAAGGAGCGAAAATTGTTAATATAAAAAGAATATGTAAAAGAACCTTACTTGCTATTTTAATATATATGTATATTTTTTCTGAAAAAAAAACCGTTTTTAATTTTACTGTAACTATTTTAAGCTAAAGAGAAATAATAAAAATAGCATTATGGCTGATACACTACTGTATATAGATATTTGTAAAATTTTATTCAGCGTAATTTCTAACGAATGTCTTCATTTCACTAATTTTCGTTCAATTTTAATTACTTGACTCTGACTTTATATTATTATATTTTTACTTAAGGAAGATTTTTCCTTATGATACCAAAATAAAATTAAAGAAATTTAGTTATCGAGTTACTATTATTTGGTTTAGACTCGAGCTCTAGATTAAAGCAAATTTTCAGTCGCAATAAAAAAATCCGAAAAAATCTTACCAATTAGCAGCTATAATGAGTCATGCGTTTTATTTTATTTTCAAAAATATTTTAAGAGACGTACTAATACTCTTGTTAGTTTCATTATTCGTTTCACTTCATTTTCTATTTAACATGTTTCCTTCTACTTTTAATACACAAATCATTGTGTTTTCTGGAAAGTTCAAGTTTATTTTTGGTAGTTGGCATATGGACAGGTTTGGGGCTTGAATATATCAGAGTGACTGAAAAAAAAATTATATGTGTGTAAATAGAAGTAAAAAAGTATTGCTCTCAAATCGACAAATTACAAACAGTAAGTGAATTAAAATTGGATAGGGTCATATTTCACACGTGACCTCATGTCTTTGGCAATTCACAAAGGTTGTTCAGGGCTCATTTAGAATATTCCATCCTACTCACTCTATTCACCAGACCCTCAGATCTATAGCTACTTTGATCATTACGTTGCAAAATTTCCTAAATAATTTATAGGGATAAAAACTCGAGTAATAAAGGATTTCACCACAGAACCTGAGAGGTTCTTTAACAACGGAATCTTCAAGTTTCCTGAAAAATAAACCGAGGTTGTGGAACATCCAATACCAATTTTTTTTAAATTTCCTTTTTAAAACTCTAACTTATCCGTAATTCGTTCTAATTCATTTTCTAGAATGGCTTAGATGAAGTACTGGGGCTGACGAATGGCCGACTGCACGACGACGAACTCAAAACGTCCTCCGTTGATGATGATTCGGTCCCTCTTGCAATCGTCGCTGAAAGCGATGGAACAACGAAGAAAAGCACCACCGTAGCAGACATAGACGCTTCAGCTATCGAAGAAACTGTTGAATTTGAGACTTCTACACCCATACGAAAGGTCATCGAGGTCAAAGGTTTCTTGAAAGATGACGATTCATTGGATGATGTGCCCTACTTAGCATCTGCCAAACAGACGGATGAAGAATCATCCAATAAGCACACCACCAAGATCACCACGAATTCAGTGTTCTCCCCCGTCACCATAAGCATTCCAGTCATCAAACCAGATCTGACTAATTTCGAAAAACTACCCAGTCCTCCTCCAGCCAGTACCCATCCAGCCCTCGATCCAAGTTGGAGGATGTCCAAGACCGTCACTACAGATGACAGCAATAGGTTTGGTTTGGATAAAATATCAGTCCAGGCTTTGTACAAACCTATTTTCACCAGTAAAGAAGTACCACAAGCAGAGGAAGGGGTCACAGAGAAGTTGGTAAATGGGAACGATTCCGATTCATCGGAACATTACAGTACTGCTCAAGAAACATCAGTCGACAGTAATTCCGTGTCCACGCTGTCAATGACTGTTTCTCCAGTATCAACTGGCAATAGTACCAATGTCACAATCAAAACCCCCAATAGTGTGGCGGGTTTTGCCAAGACCCTAATCATTCCAGGACCCAACGACGTTGAAAATTTGCTCAGCTTGGCGACCGAATCTAATACTCCACCGCCACAGCTGGAGCCACCACCGAAACCAGTCGAGACCGAATGAAACAAACATCGAGTGGGCTGTTTTTACAGTCAAAAACTGTATTTTTCAGGGGATAAGCTATAAATTAGTAGCTACTACTTATGAATCGAAATTAATGCCAATAACTAGTCCAATACAATTGATTAGTAAGCCAATATTTATCCATCAGTGCGGTTGAACATAATTGAAAGCACGACAGACTCTCAACAAATTAAGATCTTGCTTTAAATCAATACGTTCTTTTGTTAGAAGAATTTCGATGGGATGAACTTTTATTCTTAAAAGTCTTCATTTTAAAAAGACTAATACCTCATATTTTAGACAAAAATTTACACGTGTGTTTGCTACATTTTGCATAACTACTGTTTAATTGCTCTTAGTGTAAAAAAAACAAAAATTACACAATCGAATATCTATTTTTCGTTAAGATAGTTTTCTTAGTTTATATGTTACTAGAGTTGATAATACATAATTTAACACTGAAATGTTTAGGGGAAATTTTGTTGTATAAATGGGCTGTTTAGGGGAAATTTTGTAATATAAATGGGATGTTTAAGGGAAATTTTATCAAATTCATTTTTTTTCTCGCTACGACACTGTAAAAAGTTAGATAAAATTCTTAACTTTTCCCGTCAAAATAGATTTTACTTGATGGTTGCTTTGCAACCCAGAATATTCAAAGAAGTAATTTCCCCTAAACATCGCAGAGTTATCCCTTGTAAATCCTTATACTTGTAAAAACAATAGAAATTCCAAGAATTTTTGTAAATATTATTTGAAGTTTGGTGTGATTTGTATACTAACACTTTTCTATACGAGGTTTTCTTTTGAAAGGAATTGAATATGAAAACAGAGTGATTGCATACCAGGTAAAATATTTTATAAAAATTGAAAGCAAGGAACTCTTTTCAAAGTAGCTTCACTTAAAACCATTGTTCTTGTTTGCAAAACAAATTTACCATTGCGTTGCACGTCAAATATAATGTGTACTTTATTTCCCGTGTTTTACGCAGTATAGCCGATTCCGGCTCCTCAATGTGATAAAGTGTAGCAGCTTAACCCACTAAGGGTTTAGAAAATGTGCGAATGTTTCACCACAATACACTATTTCCCTATCTAATAGAATGGAAAAACCGGGTTTGCTATGCAGAGAAGACTGGCGTTAAAATACGACTTTTTAAGTGCAGAACCAGCAGTGGGTTAACGTTGAACATTATATAGTTAGTAAATAGAATAAGCTAAAAATTACAAAACTTCCCCACTTTCCGTTACCATGGTATCCGCAAATTTTGTTTCTTCCCCACGTCAGTATGTTCCTGCTTCTTAGTAAAACGTACAGTCGCCACGGGGAAAAATGCAATATATTTCGTAACCATGGTGACGAAGTGAGGATAAATGTGGAGAGGGGAAAAATCGCGCAACCTTTAGTCGCCTGTTAGTGAGCCTAAAGAGACTCTTTCTTTCAACGTAATTACCTAGGGCCTTAATTTTTTTAAAAAATAAATTGACAAGTAATAGATCTTTGCTTTCTCTGAAAAGTTTATGACCCACGACTTAATCTGAAGTGTTAACTTAATTCTCTTGAAACCTGGTCAGGAGTTTGGGCACCATTTGATACATATATTTCTGTGATAGATGCGTAAGGTTCTGAGCCATTTTAGTGATTTTATTATAATGCTAACTTCTAATTGAATATTAAAATATCATTGATGTTTAATTGTTGATTAAATTACTTAACTAGTCCAAGTGTCATTATCATTCTAAATTTATAATTCGAAACGGTATCGCACTAATTTTAAAAGTATTTGCTTCAAGACTGTGCACAGCTGCCAGCATGGATAGGATAAAATCCAGTTGATAAAACAAAATATAAATTTCATGATAACTATTGCATATTAGGCTAAATATTTTACAAATAGGGTATTTTAAGGATTTTTACAATAATCAAAATACAAAAACTTTATAACAGTAATAACTGTAAATGGTCTGCAATATTTTCCAATTATGATTGACATTAAATGAACTTGAAATATTTTTTTTTATTATATAAACTTATAATTTTGAATAGTAATAGACAAGTAATTAATTATTGATAGTTAAAATATTTTTTTTAATTAATTAAAAAATTAATTTCTGGATAAAAATAGAATGAACATTTTGGAACAAAAAAACTTTAAAAACTGATTGCTATTAATGAGGACTGATTACATCATTATGTATTAGTCATACTTATTTAAATATACGAGCAAGTAATGAATTGTGTAAAAATATAATTTTCAAAAATGTAATAAACTGTATAAAAATTCTATTTCAATGGGGATTTTTTTACAAACTTATTCAGTTTAAGGGAATTTTCTTAAGTGTCCAAAACCCAGGAGAATTTTTATTGAACCAGTATCTTAATTGAACAACTTATAAATCCAGTAGAGTTGTCTTCTATGAGTGTGCAATTTGCAGGGATAATTTTTATAGATAATGGAGAGAAAAAAAATAATGCGTTAGATACATACGTTTATAGTGTTTCTTATAATGTGATTTTCAGCACACTGCTGTTAAGATCTCAAATTGTGGTTGGGTGGAGACTTTATATTTTACGAGTATCCAAAGACTGCCAAATAGAATAAATATCTATCATCAATTTGTTTAACAATATAAAACAAAGAGAATTAAAAGCATCTTTAGAATTTTTTCTCCCTGTATCCACCTCCTTTGACGGTTGAGTTCGATTGGGAGATTATTCTCTAATCTCTTTCATCGCGGACGATATAACTCGTCTTCCAGGAATATTCTCTGCGCTCTATTGTTGTATTAATGAATATGGTTATTGATTGCAAGTGATTATTATTTTTTAAAGCAAAATAAACAAGTTTTACAGGAATTTCAATTTTAGTGCTGCGTGGGAACTCTAAACGCCAAGGGTGGACAAAGACACGTCATTATCGCGATGAAGGTTGGTAGGTAGGCTTTATTCAAGTCGCACTAGAGCTGCACAATGGGCTATTGGCGACGGTCTGGGAAACATCCATGAGGATGATCCGAAGGCATGTCATTGCAATTTTGATCCTCTGCAGAGGGGGTGGCTCTTCTGCTTTGTTAGCCCGACGACCAGCGCGCGAAGTCGAGCACTTTACGATAGAGGAGTTTAATAAGGAACGATACCGCGAACCCTCGGTCCCTATGCAGACTGATCAAACCCACCCGCTTACTCACCGCAGCCAGTGATAATTGACTTTGGTGTTCTACTGGGAACCGTATCTTTGCGATCGGTACACTGCGGGGTTTGCCGCGATGAAATATTAAGTATAGGATGTGTGGATTTTTTTCACGTAGTATTTCTTGCTAAGAAAGAGATATCTTTATTCTATTTATTTTTTTTAAAAAAATTCCTGAATCTATGGATACAGAATTCATTTATTTTTCATATTAAATTAGCCAATAATTAGATAAACATAAAACAAATAATATTTTAGCTATTTTTCGGCAAAAATAAGAGAGCTTTTATAATTAATCTCAGCCTGTAACTCTTGAGTAGGTATATAGATATTGTAACAAAATATTAAACAGTTTCGATACTGAAACTTTGGTATGCAACTTTAAGGTGACATCCACGTCCACAAAACAAATGTCACAAACTGTTTTAATTTTTTTTAGACGAACTTTTCTCGAGTTAGTTTAAAACTGTACATAGTTTATGAATATTTCTTCTTCTGTTATCTAGACGCGTTTTGGAATGATTGTTTATAAAATGATGCTTAATACTTAAAAGAGCATTAGAGATATAAAGGTGATATGTTATCTGTTGAAATGTTATATTATTGTTTTTAACATGTGTAATGAATATAGCCATCTTTATGTATAAGTGATAAAAGCATGTATAAATAAATACTCGTATTTTTCGATCATTTGTGCTTACTTGATTTGTAGTTTATTAACAGCCAATTTTATAAATGGGAAAAGGTGAGTTAGTAGCCTTATTAAATATGAAATTATTTCAAGAACTGTTTTAACAGCGTTATTTAAAATGAATTATACGAGAAGGCGGAAGTGTATGAACACAGTGTTATTTCAGATTAATTTATTAGGGGTAAGTGTATTAACAGTGTTCCTAATATGAATTCTATAAGTAGGCGAAAGTGTATCAACAGTGTTATTTCAGATGAATTCTATGAGTAGACGAAAGTGAATTGACAGCATTATTTTAAATGAATTCTATGACTAGGCAAAAGTGTATCTAAAGCGTTACTTAAAATGAATTCGGTAATTAGGAAAAAATGAATCAACAGCATTATTAAATATCAATTTAGTTGGAGTAATTGGATTAATAGCTTATTTAAAATTAAATTTCGCACGTCAACAAAATTGCATCAACAATGTTATTTCATATGAATTTATTTATTGTAGGTATATTAACAGTCTATATTAAATGAATTCTGTGAATGAGCAATAGTGTATTAACAGCATTATTTAATAAAAACTATGTTAGAATAAATGGATAAACAGCTTAGTTCATAAGGTGAAGTGAGTCAATTTATAAATCGAATATTAAAAACAAAATCAGAGGTGTAACAACGTATTTTTTACTTTTTTTCTTTCAAGAATTGTTTTAATTGTGCTGATGGTGTTGTAGTTGACAGCATTTGAGGGTGAACTAAACCTTAAAATTTTTGCAGAAACACGATGAAATTGTGACAGGGTGTGTCAATTGTTTAGCTTTCCTGTTTTACAGAGGGCATGGCATAAAACAATGAGGGAGAGACTAAGCTATGAAAATTGTGTGACCTGTGCCTTTTTATGTGTACTAGGGCAACAGCATACTAAGGTTTTACCAATGTATTTCAATGAGCCAATTTAAATTGTACCTATTATGTCGCAGTGTACTATATTTGTTCATTATGTTATGTCTATGCGCAGATGAAGTATTCTGGGGAACAAGTAGGACTTGGAGTCCTCTGCTTTCTCGTGAATTAGCCACCTAGAAGCCCAGGCTTAAACTCTATTAAGATCTTTCTGGATTTAGAGAGAGGCGTGAAAGAATATTGCACAAAACCAGCCATAGCTGATGTTCTGGAAATCTTTTTTATTAAATGCTTCTGTGAACTTGATGTCATGTGGCTGCTGTTATTGAGGCAAAAGGAGTCCTAACTTGTAATTAACTTGCTATCTTTTTATACAATTTGACAATTTTAGGAAGCTGCCAATGCAGAGCCTGCCCTCGCAGCCGTGAAGCTTTCAAGGTTCGCTAACTAATGGATTGAAGGAGCTAGTCTAAATCTGTGGCTTTTTCGTCTTTCAAAAGCCCTTAAATGGGCTTTTTTTATTGGGTGTTTTTAAAAGGTGCTTAAGTTTCCCTTTTTGAAAATGAGAAATTTTTTTCTTTATCATGCTGATTTTCGCCACGTATTATGAAAAGCGTGGCTATCACATTGTTCTATTCAACGTTTTCCCAAATCATTCAAACACAAATCATTTCGACGTACTGTCGTTCCGTTGTGTATAAAAGCACCAATCATTTTACATGCTTGCAGGTTCGCATGTGCATATACTGAGCTGGATTCAGGGGGAATTATTCTTGCACTATCAAGTGCAACTTGGCAGCATTTTTTAAGATTCTCTATTTCCGGCTTCATTTTCCTCCTTCAGAAATCGAACCAAAAAATCTATCTTTTTTTGGTGCTTAATGTGATCAGGAAAAAGAGTTCTTTGTCAGAAACTAGTTATTTTATCATGATCATGCAGTCTTTGAAAATTATTTTGCATTTTGTTAATGCATATAGAGCTTAAAAAGTACATATAAGGTGCTTATTTTTTGTTGAAAGATTTAGCTAGCTATGCACCCTGTAATTATCGGGATTTCTTTTTGGGGGGGGGGGATGCATTAAGAACATTATGTATAGGCAGTGGTCTGAAAAATTTCACTATTTTTGTACTTAACTACAACTATTTCTTTAGAAATGTAGAGACTACGAACTACCTGAATGAAATATCCTGAGGGGTAGACAGATCACGAGTTAGCTCTCTTGCGGATTAGTTCCATCAAAAAGCTTTCCATGAAGGGAAATTTTTCCTAATACTTGATCCAGGAATTCCGTTGTCTTCTCAATTGGGTTCAAAATTACAAGACTACAGAGTTGAACATTAGAGGTCGTAAACTCATAATTGGGTCGGCTGTTCAACCACATTGTAAAATAAAATAAGATTCCAGTGCCCTAACCACTGAGCTACCACAGCTCATAACACGAAGCATTTTTCTTAATATTTTGGTATAAAAAAATATTAAGAAAAGTGATTTGTTTTGTGAGCTGTGATGGCTCAGTTGTTAAGGCTTTGGAATCTTATTTTATGTTTCTTAATATTTTAGTATAGTGCCGTGATGGCTCAGGAGATAGAGCGTTTGCCTTCCAATGAGGTGAACCAGGTTCAAATCCCAGGGATGGCTGGCGAATATGAATTCCGCACCTGACCTGCAGTGATCACAGTGCTGATGTGAAATATTCTCAAATGGTAGACGGATCATGGGTTAGAGTCCCCTTGCCATCAAGCTAACTGTGGGAGGTTCTTGTGGCCTTCCTCTCCATGTAACGCAAATGCGGGCTAGTTCCATCAAAAAGTCCTCCACGATGGGAAACTTCACACAACACTTTATTCAGAAGTTCCCTTGTCTTCTGGATTGGGTTTAAAATTACAAGGCTACATAATTGAACATTAGTAGTTATAAACCCAAAAATTGGGTCGGCGGTTCAGCGACGGTTATAAAATATAATATTATAGTATAAAATTTAAATGCATACATGTTTATTAATTTACAAAATAAGATTTTTTAATTTCAGGATTCTTTTTCAATAATCCGATATTTCTACTTTAAGTCTAGCCTTTCGAATTTTCCCTCATATTTCTTTTTAAAAAAAGTTTGGTCACAATTGTAATAGAAGTTTTTTTTTGTATGATTAAATTGAAATAACCTTTCACATCAATGAAAAAATTTGAAATTTCTTTTTTTTTATTTACATGGTGAATTGCACGCATATGATTAATATATCACAAATTAAAACTACTATAAAATAGTACAACAATGAAAATGCTAATTTCAACAGTAAAATAAAGTGATGACTTTAAAATGATAAAGCTAAATAAACAAATTCAATAAAAAAATGTTGAATAATAATTTGAGAAAAAATACACATTAACATTGAATTACTTGTATAAAATGTAACGAGATTCTAAGATAGCATTTACAGAGTTTATTTACAATATGTCATGTAAATTTTCCCTTAATTTTTTCTTTATTTTATAAGCATCTCCATCATAAAATAGAATTGCTCCTCTTACATTCAATCATTCCCATTAACTGAAATTCAATATAATAAAAATTAGTGAATGTTTATAAAAATATTACAGAAAAAATTTAGTTTCAAAATCTCACTAAGCAATAAGTAAATTATTAAAATGTTATAGCAAATAGCTCAAATAAGTTTAACAGAAATCTTAAGAAAATTACCTTAAAGAAATAAATCACCACCGAAACCTATTGAAATCGGCCATTGGTCAAATCATCTGACATTTTGATGTGCTGTAGTAAATTTAATGATTTTTCAAAACTCTTTCTTTAAGCTTTTTTAAGTAAAGCAATAATTTTAAACCAAACCATTGTGTGGCAACAAATTAACTGATCTTTTTAACAGACATATATTAAATACTACAGAAGTAATCAAATTTTTTTAAAAACAAAATCATCAATTCGACATAATTTTTACATTCAAATGAAAATAATTGGAATCCACATATAATTATCAATTTTTACAAATTTTTATGAGCCCAGATAACTTATAAGCACAAGAGTATTTTTTTAAATATTAAAAAGAAAAATTAAATCACAAATGATTTTAATTTTCATTGAAATCGCGTTGTATTTAGTTGTTACACAATATGATTATTTCAAAACCTTCATTTGTATTCATAGAAAATGGGATGTTCTAAACTCATAAAAAAAATTAGGAATAACAGGCTAAAAAACTAAAATTTAAAACAAGGTATTTATTATTAGGAACATATTCGATGACCCCTGACAATGGATCTCATTTTCAAGAGATTTTTTAAACTTAGATAAAAGCTGATAATACTTTTAAAACTGATAATACTTCAGGGGCAATTGTGAGCTCAAGTCAAAATTCCGGAAAATTTCTTGAGTAAAAAAAAGAAGTTTAAATCGAAAAAAATTTAAACAAGTTTTTTTTCCTTTTCTCAATATTTCTTAGTTTACTTAAAATATATTTAAAATTTTAAACATACCTATACCATTTACAAATACCTATGTCGACCTGGAGAAGTAATTGAAATTTACATATGTCTTTTTTTCTTGAGTTTATGATTATAATAACTATTTACTGATGAATATTAATCTTAAATATAAGATTATAAAGTATCTGGCTCTCTCTTACAAATAAAATAAACTATGTTTTTAAGTTCCACCTTTGAAAATTTGATTTCCGCAAACTTTTGTGATCAATGTTTTTTTTAAACGTCTGAACCCTCGATCTCCGGAAACTTCCAGATCACAGTTAGCGAAAAATCCGGATTTTTTCCGGATCACAATGAGCCCTGCTACTTGGTCAACAGCTGATCGCATACCCTTTCAAAAAAGATTAACAATGGATCTAAGATTAACAAATTTTAAAATTCTTGCTTTTATCCGTAAATAATAACTTTAGAAAAATCACTCCATTTAAAATATTAATTGATTCCATATTATCAAGCTAGATAGTTATGGTGCAAATTCTGTACAATAATCAAACAAGATCATCCTTCTAATACAAAGCATTTTTAAAATTAACAAACACGGGCACATTTATAATTTCACAAAAAATTTTATGTTAACAAAATAAAATATGAAACCATTTATCGAGACAGTTTTTCTTTAAGCATCTATTTTTATAAAAATTTTGCAGGTTTCTGATATGCCTTTTCCAGGTATATCAGGAAAATTTCAGCGAAAATCAAGACCATATTTAAGCTATATCACAAAATTTTTCATCAGAAATGATTTTTTTTTTTATTTGTTGTGTCAAATATTAGATTTTGTGAGCAAAAAAAATATCATTGAATGAGGATGGAAACAAGCAAGCTTCACTATAATGTGATATTTTTACAGCAAATAATTGTAACAGATGTCAGAATTGTTTAACTCTATCTCAATAATTGACAATTTTAAGACTGTTCATTTTCCAGCTATAATGAGAGAATTTCCCAGGTTTTTGTAAAAAATTCTAGCTATACTTAACTATTCCCTGCTTTTTAGATTATAAATAAAATTCCATGGCAAATCCAGGTTTTCTCTTACCTCCCTGACCCGTGTGAGCCCTGTTTTGTAACACTTTTTTTTAACGGCCAGACTAAGGGGCCATGAGACTCCCAAAAATCCCTCCAGTCCTAACGACAAGAAATTCTAATTACCAAAGATGCATGGGAAAAAATTAAAAATTTGTGAGCTATCGGTAGATAATATCGTAAAAATTGAAGGTAACCTCACGTTATTAATAGTCATAAGATTGATTGTTTAAAAAAAAGAAAAAGTTTTTATATTTGCTATTTATAAAATGTGATAAATATTAAATAATTGATTTAATTAAATTTTAATAGGATTAAAAAAATAAATTTACGAAAGAATTAAATTTTAAAAGTTAGGAAATAAATAACGCCTATAATGGAATCATATATATTTGTGGTGTAACTACCACTATGTTTATTAAACACCAATTCACTAATATATAAGACATGCTAACTCTATTCAATCTTGGGTTACCCTTTGATATATGAAGGAAATCATCATTAACTACACATTAATAATTTAAAATAATATTTAACTACTTCAACTTTACTCACTTGAAACTTATGAATGATAGACGCGGAATATGGAGGAGATGTGTTTCCGACAAATAGGGCAAGCATCTTGGCGCTTCAGAAGCAGGCGACCACAGGTTGTGCACGTGCACATGTGGTGGCAAGGATGCAAAACACAGTTTCTCTCTTCATCCATGCAAACAACACAATCTTTTTCACGGCTTGAATACTCTTCTGGAAAAAGAAATTAGAGCAGATTAAAATTAAATCATGAAATAAAAAACACTAATCTAAATATTAAAAAAAAACTCTTATAATCGAATGGATGGGTACTAACTATGAAAGCTTTTTGACTTTTATCAAACTATATATACATATGAGAATGTCAACTTTTACCGGTGAACGTTAACAATCACAGTGGCTTTGGTGAATGTTCAAAATATTTGTTACATCCGATTTGATATTAATTTATTCATTAATATTATTATGTTTATTCGATATTTTAATGCCTGCTGAGAATAGATTATGAGAAACACCTGGTGTTCAGAGTACCAGTTAAATGCAAACTGAGCAGTGGCACTCAAACCCAAAGAAACAAGAAACATTCATGTAGGGCATAACGGACAATTGCACTGAACTTTAAAAAAACATTGATGTAAGGCAAACCAGGCAAATGTATACTGGGCAGTGGCACTGAACCTTAAAAAAAACATTGATCTAGGGCATAACTGGCAGTGGCACTTAGCTAGACCTAGTATATATTTCGGACCTAGTATATATTCCTGTGATTGTCAACATTCACCGGTGGAAATTTCTAAAAATAAAACTTCAAATCTAAGTAAAAATCAATTTCAAAACTAAATAACTGAAAAATATTTAAATAACTCATTGCTGTTAAAATGATAAAAATACAGAGACTCATGCCACGCTCCCAGAATGCTAAAACTTTTTTAGCTAAACACATGGGAAAAAGACCTAGAAAAACACCCCATCAAAGATGGATTGGAAAATATCTTAGCAGCAAAAAATTGGAAAGGAGTTGCCAAAAGTAGAAATATCTGTAGCTCTTTGTGCAATTCTAGTGTAACATAAATAAAGTACTTTTACTGTAAAAATTACAATGACATTATACTAAAACATAGCACATTGTATAATCTTCAAATCAGAGGAAACTAAACTTTTCTAATAGATTTCAACAATTCTTTATAACTAAAGTTTTAAATTTCATAGAAACTGTTATAACTTAAAATTACTCATAACCCTAGTATTTATAAATTGGTGACAAGGTTCACATTTCAACAAATAAAATGAAACAAAAAAATTCAACAAGTAACAAATTAAGAAATGGTGTTCGAAAATTTTTCCTACGTCAACAAGGGAAAATAGAATCCCTTTTCGATTTAAGTGAACACCCAAATGTATGAGGAAATTTTTGTTTCATTTCTTTTAAGTAAATTTTAGATCTCGGCCAATCTAGGATCGTTACAAGTATGTTGTAACTCTTTAACTATTAAGTAGTAATGAATGAAATGTGGGATTTTTTTATTGTAAATTTAAATAAGCATAACTTTTTTAAAAAAACTATTTTATTAATCTAATTGAAAACCATCATAATCAACATATTTTTGACAATGTAGTACTAGTTTTTGGACGCAATTTTCATAAAAATTTGACTCGATGGTGTCAATCCGAGATTAAAAGTTATTTTTGATCTGTTCCAGATTGGTAAACTTTTTATCACAGAGAAATTTGGCAAAATGTTTAAAAAAGTGATAATCAGCTGGAGATATGTCCGGTGAATGTGATGAACCACGTATTTGAATTGAGCCAATGTGTTTGCTGTGATCAATGAAACTTGTGGACATAATTTTTGATGCATGTTTTCAGTTTCTGCATGGTATTTCTCTGCTGTTATTCTTTTACCAACATTTATAAATTTATAATGATAACAATGAAAACATTTTATTAGTTTTTATGGTAATTGAAAATTAAACTGGGATTTAAACAACAAAGTGCAACTGATGAACAGGGTGTATAAAAATCATGATTTTTTTTTAAAAAATAAAAAAAAATCGGATTTTTTTGATTTTAATCGGATTTTTTTTATTTTAATCATGATTTTTTTATAATTNTTTCACTCTGCTGCACTTTGTTTTTTAAATCCCAGCTTAATTTTTGGTTACCATAAGAAACTAGTGAAACCTTTTTTTTTTAATCAAAGAAGTAGATAAAAAGTTAAATGATAATAATGTCCTATAATTATGTATTAATTTATTCACATATTTATACCACAAGATTATTTCATAACAAATAAATTCTGCTTTTGTTTTTAAGCCTAAAATTAAGAATAATAATCAAAATAATGATAAAAGCAGAGAATATAAGGAAAGGACGATAAACACCACAGGTAAATACCTTTAAATTAGGGATAAAAATATTTCACAGGCTAACGCCGTTATAATTTTTATAAATTTTCTGCTAATAACAACCAATGAAACGAGATCTCTATAGGAGAGAAACTGGATTGTATCATGCAATTTATTTTTCAGATATGAATACTCAAATCAGTTCAATATTTTCTCCTGATTTTAAACATATAGATACACTTATTAATATACTTATTCATATTCATTTTCAATAAACTAACATAGATAATATAACAAATATATAAACAAATATAAAGTAAAAATTTTCAATTATGACATATTGGATTTTATTATTAGGTATCCCACTTGCAACCCCTAGATACAGGCGAGATCATGAAGCATTTTTTTTAATTACAAAATTCTGTTGAACAAAAGTTGCAAAAATGTTCTATTACATCATAAACATATTGAATAAGTTAAATCCAAATAATTATTTACCTATGTCCACTTCCACAGCTTTATTAAGGATTGGTTTATCTGTGAGATTGGGAACTCTTCTACACAGTTTGGCCGGACAACCCTTATTTTCTTTAATAGTTCTCAGGAAATCTAACAGTAAAAACATATACAACAGTTTGAAAATATGTGTCATTTATACAGTATAAAGAGAGACTTGAATGCAACAGGTATATAAAGTAAATGTGAATTCACAACAATGGTGCTAAAGCAATTATATTTTTAATTCCAGAAATTATGGCTCCAGAAGTTATGGCTTAAAATAAATTTAAAAAAAAAAAACACTAAAACATTTTTTTTAACAGAGAAAAATAGGCCATCAAAACCAGAGAAAATAGGCCATTAAATATAATACAGGAGTTATAAAGTAACAATTTCAAATTTGTTTCAGTGTTATCTTTAAGTGTTTTTTGAATGGGGGCATGCCTGCTGGCCCTTTCATTGTGCTTATCCAATAAATGTGCCCTTTTTGCAAAAATAAGCCACAATTCCTTAAAAATACTGCCTTTTTTTATTAAATTTCCATTTTGAAAAAAATCAATTCACTATTTATATAATAATTAGACATTGGTAAAATTATTTGTGTTTATAGGTTTAATTCTGAATACTATTATAAATATTTACCTTAGGATAATTCTCAACTGGTTGAATTTTTATAAGTAACTCTTTTTTTAGGGGGGGGGGTATTAATGATTGCTTTTAAGTGATTTTAAATTTTATAACTGTTTTTTTAAATAAATACCTTTTTTAAAGAAAAAAAAACACCCTTAAATGTTCATTTTTTTATAATTTTCAGCTTAAATTACAAAAAAAAAAAGAAGCTAAAACTAACCTTAAAAATTGCCTTTTAGCATGCCTTTAATTATTTTGGTAAACTGCGAATTTTTCTCATATTTTGATAATAAGAGAGAATTACCTTTCGTAATATAATCATACAATAGTATGAGAGGGTAATTTAAAAATTGTCGCAGATACAATTCAGTTTGTTACATAATATTACACATTTTGATAAATATTTACGATATTAAGTGAATGCCACTTCAAAATTCAAAGTAGGCACTTTTCAGGGGGAAGGTGCCTTACTCTTTTTTATTTCTAGGGAGAACTCAGTTTTTAGTAAAAAAATAACTACTTAACAATTAATTTATAACAAAATAACAACAAAAGCCAATATGGTTAATAAAAATGAAAGAAAGAAGAAAAAATAGTATTTTAAGAGAGTATAAAATAAATGGTACCATTTTTCTTAGCTTCTCGTTGCTGAGGGCTGAGCACAAAAGGTTCAGGTCCACTTCTCAGGAAGGCAATTTTTCCCATTCGACTTAAGAAGCCCCTCACTAAAGAGCAAAGAATTTACTGCATTGTATTTTGATATTAAGCAATGGAATTAACATGGTTCGAAACTGAAATATTTAGTGTAGCCACAAAATACAGCTCATTTTATTAAAAACTTGGTAAAGTAAATTTAAGATAATAAAACACATTAAACATTATTTCAGTTGAATTTTTCATAACACTTTTTTCATGCATAAAACAATATAAAAGTAGTGAAAAGAAATTTCCTTATGTACTAAGAAATTAACTCACAAAATATTAACCTTTTGAGTTATTATCTTTTATCAGTGCAAGGAGACTACAAATTAAAAAAAAAAAATTTTCTAGTTCATTAGAAAATCAATCTAGTATGCATTTAATTAGTAATTATGTATGTACAGTTCGCAAAAAAAAAGATATCACCCTGAATAACTTTCGTTCTAATGATCGGATTTTCACGAACTAAGTGTCAATCTTAATGGTTCTTGGGGGTGACCTCAAATATGCTAATTAATTAGTGCTAACTATTAATTAAGTGACGAAATCAGACACAAAAACGCACTTTCTCTGAATAAACATATATTTTTTTTTACATATTTGGAATCTAGACACTTGAATTAGGGGGGGTAGACAAAATTTTTTAAAAAAATGGGGCGTAAATTGGGTTGCAATAAAGGTTTATATATTTGGCGGTAGTCCAGAAAACCGCCAAAAAAAGTCGCCTGAGCAAATGAATATTTTAAGATAACCCATTGACTAATTAAAAGAGTAATGCTTAATTTTACTAGGTTGCTAGGCAACCATGCTTTGACTGTAAAAAATTGACATAATGTTTTGTGATTGCTCAGAGAGGTTTAATTAATTGTTAATCGAAAATATCTTGAAGTGTTTTAGGCAATAGACAATTTTTAAGCTGATTTCTGTCCAAAAAGCAAAAATAAAATTATTTTAATCTCCTTTGAAAAGAAAATTTGAATCGATTTATAAATTATTTATGGCTTTCTAAGTTTTTAGAATTTAAATACATGAACTTTTTATCTGATATTATTTAGATTATGTTACTTTTGCTATGTTTATTCGAGGATTTCATACTAAAATCAAATTAACATAACTTATAATAGCTATATAAAATTTTTTAGGGATAATCATTTTTACAGCTTTAATCGAGTCTTCTAGGCATGAAAGTTTGAAGAAAAAAAAGTGCTTGAAAAATAAAATGTAGATTATAAAGTAATTCTAATGCACATTCACAAGGTTTTCTACAATTTACGATATTTCTTTTTTCGATAACTTAAGTAATTGCTGAATGTTTAGTGGCATTTTAAAAACATTGAAACATTATCGGATTACACAATGATAAAAGCTCATAATTTAGAACAAACTGTTAAACTGTGAGAAAAAAAATTAAATTTTTTTTTTAAATTATGTATTCAAACATATTTTACTTTTCATTCCATGAATGAAAAAAAAGTAACATTTTCCACGTTAACTGCGGTTATATGTTGCAATTCCAAGAAAAATCTTGTTTTTAGACACTTGTGTGGCCTATGGATTCCGAACGAGCATCAAACATTCTGAAAATTAAGTGTTCATATTTAATAACAAATATGTTGACACCATCGTTTAGCTAAAATTACAAATTTTGAAATTTATATGATTTTTTTTAAAGGAAAGCTAAGCTTAAGTGCTCCTTCACTGGTTAGTTTACCCTATAAGATGTTGAGAAATTTGCGATGCTGTGAGAGATGCTTACAAAACACTTTAGTTCAATTAAACTCATGAATAAAATTAGCCTTAATATATTCCATTACACAAGCATAAAATAAAGAATAAAAGACAATAAGAAAGTATATAATAAAAATTATATAGAGCCTATAACTATTATTACCTTTCTCTAAAGTGAAAACAGAAGTTTCTTTTCCTAAAACTATTTCAACTTCTGGAATGCAATACACTGGGAACAGATACCTCACAACTAAACAGCGCTGAAAAATAAGCAATTATTAACTTATTATAAATGCTGAATTCTCCGATGGAATAAAAAAGGGCAGGGAAAATGTATAATATCAAAATGTGTAATATTATGTAATAACTGAATTTGATCATCAACAATTTTTAAATTACCCTCCTATACTATTTTATGTGTATATTTCAAAAAATAATTCTCTCTATCATTATCAAAATAAGAGAAAATTTGTAGTTTATAAAAATAATTAAAGAGGATTGCTGCGCATAAACGTTTTAAAAAAAAAATAAATAAAAATGAAACACTGAAAAATATTTCACTGATATACTATGTGAAAGCATTTTTTGATAATTTAAACTGAAAATTATGAGAAAATAAACATTTAAGGCTAATTGTTCTTTTTTTTTTTTAAAAAAAAAAGGTATGTATTTAAAAAACAATTTTAAAATCACTCAAAAAATTTATGAATATACTGACCTACTAAAAAAGATATAATTATAATAATTTAATCAATGGAAAATAATCTTAAGAATGTAAATATTTGTAATAGTAATCAGAATTAAATCTAGAAACACAAATAATTTTATCAGTGTGTAATTATTATTTAAAGAGTGAAATATTTCTTGTCAAAATGGAATATGAATAAAAAGATAGTGTTTTTAAGGGATGGTGGCTTATTTTTACAAAAAGGTCAATGAGAGAGAGCATTTATAGGGATCAAGGGGGGAGGGGCAGGCCACCCTTCTAAAAATTCTTAGGTAGAACACTGATTAATGTATCACTGCAGACTTCATCAAAGAAGTGTACCAATTGGCAAATGATTTTTAATGAATTTTCTCAACAAAGAAAAAAAAAATAAGAAGAAAACATTCCAAACTTTCGCAGTGTTAATAATTTTAATTTCTAGAATGCAGCACACTGGAAATGGGTATCTCACAATGAAAATGATCACAGCACTATCAATAAAATAGTTAAATAAAATATGTAAGTAAAATAGAATTTTTTAAAAAAAGAAGAAGAATGGATTGTATACAGGTGGTATTACTATCACAGTGACAAACTTCTAGGGGAAGTCGGGTGCATAATAAGGATTGAGAATCTAAATTATCTTAATTTTATGTTTTCTTCTAATTATTGTCGAAAATGACATTTAAATTGGTTCAGCATTTGATTTTTAATCCTAATTTAAAGATATTGGCTAGTATGTCAAATTAGTAGCAAAATCTTTAAATAAAGATACTGAACCAATTTAATTGCCATTTTTGACATTAATTATTAAAAAAACATTTAATTAAAATTAGATAAATAAAAATATCTTTTAAGAGATAAACATAGAAACTGCTTATAATAGGAAGCATCCCTATAAGCATAACAACATTTCTGGTCATGGGTTTCAATGCAATTCTTAATCCTTATGATAAGTTTGTAAGTGTGGTAGTGATACACCCTACACAACTAGTCAATATTAGATCAAAATATTTCTCGTTTTCTATTTTTTTTTTATTATTGTAATAAAATATTAATTTGATGAAAAAAATTAATAAAAAAACTTTGTTTACTTCTTAATTATTTTATGTATTACCCGAAAGAAAATATTCCAAACTAAAAATTAAGTTTAATTCAACAGAATAGCAGAATTTTCTGCTATAAGGTAGGTAAAAATCATTAAAAAAAAAAACAGTTGAAAATTTAATCAAAATTTTTTATACTTTCTTAAATAAATGAAATATTAGAAATTTAAAAATGGAATAATTTATGCTTTTTTTTAATTTAAAAATTAATTTAAATTTATTTTTAAATTTTATTATTATTAAATTGACTTACTTTTTAAATGTCTTATTTCTTAAAACTAAAGTCAATTAAACAAATTTTATAAGTAACCTGATGCAAATAGTAATTGAATATTCTCATCATTTTTTAAACAATTTTTAAACCTGAGATAAAAAAAAAAATTAAAAAAACTGCAGATGCAGGGATAATCAGCTGTGCCTGCTGCCGTTATGAAAGGTTTTTGCTACCAGGCACATGAAAAGGATACACTAAAACTAATGTAAAACAATAAGAATAAAGCATGAATAAAAAACCTAGCTTGCCAGCAATTAGCTTTTTGCGAATTAAGTAGGGAAATTGCACCTTTTACTTGACAGACCATCGCAAGGATGAAAGTACTTCTTAGCACAGAACCCCAGAAACAGATGGCAGCACCACCCATACGTAAAACAAATTCATCAACTTAAACATAGGGAAAAAAATTTCTCCAGATTCCTGTACCCATGGTACTTCTCAGCGGCTGACTACAGAACCGATTTAAGATTTTCTGAGCTTGTATATCACATACACTCAGTGGGCCTTAACGAAGTGGAAGATCGAACTCGGCTTGAGGTCAATTCTCTAACCACTGGGCTATTGAAATGGACATACTATAAATTTATTTGTATAAATAAGAACCCTCCCCAGTGCTTTAACACCGAATGACATTAATGAGCAAAATGGTTAAACCAGTAGGGACATGGAAGCAAGCTTGGACAAGGTAATAAAAAAAGTGAGATAAGAAACATGCTTGAAGGGGTTTGACAGGACCCCTCATGGTGTAAGATGTAGAAATTAAATTAAAATAGATTTCTGAAGGTTGGAAAAGAATGGGATACTAGAAAGATCACTAACTAAATTATTAGACTTAGTTAAAATATGGAATGATTCCAAGTAATCAAAGTCTGTAGATGAAGAATAGTTTTGAATGATTTTAGCTGAAGGAAAACTTAAACCTACACTGTAACTCCTGATTTTGGGCACATCAAACCTTGACTCAAATTCCTGATTTCAGACACATTTTATACGTCCTTAAACTCAAAATTTAAGGGTATGTTTTCTTTATCCAATATATCCCAGACCACACTGACATGAAATTTGAGAAATATCCCAGCCATTAGTATCAGCAATAGGATCTTTAGGGTTGTTAAATTAAGTTTTTTTTTAAATCAGGTACTAAACGATTTTAATCTTAAATTTATTTAAAATTTTAACTTTACAACTTAGCGCTCAACATTACGGTGTTGATTTCACAAAAACCATTGCACAAGGCTACGTACGTATTCAAATAACAAGCAATACATTTTTGCCAATATTTATCTTAGTACAGGTTTTATGAAATGATTGAGCCTCAAGTTAAGTCTTAATAACATAAAATCCCAAGATATGTCAGAAAAAATAATGAAAATATTTAAGAGAGAATCCTCAGACTTAATAGTTTTAAGAACCTTTTATATAGATAGTTTAAACTTTTTATTTCTATTGTTGTTTGTAACAAAATAAAATAATTTTAAAAATATCTATTGAATCATGAATACTGACCTCTTTATACGATGCTCGCTCACTCACTTCATCAATATTCAGACTCATAGAATTAGTAGCAATTACAGCATCAGTTTTAGCACATTGTGATGTCCCTGTTGAAATCAGAACAAAGTTTATCTTTGGAAATATTAATTTAGGCAAACAAAATTTCATTTTTTTATGATGCTGAATATCATAAGAATAGAATAACAATGAAGTATAGAATTAGTAACATTTAAACAGTAATATAATAGAATTAGTAACAATTACAGCATCAGTTTTAGCACATTGTGATGTCCCTGTTGTAATGGAAACAAAGTTCATTTTTTGAAATATCAATTTTGTCAACAACAAAAAAAATTATATTGTTTTATAATGGTGAATATCGTAAGAATAGAGTAACAATGAAGTCAATAAAATTTCAATTCAGCATAATTTCACACAATCAACTTATAGATAGGCTTGTAAACAAATATATAAAGTGATGATGAGAAACTAACATTCAAATATATCTTGTTTTAAAGCTAAGTCTTCCGGCACTGCTTCAAAAATAAAGTCTGCTGACTTTACGGCTTCTTCCAATCTACTCATGTAATAAACATCACCCTAAAAAAACGATAAGCTTTAAATCCATATGAAGCAATCATAATACAAAAATCTAAAGTTTAAGAGGAAATACATTTTTAAATGCATAAAAATATTATGAATGGTTCTTTTACAGTTGACAGTAATTTAATATTGAAAGGAAAAAGTTAAGAAGTGTTTAAAAAATTAAACAGTAATACTATATTAAAAATTAAGATATTCAGCATAAAAATTACCAAGAAAAAAAATCTCCTTGCCAATTAGAGTTTTAAATTATAGCCTCTAAAGCTTTATTTTTTCAACTTTATTTTTTACAAGGATTCAAAAAAATATATATATTAAGAGTAATTATTATAGAACAAACTGTACGAAAGAAAAAAAAAAGGATATTGAACAAACACATTTATCTTCTATAGGAAAATAGTGAACAGAGGTCAAACACATTTCAAAGTTTTCTTAAGAGCAGTCATTAGGTAACACAAATAAATACATAAATCATTTTGATTCAATAAATAAGCATATTAATGAATAAGCTAATCTGTATTTTAGTGAATGGGTGGAAAAATTTTTTTTTTTAATTTAACAAAAGTCTGCTTGAACAGCAATTTAATTTTAAACTATAAACTTTTCACAAAATTTATTGTCATGAAAAGAAACAAAGAAAAAAAAGATAACCAGATAAAAGTAAAGTATATATAAATGTTATTTTCATAATCTTTTTCAGACATCCTATAGATACATTTCGTACATAAAAATGACTGTTTCATACATTTTATGGAAGACATACTTACTAAAAATTTAGGAGATGTCAAGACCCCATCTTCCGTGAGAAGACGCGTATCTTCCTGAATTCGTAGGCGAACATGATCCAAAGCTTCAGGGCTGCGGTCGTACACCCGAACTTCATGTCCGTGGTAGGCTAATTCTCCTATGAATGAATTAAATGATAAAATATTTATGGGAATATCATACAATACAGTTAAATAAATATATATATTTGGATAATTAAGAAATATCCTTTTTTATTAGATTAACCATACACTGAGTGAACCATTTAATTTAAAGCAGGGCATTTCAGCCGGAAAAAAACCTCTCCCAGGAAAATTGCTGAATGGCAAAAATTAAAAATTATCATTACAATTGTTTAGCAATTATAATTATAAGAATAGCTTAAATTTAAACAAGGTATTTTTTAAAAAAAAAAAAAAAAGAATTACTTTTTTTCACATTATTTAATACAGAATTTTTAAACTTAAATATCATAATACTTAAGAGTATGTTTCAGTCATAATTATTAACAGCATTTGATTATAAAACTTAGTAAGATAATTGTAATTGTAAATTCCCTACACATTATACTATTGGACATATTCGTAGTAGTGTGTATGTTAAAAAGATTTGTTAAGTAATTTCAGTAAAATAAGATTATATTTTAATAATGCTTTAACATATTTAAGAAATTATGTTATACTTTACTCCTTAACATAATATGTTAAAGAACTGCAGTTATTTTACTCTTGGTTCAAAGTAAAATGTATCTACATGATATGTGGCAATATTTTCTGACTTGATAGAACCAGACTACAGTAGTAGTCACATATACACTAAATTTTAAAGTAGTAGTCACATATACACTAGTGGCAGCCCTTCACACTCTCGCTCCACAGGTCTTGGGTTCGAATCTCGGGAAGGGCAAGGTTGCCTCAGCATTTCATCATCTTCAGTGGATCGATAAAATGATTACCAAGCATGCTTGGGGACTGAACACTTTTAATATAATCATGATTCAAGCTTTGATTTTATAATTAATATCAGGGGTCAGTCCAAGCCAAATTTACTACCGTTTAGCGGTACAAAATATTTGGGTCGAATGTTCAACCAAGTATTTTTCTGTGGAATTTGAATAGATTTAATAAATAAGATAATTTTTCTAGATTTAATAATCTAAAATGGCATTTTTAACTATGCATTATTAGAAATAGTTTATACACAAATTTGTTAAGTTCTGAAACTTACACACGATTTGCATATTTATATCCTAGCTAAGCTTTCCAAACCTACATTTTCTTTAAAAAAATTTACTTTTTTGACATTATTAATTTAAACTTTATACAGAATTTTAAAACCTATATATCATATTATTATTCAACAGTTAGTTTGAGTAATAATTCTTAACAGCATTTGATTATAAAACTTAGTAAGCTAATTGTTAATTCAATACACATAATACACTTCAACATATTCGTAGTAGTGTTTAAAAGATTTGCTAAGTAATCACAATAAAATAGGGGATATTTCCGTATCGTGATCTGTCAAGCCTACAATCGCCAAATAGATTTCAAATTTTTATTAAAAAAATATGCAGTTGTTTGTCTGGCGGTGGCTACGAGCTATACCTTTCGAGTTTGTCTATTTATGTGATGTTTTTTTTTAGTTTCTCGAGGGCCACTGCCAAGACTTGGCGATTATTCTGCCACAGATCAGGATACGGAAATCCCCCCATAAAATAAGATTATATTTTAATAATTCTTAAGAACATAATTAAGACATTCATAATTAAGAAAATAGGTTACATTATACTCCTTTACATAATATGTTAAAGAACTACAGTAATTTTATTCTCGGACAAAAGTAAAATATACAAACTGCAAAGTGCCAGCAATATTCACAACTATTGATAACTCATTCGACCTAATTGGCGATTATTTTTACTTAGATCACAATAACTAAATATTCCCTTTTTGAGTATTGAAAATAATATAATATAAATCCTTTTATAAAAACTTCTCCATTTAAAATAGAATAATAGAATACATCTGAAAAATACATATATTTGTAGATTTCCTCGTAATAAGGTAAAGTAATAAATATTCGACGCAAACATTACAGAAGGAATTATAACAGAGCTATTATTTTTATAATCTAACTTACCGACTATTTTCACTCCCAAGCTTCCACCTCCGATAACAGCAACTCTGACCATTGGTAAGCAATTTTTAAAACGAATAATTAAACGAAGAATATATTTACAACTTTCTTTCCATAAACTTAGCTTCAACAAAAGTTCAAGTTTCTGTATTAAATGAAAACAATACACATACGTTTAAACAGTGATAAGATAGTTTCCATTTTATCAACAACAATATGATAAGGCTTTTTTAGTGATAAAATTTCATTAAAGATATCTGAAATAAAATGATTGACAAAAAATTAAATTTGACTTGAAGAAAAACAACAGCACGAGGTGTGTTTATTTTCGAGAACGCATGTTGCCATAGAGAAAGAAAGGAATACAATAAGCTCACCTTATTGGTCGCTTCGTGTCATGTGGCAACATGTCATTTCTTTTGAAATGGTTTTGAAATATTCTTTTTCGTTTTATGACTGACTGGTTTCGTTTCCAAGGCTAAAAATAATTGAAGTAGAAATTTAAGCAGTTAAGGAACTCTTAAGTGTAATTAGATGTACTAACTTCCGGATTGCAATTTTTCAAGAAAAATAAACGATATGAAACTAAATTATAATTTATTGAAATTGACTTGCCTAATAACAATTAAAAGAATAAAAATAAACGTGGAGGTTTTTTTTAATGTTTTCAATGGTTTTTAATTCAAACGACACATTCATTCAAACAAAATTCGATTTTATTTAAATTTTTCTGGTGATTCCACGATGTTAAATAAGGTGTGATCTTTGCTGTAGAAAGAAAAGTTTAGATGATGCAAATTACTGTGAATTTTTGAAATTAGAAAAAGGCTTAGAATAAAAAATTTCTATAATTCATTACAAAAGAATTTCTAACTATGAAGCTTGCTTGCTTTTTCATTTATTTATTTAGATAGTGCTTTGAGTAGAAAATATTCTGAAATAAAACTTTTTTCTTTTATTAAATAGAAAAATTTGACCGAAATTTTCGCTATTTTGGAAATTATTAGTTATTGGGGTTAAAGCAATAATTAAAAGACAAATTTAAAAACTGGGCCAAACCTGAAAATGTATTTTCACTGTAAAACGAGTTATTAATTTTTTGAAACGGAAATTGATGTCGTCAAGAAAGAAAGAACAAATCAACTTTAAGAACTTACTTTTCTGTATGTATTTTTCGGTTAGCCAAGCCCTTAAGGGCGCCGGCAGAGGGGTGCTCTTGCACCCCCTGGCTTTTTTTTACAAAAAACAATTAAAGAGATACAGAAAAAAAATTTTGTTATAAAAATTTTTTACTAAAAACATTTTTATTCAAAAACAAATAATTAAGTACTAATTATTGATACATAACAATAAATTGTTTAATCAAACAAGAATTGTAATCGTCTTGTTTGCTGTCCAAATCTGTTAATAACTTTTTCAATGAATTCTGAGTCATCTTTAATTCTTTTCTTATACACACTAAGAATGCACAAGCTTGGCAGATCTCTAAGCTATATTTTTAAATTTCATGTAATAAAATATAAATTATATGGTCTTTTCTATTAGTTATTTAGTTTAACAAAGGTGCATAACACAAACTAACTTCTCACCACTGCAAAACTTCATCAACACAATAAATACCAATATTAAGCGTTCACAAACACTCTAGCATACGTCTATAGCGCTAGTATAGCTACTGTTTGTAGTTATTTGTGTTTCAAAATCAGTATGCCAGCGCCATCAATAAAGTTTATCGTCGCAAAATTTGCAAGCGCAAGAAATTCGTACTTTTTTTTAAATATCTCGTTAACGATGAAGAAATGTATCTTAAAAAAATTAACAGATGAAAGTATATGTAAAAACAAAATAAAATGTAATAACAGAATATTTAAAAAAAAAATTTCTTTTATTTTTTTTTTGGGGGGGGGGGTAGTTTGTTAGAGGGTTGCACCCCCTTTTAGCGCCCTTGCAAGCCCTAGTAAATTCAAGTACCATTTTGTTTTGGAAACTAAGCAAAATTGTCCCCCCCCCCAAAAAAAAATTATTTTTTAATTTTCTTGCTCCCGGCTAGGCGAGTAATCCAGTTTTTTTTTTTTTAAATTATGTTTTTTTAATTAATCTGCTTCAAGGAGTCCCTCGTATATTATACTATGTACACATGATGTGCAATGAACAGTGTGCAAAGAAAAAAAGGAACAAAAATGAAAGAAAAAAAAATTATCACCCTGAATAATGATTAGATTTATTTAACGATCGGACCTTCCCGTTCTGAGGCTCAATATTAATGGTTCAAGTGTGTGACTTCAAATATGCTATTTCATTAGTACAGAGAATATTTTAAGTTACAAAACCAGACACGAAAACTTACTTTCTCTGTCTAAACATACAACATGGACATGCTGTGACATGGACAATAATGGAAGAGATATTTTCAGTTTATGAAATTTTTTTTAAATTTCTCAAGAAATACTTAAAGGATTATTTCGTAATTTAGAAATGTCTAGTTCATGCAATTTTTCACACTGAGCAATAAATTTAAAGCTTTCAGTGGCTTGCGAAACCTACAATAAATTACGAGAGAAAACAAGTAATTTTATACACCCTATGACGGAAAATCAAGCAATTAACTTGTAAATTGCATCGATTACTTAAGTTGTTATTTTTAAAAATTATATAAAATTTCGCAATCCTAGAGTAAATATTTATGAAGATATGGACATTTTTATAAAAAATTAACTTTTTCGCCTTACTTTTTTTCGTTATAGCTTTACAGATATTCAATGGAATTAAACAAAATTTCTGGTGCAGTTTAAAACTAAACATAAAATTGTCGATTTAAAATTTTAAAAAAATTCGTTCAAAACTACGAGAGTTATGAGTCATTGAGCTAGTTATTTTATATTGCGGATGCAGTCGAAAATTTTAAAAAAGTTTTTTCATAATTTTGTAGTGTATTTGGTAACCAATAAAAAAAATTTGATTTAAATATCTTAAAAATTTAAAAAGTTTCAAGCAATTTTCTAAGTAGTTTTAAAACTTTTCAAAAGAAAGCTCAAAACAATCAGGGTTTTTCACAAATCTTATTTTGTTTCAGATAAGACGATATTTAATAACAAAAGATAATACCTTTGCAATAATCGTTCGAAACCTAACGTTTGATGGTATGCATAGAGAAAGAAAACGTGCAAAAGATAACAGACTTTCAGGGGGGGGGGGATCCTTCACAATGCCGGTCTCAATTTTTATAAACCTTGTTTAATAGTACAAGATGAATTTGTGAATAGCCCCTTATCGTTCCAGGTTTTTTTTTCGTCTAAAAAGTACAAAAACTACTTCAAAAATCGCCTGAAACTTTTTACATTTTTAAGATATTCAAATAAAGCTTTCATCATTTGTTGCCAAATAAGATTCACTACAAAATTATGAAGAAAAAATTTTGTAAATTTTTCTCTAAAATCTTTGCACACGATTATAAGATTTGTTTCTCCAAACATAACTCAGTGCAAAAATAACTGTTAGTTTATATTTATTATTTTTTAATTAATAATAGTCGGAAAAAATTTTGAATTGTAAGGTATACAATTTTTTTTTCAATCATTTTAAAAAATGTAATTTTACAAGGCAAAATACAGAATTTGAGGGAACGCTTTCTTCATTAATCGAATTATTCCTTCATTATATCGTTCATCAAGATATATATCGTTCATTATATCATATATCAAGATATCGAATATTTAAAAAGGCATATTTTTGAAATTCGATTTCTCAAGAATTATTCGGCCGGTTTTGCTCACATTTTGTCACGAAAAATTACTTTCTTTGAAATAATGTAAGAAAATGCATACCTTAAAATTTAAATTTTTTTCGATCATTATCAAATGAAATAAAATAAACAAATAATAAATATTTACTAAAAGTTATTTTTTGCATAGAGTTTTCAGGTAAGCAAGTTTTATAACTGTGTGCAACATTTTTTTGAAAAGTTCTCAAGAGATAGCGATGTACGCAAAGAATAAAATTAACATTTAGGGTCCAAAGATTTTGACTATTTTCCTATTGACAAAAACTATTGGGATCATACATCCCAGATAGCAGCTATCCCCTATATCGAGGGGGGGGGAGACAGAAATCAGAATCCGTCGAAAAAAATGTATATTTATTCAGAGAAATTACGTTTTAGTGTCTGATTTCGTAACTTTCGTCTGCATTTAATAATTAGTATATTTGAGGTCACCTCTACAAACCATTAAGATTAAGTTTTGAGAGCCAATCATTAGATTATTAGGATGGCCCGTTCATTTCTTGTGCACTATATATACAATGTATGCATGTATCCGGAAATTTTTTTTCTTCCCATTGGCAAAATAGGTGTAGTTTTGGGTTTGATGGTGTGCTCACCTTATTTGGACATCATCACACTTTTCAACAGTGTTCCAAAGTAGTAGTAAACAGAGCGCATGCGTCGTCATTGCATGCGTTGCTGTGACAACAGCTGCTGTTTGATAATTATTTTAGAATTCTTTTCTTCACTTTTAATTTTGTTATGCATTAAGTTGGTGAGTTTATTTTTGAGATATGGGACCAGAGAGATCCCATAAATACTTCTTGAGTTAAGAATAAAAGAGAATTTCATCATTTGAAAGATATTTTTATTTTTATTGTTTTAATTAAGAATGAGAAATTCTAAACTACAGTTCAAACTGGATCGTTTTCAATACTAATTCAGGTGAATATCACAAATAGAGAGGGTAAAAAAAAAATTAGACAGCAACTATTTTGCCAATGGGATGCTTTTGCCTTTCTGCGATCACTATTTATTATTATTATTATTTATTTATTTTTACTAATTTTTTTCACATACCATTTCATTTCTCTTTTGCAAAAGGATGCAGGATATACATAATATGAATAAGAGTTAAAATTAAGAGAAAAGCATCATATTGTAATTGTATTTTAATGTGAAAGCGTTTCAAACAGTGGGGTGGGCTTAACAATGTTTGAGCACGCTCATGATTATTCTAAATCCGCCAACATGCCATAGAATTTGATCATTACCCTGTTATGAAATAATTGTTTGTTACGTAATTTTTAAAAACCGCAGATTTATCTTCGAAGATGTAAGCTTCTGCGGTTTCGTTGTGACTCATCGATGCTAATCAAGGAAAACAATTACGGAAGCCGAATGAAGAAATTACTATTGAAGCAAAAATATTTAACAAAAGCGGAATCGAAAAAAATTTTTTGCGTTGTTTCTAAAATCAGCAAATTCCGTTGTCGGAAATGGAATTATTTTAATGAATTTAGGAAGTACTACCTTAATCTGCACACAGTGCCGGATTGTGCCATGGCCTGGGGCCCCCAATGATTAAGGGCCCCCTTAAAAAAATTTTTTTTGAAAATAAATTTTAAAAAAATTAAAAAAAACAATGATTTTTTAAAAAAAAAGCAATTTCAAATATATATTAATAAAATGCGATAATTTTTTAACATAATTATTACATATTTTTTACGTATTTATTTATTACTTATTTTAGTTATTACTTATAAGTATTATTATAGTTTATGTATAATAATATTTATCAATGTTCTTTAAGTTCAAATTTGTCCTTTTGATTTGCTCGCGAAAAAATTGAAAGCAGTACTATAGCGAGTTGAGACTTGTTTAAACAAGAAAGAAAGAATTAAATGTTGTTGACATTATTGAGAAGCTTTAAATGAAAAAGAAGTTATTTACTGCCACAACTGAAGTGTCTCATAATTTTTTTAGTGTTTTATAATTATTTAGTGTCCGTAATTCTATTTGATCAATAAATAATTACAAAATATTTTACTAAAAAGGTAAGTGTTTGCTTATTGTTTTATATACTCTAGAAAAAACTCATACAATTGGTCACTTTCAATCAAATTTTATGTATTGAAATTGTCACTGTTTAAGAGGTCCAGGATGTTATTTATTTTAATTTTAAATATGCTTTCTTAAATGAAAAGATATAACAATACTTTTATATTTGAATAAATAAAAAATATACGAGAAAAAAATTTAATCTAAGGGCCCCAAGAAATTTTAATGGCCTAGGGCCCCGCATAAGCTTAATCCGCCCCTGTCTGCACATCATTATAATTTGTGTAAATGAAATTTTCTTCCTACTAAAAAAATTGAAAAAAGACTTTGGTGTTTCAACAGATCAGTGTTGTGAATTTGGAAGATTCACTCTTAAATTGGTCAATTGTAAAAAATCACATAGTTGTGTCTAATTGCATCACATGGTTGAGCATGGAGTGTTAGCGTAGCAGCTATCCTCCTTCTTCTTCTTTCAAGGTACTACAGCCTGTTACAGGCCGAAGTCGTCCCAAGTAACTTTTGCCTCCTGGTTTTATCCACAGCAAGGCTTTTCCAGTTTTCCTTCTTTACTATATGAAAGTCCTTCTTCTCCGAGTCAAGTCGCCTAATTAGTGGTTTTCCTCGTTTTCTGTTTCCCATGAGATGGGTAAAAGTAAACTTTCTTACTGGATTTGCTGCTACGTGGTCTATTGCATTTTATGACTTTAACAATATCAGATTGTTTGTACTTTCGGTAAATTTCAAAGTTAAATAAGGACCTCCAGCTATTATTCTCATAGACTGCACAACAAATTTTGTGTAAGATTTTCCGTTCAAAGGACAATAATTTATTTTCACCTAACCTGGTTATTGACCTACTATAAAGCAAAACAGATGGAATTAGAGTTTTATAGAGATGTTAATTTTTGTTTGAATTTGGATGCTAAATTGTTTACTTGCAATGAATCACAATGTTGCGTCTAATCACTTGGATGTGCATGGCGTGTCAACGTTAAAGCTGTTAGGGTTTGTTTATTATCAAGCTAAATCAATTTTGAAATCGGATTTGATTGGATACCTGCGAGCGACGTCGCGCGTGTGTTCCGAACCCGATTGGCTGACCCACGGGTGACGACGCTCGCGACTATTCAAATCGCATAAAAACAATTTTTCAAGCTGAAATTACTTTGTTACATAATTTCGAGCTTTTATCTGATGGGCGTGATTATATCACGATATTTTTAAGCATAACAACTACGTATATTTTTTTTTTCAATAGGACAATATTTTCGTTACTTTTAAACAATGTTAATAATTTTAATTTAAAAATACTGAATCATTGTAAAAAACTCACAATATATAAGCTAAGTAATAGAAAAACACTGTTTTTGCCTGCATATGTATGGTTTTGTTCATATATATATAAACAAAGCCGTACATTTTTGAACTAAATTAGGAATTTTTTTTCGATTTTATTTTGATTGCTGAACTTTATGAGCTGTTGGAAGTTTGAATACTATAATATTAACTACAGATTTTGACAACTTCACCCCATCTCTGGACTTTTTAAGAAAAATCTAAGCAATTTTGAATTGTACCTAACATATTGTAACATACACCTAAATATTATTTCATAAAATTATAGTTTTTAAAAATGATTTATTCTTTAATTTAAATGACAGTAAAAATTTTTTTGGATCTGCAGAATCTGCATTAGATCTACAAAGAGACGGAAATAATAAAATTTATATCAGTTTAAAGACTAAAATGGGCGGTACACCTGATTCGAATGAATTATTGATGACCAAGTCACCAAAAAGATCTTCAACCCAAAACCATCTGGAGAAAGATCCGGTGGATTGACTGCCTAGAAACAGATTTAAAAGTTTTGAATTGGAAGAGTCTTTCCGAGAAGAGCACAGCTTGGAACTTGATTCAGAAGAAGACCATGTCCCACCCTGGGCTGGCGTGCCATTGAAGAAGAGGGAACATTTTTTTTTCTTTTTTTGAAATGCAAGGTATAGAGCCGCGATGGCTCAATGAGGTGAGCCGAGTTCATCCTTCCAATGAGGTGAGCCGAGTTCAATCCCAGCGAAGGCTTGTAGATACGAATCCGCATCCGGCTTGCACCGACCACAATGCTGACGTAAAATATCCTGCGTGAAAGATGGATAATGGGTTAGAGTCCCTTTGCCGTCAGGCTAACAGTGGGAGGTTCTCGTGGTCTTCTTCTCCATGTAACGCAAATGAGGGTAAGTCCCATCAAAAAGTCCACCACGAAGGCAAATTTCTCCTAATACTTGATCCAGGAGTTCGCTTGTCTTCTGAATTGGGTTCAAAATTACAAGGCTACGAAGTTGAACATCAGTAGTTGTAAACCCGAAAATTGGGTCAGCTGTTCAACGACGGTTATATATATAAAAAAAAAATTAAGGTATACAATTTTTAACTTCATTTTAAACAACGTAATTTTAAATGAAAAAATAATTTGGGAGAAATCATCCGAATAGCTTTAGAGAATTCGAATTACAAAAGTGTCGAATTTTTCAAGATTTTTTCACGAGGAAATTTGCTTGATGTCGCATTTTAAAATTAACTAAATATTTTTTAAACCATACAAATAAAAATGCTTCGGATATTATTAAATTACACGTTAAAAATAATAAATAGACATAAAAATGTTATTTTTTTCCCATTGAATTGTCTTAAGAAAAACGAATTTTACAAGTCCCCAGTCTTTACGCCAAGAATTAAAAGTAAAGTGAATTGTTCCCAACGGACAGTCAGGAGCAGGGGAAGAGATTCATGGTTGGCAATTAATTGAAAGGTAACATATCAAAAAATGAAGCCAACACCCCGTAATCAATATTAAATATGAAAATTAGTTTGGCCAAAATTAATCGCCAAAAAAGATTGGGAGAATTAGTATAACCATATAACTGAAATATTTTTGTGGATAGAAATAAAGTAACTAGATTTTGTTTTCCATTTAGACGCGACAGTGAATTAATGAGTTTTATATTTGAAGTGAAATAAAAATTTAGCCGTTGCATTGAATGTTAAGAAAAGAATAAAATATTTGATATAAATTTTTATAAATTGATATTAAATATTTTATTCAATTATAATTATAATAAGAATTAAATAGCGTAATAAAAATTAAATAATTGGTTTAATTTAATTAAAATTAATTTAAGAATGATAAACCAAAAATAAATTAAAGAAATTTAGGAAATATGTAATGCCTATTGTAGCATCAAAAATAATAATTTGCAGGGTCTCCTAGATTGGTTACCATGATTATCCACACGTTGCTCTGTTTTCATACGTGTTGCTATACATGTTTTCAAGGACATTCAATCTAAAATCATTGCACATGTAAAAGCATAGGTAATAAATATGCCTAAAATCTTTCTTTCATTCATGCATGTTTCGTGAATACGGAATTAATGACCCATAGAATCATTATTTTAACAGCCGAGTGGCGAGTCAACAAAAAACGTGGCGACTTAAATTAAATAACCACTGTCACATTTTCCCATCGTTTTTTTTTCTTTTGAAAATTGTTTAATAATAAGAGTAAAGCGCGCAAAAAAAAAACGAGCCTCCCTGTAACATGATCGGGTCTTTACGTTTTAGAATTCAATCTAACATTAAATATGCTAATTAATTAGTGCAGTCGATATTTTAAGTTACGAAATCACACAACTATTTTAATTTTAAAAAAGTCGCATAGTTAAAACTGGAACTCTCAGGTACTATTCAGCCGATTTCGTTCAAATTTTGCCATGAAAAAACTCATACTTTAAAGTGATCTGAAAAATTTTATACCTTACAATTCAGATTTTTTTGGATTATTATTACATATAATAATAGTCAAAACAAACGAATTGGACGAATTCATGATTGTATGCAAAATTTTTTAAATTCGCTTAAAAAGCTCTCGAGATATGACTAAATAAGCAAAAAGTAAAATTAACATTAAGGGGTCCAAACTTTGGATTGCTCTCCTAACCAAACTATAGGATCCATATTTCCCAGATTGCGGCTGTCCCTTAAATTTTGGGTGTCAGAAATCCGAATCCGTTGTAAAAAAGATTTGATTTCTGTCATTCACGGAAGGAAACATATGTACATTAAATGTATTGCCCTCCCCCCACTATCCCCTATCTTCTGCACTATTTAAGTAGCATATTTAAGGTTACCCTATTATGTTTCAGACCTAGAGCTATGTTTCCCTAAGTGTAGTACGCGTACCCCCAGGGGTACAGGAACAGTTTAGCGGGGGTACGCGTTCTTATGCGAAATATCTTGGAACAAACAAAAATTTCACAAAATGTTATTTTAAAACAAAGCTAGCCATGAAAATTTACTATTAAGTATTTTTCTATTGGCTATTTTTTGCAGAGTTAACAGTTAATAATTAGGGGTATCAACATCCAGTTGTGATTTTTAACTTTTGGGCAATTTTTTTTACAGTAAAAAATACATTCATTTTGTATTAGTCCTACACAGCGTTACGAAAAATTTAGGAAGGGTACACAAAAGTCATAAGTTTGGGAAACACAGACATAGAGAGTAAAGATCCGATCCTTAGATCAAAAGTTATTCACGGAGGTCCGTTTTTAATAGCCGACTGTAGTACATGCATCAATGAAGAAAGATACTCTGTAGAACAAAATTTTCATTAAGCTGCCCAATGTGTCCATTTTAAATTTTCCATCAATCAATGTGGATCAATTGTCTATCAAATCGTTAACAATTCACATATTTCAAAATTGGAATGCATATGTTACTGCGAATGATCGAAATCGGTGGCTGTTGACTTCCACCTGTGACTGTTGACAATCACATAGTCGCTTTGGTAAATGTCAGAAGTATGTACTAGGTTTAGTTAAGTGCATCTGCCCTATATACATTTGCCCGGTATACCCTACACTGGTGTGTTTTTTTAAGGTTCAGTGCCACTGCCCGATTTGCCAGCTACTCCGAAAACTGATGCTTCTCCTTATCTATCCTCAATAGATATTAAATATCGAATAAATATACTAATATCAACGAATAAATTAATATCAATCAGATATAAAAAATATTTCGGGCATTCACCAAAACGACAATGTGATTGTTGACATTCACCAGTCGACATTTCGGTCATTCACGGAAACATATGTTCATTAAATGTATTGCATCCCCCCCCGAAACATATTTAAATAAAGTTCTTTAAAAGTTAGAATGTTTAAATAACTTTTGTCTCATATTTATATTATTTTTATCGTTAAATAAACGTTTTACAGACTCTGATTATTTCTGATATGAAATGTTTTCTTTTTTAAAATATTAATTTAATCCAAGCAAAAAATAAGCGTCTATTAGATGAAAAGGAGTTATCGATATCGGGCACCGACTCGTTAGGTTTGAGGAAAAAGTGGCTTCTAAGCTATTAGAGTCTACCGGACACTGGCTACTGACTGAAAATTTAATTTTTCAGGTCTAATTCCTGTCCAAATATTAATTGTTTGCGAAATAAATAATTAAATGAAATGTTTATATACCCCTTCCTGTCTATCTCTTCGTTCCGTGATGCACTTTTTATTTATTTATTTTTACTGAAAATAGTAGGAAAATACGAAAATGAGTAAGAAGGTCTAATGATAAAAATAGAAGATCATTATCTAAATAACTTGACGTGAAACATACAAAATTTGATTAGTTTATAGTTTCATTACTTAGCAACGATAAGTTCTTAAAAATTTTAATATAGTGCACAGATTCCAATTTTTTTTCCAGCTATGGAACCCTAAATGATCCAACTTCTCTCGGTGGAATCCCTACTTAATGAATAAAGTATATAAAGATAATTGTAAGTGTATGCATCAATAAAATACTATCTTATTTTGAAAATAATTATGAGGTACCCAGATTCAAATCCCAGCGATGGCTAGAATTCGAATTTCGCACTGATCATAGTGCTGACATAAAAATATTCTAGAGTGGTGGATGGATCATGAGTTAGCGTTCCCTTGCTATCAGGCTAACCGTGGGAGGTTTTCATAGTGTTTCTCTCCATGTGAGACGAATGAGAGTTTTTTTCATCTAAACGTCCTCCACGAAGGTAGATTTCTAGCAATACTTGATCCAGGAGTTGCTTTGTCTTCTGGATTGTGTTCAAAATTATAATGCTACGAAGTTGAACTTTGGTAGCCGTAAACTCAAAGGAAATGGAACTAGAGGAATGAGATCCGTGGTGGCTCAGGGGATCACCCCCCAATGAGGTGACTCAGATTCGAACCCAAACTATGTGTGATCGACACGAATTCTGAACACGGCTTGCACCAACACCACTGACGTCAAATATCCTCTTTGATAGACGGATCATGGGTTATAGTCCCTTTGTCGTCAGGTTAACCGTCGGAGGTTTTCCTCACTATGTAACTCAAACGGGGGATAGTTGCATCAAAAAGTCCTCTGCGAAGACAAATTTCTCACAATATCCAGGAGTTTCCTTGACCTTTGGATTGAGTTCAAAATTACAAGGCTATGGAGGTGAACATTTGCAGTCGTAAACTCAAAAATTCGGCAGTTCAACGACGCTAATAAAATTAAAGAAAATATTTTTTTTTTCATCGTTTCATGGTTAATTATCTTTAATTAAAATTTGGTCCCACAGTTAAATTCGCAGTCCTGCAGCTTTATCTATCCTAGTAATGAATTCGCATTTAAATAAACCGATGAAAGAATAATAAATATTGTTTCTTGCTGACGATTTTCTTCTACAATGAAACTAAGGTAAAAATTCTTTATCTCGCATTTGATTTGTTAAGAGCATGTCAGCGTAAGACGCTCCATTTTTAGTGATCCAATCAAATCCAATGCTCTTGCTATGTCACATAGTTGCTTCTTTTTCAAGAACATAAGTTCTTAATTATCAAAATATGTCGACAAGTCTAAGATTCCAGTAAGACTACGAAACTATCACTTTTTTTGAAATTTGTTCATTAATATACTTCATAAAGGATAGCACGAATTACATTTCGGTCTGATGTGTTTAACTTTTAAGAACTTTTATATTGTTGTAAAAGCATAATTGTATAATTTGTTAACGAAATAAAACGGAAGTATATGTAGTCACAGATGATTACTTGAATCCTATACTGCAAAGGGCCTCTTTTTTTTAAACTTGCACGGGAGTATAATGTGTCTATTATCGTTGTAAATAAAATAGGCATTTCCGTGCTTCTGGCTCAGTTTTCTCATTCTTCCTCTCTGTTACAATGGTTAAGGAAAATCTCGCTTGTCCTCCGCGGCAGTACGTTTCAGAAAACAATGGGAATGTACTAGCACGGAGGAAAAGCAAGATTAGCAGATACTATGGTAACTGAGAGGGAAAAGCGTGGAGAGTGGGGAAATCACGTATCTCTGAAATGCTTAGAGTTACAAAATTCCAAAAAACAGTGCAAATTAATAGGTTGTTTCAATTTAAAACCGAATCAAGCATTTATACATACTTTAAAAAGTGCAGTCAAACTTGAACATCGATAATTCAGGATGCTTATACCAAGTTCAGGTGTATTTTTTTAAACTAAAAAAAGTTATGATGGTTTTGTCCGAAGGAACCTATTGGAATATTTTGTTACATAACCGTCGTTAAACAAGTGACCCATTTTTGAATTTACGACTACCAATGTTCAACTCTATAGCCTTGTAATTTTGAACTCAATCCAGAGGGCAAAGGTACTCCTGGATCAAGTAATGGAAGAAATGTACTTTCATGGAGGACTTTTTAATGGAACTAACCCGTATTTGCGTTACAAGGAGATATAAACCACGAAAACCTTTAAGATTTTCCAGATGACAAGGTGACTTAAAACCATGATCCATCGTCAACCACTGAGAATTTTTGTATAAGTACTGTGGTCGGTGCGAGCTGGGTGTGGAATTCGTATCAACCAGCCATCGCTGGGATTCGAACTCGGGACACATTGAAAGGCGAGCATTCTTTCTTCTGAGTCACACGGCTCAAAATCTTGAAATAGTTAAAATTTGACTTTTTCTTGAAAAGCAAAAAATATTTGGAATGGTCTTTTCTAGAAACATATAAATCTAGACTTTTGGGTAACGCCCTAAATCAACGATGGGGTTCTAAGAAACAAATAAATCTAATATTAATTATATAATTAAACTAATGTTAGTACAAAATTCAAAAAAGTGAGGAATCTCTATTTTAATATCAGTAGTACTTTGTTTACGTTGTGCTAGAGCTGCACAGTGAGCTATTGGCCGAGGGTCAGGGAAACTCCCCTGATAATAATCCCAGACATGCCATCTCAATTTTAATCCCCTGCAGAGAGGATGGCTCCCACGCTTTGATAGCCCGAGCATTTTATTGGCTGATCAGTTTATCAAGGACCAATACTGTAAACTCTCGATCCCTTAGCTGGCACCGATAAAAGTGGTCCCCCACCTGCTCATTGACCGAAGTCAGTGACCATACGATCCACAGATAACCGTGTCTCGTGATCAGTTCACTATGGGAAAATTTGATGAATTGTAATAACGGCTTCTAAAAACGTAAAAAATAAACAAAATAAAATAAATAGGTAAAAATCAAACAAATAAATAATAACAAACAAATAAATCATAACAAACAAGGAGCACATTTGTGATACATGATCAAACATTTATTAATCCAATTAAATTAATGAAAATATAATAACAATTTTTAAAAGGTAAAGTTTTATTAAAAATATTATCACATAAGCTATATGATGTGATCAAAATATCACATAAATACTACATAATCATCAGTATACATTTACAAAACAATTCTATGGTAGGTGTCTAGTTTTTAAGTTATATAGTGCTTTTTTTTTACAACAAAAATACGAAAAATATCGAAGCCTGAAAATTCATGAAATCTCTAATTGAACAGTTTACAGCTTATACGGTGATGAAAAATGTCCATAACAAGCACAGAATTCACAAGACATTTTTTTTTCATTGCTAATTTACGATACCTAAAAATCGACATTTTAAAGTTTTTATATTTATATCATGATTTATATGTTTTTTACCAATTTTCACAAAGCACATTCATTATATTTATTCTTCATAACAATTTTTATTAATTGTTATATCGAATTAATTAGTATATCAAATCTTAACACATGTTCATTTTATTTTACTTCATATAGGTAAGTTTGTTTTCTGCTTTTCTTCTTTCATCTTAAACTCATTTACAATTACATTTTTTTAAAATTTCTTAGAGGCAAAGACATATTATAAAGAGTGGTTTTTATCTTAGGATAATTATTCTTTATTTTGAAATATCAATTTAGCTGTCGTAATGTCCTGATGAGAACCTTTACATTTTCCGGCATTATACATAATTTTTCTATTTGCATGATGTTTTGTTTTTTAATATATATATATATATATATATTTATNACATATATATATATATATATATATATATATTGAAAAACAAAAGCATTACTCCCAAAATTACTCATTGAATTTGGTAAGCATATAAATTCCATAATCTTTAACAATAGTAAAATATTCAAAACACTGTTTGTAAGCAGTTTATAAAAAATAGAAACTCATTATTTAAGTTTTAAAAAAAATAGAGAGACAAATGTGTTAATAAATTACCTTTCTTTTTAAATCATAAAAAGTTTATATCGAAGATATATTTTAAATTTATTTATTGTACTAAATAATTTGTTAAAAATTGCTGAAGATGATAATCAATGACAAATAAAATGCATGAAGTTATGGGGTCATTTTCTAATCGAATTATGGCTTCGAGTAACTGGATTGCAATTCGAAACATGACCATTTGGAGGGATGCACAGACATAAGATCTTAAAATGAATTAAGAATAAGAAAATAAAAGTGGCATGCTTTAGGAATCATTTCTAAGAGAACATCAGTAAAAAGTTTCAAAAAAAGAAATTCTATATGCCACTAATATTTTGATTTCAAATATTTAAGCAATTAACCCCAAAAATGACGGACAGTTTGAAAAATTAATTTATGAAAAACGGAAGGGTGCAAATAACTGCGGTTTGCTGCGCTCAGTTCAGGAAACTGTGTAACTATTATCACCAAAATTCCAATTAATAACTAAGTACGTCAACAGATGGAGCGGCTACAATGTTGGTCTAAGATTTTTGTCTCTGAGAAAAATCAGAGGAACTGTAACCAAGCATGTGTGCTTCAGGTAGCATTAACCTGGCTATGAAGTGGCTACTTTTTAAATTAACCCAGTTGACTACTTGCTAAAGCGTAAGAGGGTCATGTTTTGAATTGCTGCCTAGTTATATTCTTTATAAATAGAAAAGACGACTCGTTATAGAGTTTTCTCACTCTCCATACTTTTCCCCTCTCCATTGCCATAGTTTCGTCGAATCTTGCTTTCCCCCCCACATAAGTATTTCCCAATTTTCCAATTTTTGTTCCGAAACGTACTGCTATGAGAAGAAAAGCGAAATTCGCTGGAGGCATGAAGCCATGGAAACGAAGAGGGGAAAAGTGTGGAGAATGGAGAAATCACGTTATCTTGAGACGCCTATTCTGTTTACAAAGACCATAATCATGATAGTCGAACTTGTAAGTGCATGTAAATATTTGAGGTGATTAAAGAAAGTTGAGAGGAATGACTATGTTGAAGGGAGTGCCCAAAGAGTAGCTGTTTTGTCAGCGCTGGTGGAGAGGAATGTAAATTCTTGTGGGTGCCATCTTGTTTGGATTACTTTGTCTGCATGCTCTGCCACTTTCACTGTTGCCAAAGGCTGTGTCAGATCACCTAGAAAAAAAGAGCACACATGAAAGGATTGAGTTAGTTAATACTATAATTAATAAGTATTAAAATTTTGTTACGTTTTTAACTCCCTTTCGTCTCTGTTACGATGGAATATTGCATTGAAAATTGCAATCCCTTTACCACTAGATTCGAGCCGTAGTCGGACAATAAGTAGAAAAAAAATTCAGAAAAAAAACTTACTAAAAAAAGCTTTTTTCTAAACAAATTTATATTTACATGAAAGAGCAGTTCGTAGACTATTTTTTTACAGTAACTTAATAATTTAAATTATACTGGATGATAAAACGTTTTAGTTGGGAATGGAATTAAAATTACAGGGTTAGGTGTCCACTTTTTTAAAATTTATCTATGCTCTTAAAATGATTTCTTCCAAGACAAATTACAAGCTCCTTCGCATTCAGTTTTTTTTCTTTAAAAATGTATATGCAGTAATTTTTTTATTATTATTCTTCAAAAAAAAAAACTTTTTATTTTTATATTTTTAATAAGAACGGTATAAATACATGAACTAAATAAAGGTTTGAATTGAATCACTATTGGTAAGCAATATTCGGTAATCGACCAAAATATTGTCCCCCACTACATTGCTTCAAAAATGTGACAGTCACGGTGACTCATTTATGAAGTGACATGTGACCTCTGCAATGTTGAAGAGTAGGTTTTTGAAGGTTACTATGCCCGCCATTGATAACGTCGTATTTTGACGACACTCAGACGTCAACATGAAACCACAATGGGACATTTAATTGTCGCAGCAACGTTGAAAATGCGACAGATTCACGTTTCATCAGAGTCACAGTGTGACGAAACTGTGACAATATTCCCGTCTCAACAGGGTCACCGTGTGACGAAGATGCGACAATATTCCCGTCTCAGCAGGGTCAACGTGTGACGAAGATGTGACAATATTCCCGTCTCAACAGGGTCAACGTGTGACAAAGATGTGACAATATTCCCGTCTCAACAGGGTCAACGTGTGACGAAGATGTGACAATATTCCCGTCTCAACAGGGTCACAGTGTGACGAAACTGTGACAATATTCCCGTCTCAACAGGGTCACCGTGTGACGAAGATGTGACAATATTCCTGTCTCATCAGAGTCACCGTGTGACGAAGATGTGACAATATTCCCGTCTCAACAGGGTCAACGTGAGACGAAGATGTGACATATGACATATTCACGTCTCAACAGAGTTACGATGTGACGAAATTGTGATGTCACATTAGGGTCACCGTGTGATTAAACTGAGACGTGAATATGTTATATTTTATCTCACTGCGACGTCATTGTGACAGTTATGTGTCTCATTGCGATCTTGTGCTGACATCCGGGTGACGTTTCCAAANATATTCCCGTCTCAACAGGGTCAACGTGTGACGAAGAAGGGACTAAATTCCCGTCTCAACAGGGTCACCGTGTGACGAAGAAGTGACATTATTCCCGTCTCAACAGGGTCAACGTGTGACGAAGAAGTGACTAAATTCCCGTCTCAACAGGGTCAACGTGCGACGAAGATGTGACAATATTCCCGTCTCAACAGAATCACCGTGTTAAGAAGATGTGACAATATTGCCGTCTCAACAGGGTCAACGTGTTAAGAAGATGTGACAATATTCCCGTCTCAACAGGGTCACCGTGTTACGAAGATGTGACAATATTCCCGTCTCAGCAGGGTCAACGAGTGAGGAAGATGTGACTATATTCCCGTCTCAACAGGGTCACCGTGTGACAAAACTGCGACAATATTCCCGTCTCAACAGGGTTAACGTGTGACGAAGATGTGACAATGTTCCCGTCTCAACAGGGTCAACGTGTGACGATATTCCCGTCTCAACAGGTTCAACGTGAGACGAAGATATGACATATGACATATTCACGTCTCAACAGAGTCACGATGTGACGAAATTGTGATGTCGCATTAGGGTCAACGGGTTATTAAGCTGAGACGTGAATATATCATTTTTATCTCACTGTGACATCATTGCGACAGTTATGTGTCTCATTGCGATCTTGTGCTGACATCCGGGTGACGTTTCCAAAGGCGGACATAGTAACCCTTCAAAAACCCACGTTTCGAGTCACACGTGACTTCGCAAATGAATCTCCATGACTGTCGCATTTTGTTGCAATTTGGTTATGGTGCTATCTTGGTAGTTACCACAATTGTACAGATAATTGTCATTATTGTATACCAATTCATCTATTCTCCCTCCACAGAAAGAGGCCTCTAGCGGAGACGGCCATACACCGTTTTTATCATCGATTTTTAGAAATTGAAAATTTGTGGAAACTCATCACGAAGTGTTGTTAACCATCTGTTTTCCTGAATGTTCCATTTTTTCAAAAAATAAACCATCATTGACAACAGAAGCCTCATGCTTCATCACGAACACGTGTAGTAACATCATCGAATCAGCAAACCTACTTATTCACATTTAACCTTTAACTTTGAATCTCTAGAAGACGATGAAGAATGTCAGGTTACATAACATTCCTATAGCATATTACAGAATGCATTTCACAGCCGGTAGGATCTGCAATTGCTTTAAACGTTTTTAACACTTACTAACATATGTTGAACTACACGAACATTTACCTTGTAAATCGGTGAGCATGACTTTAGAATCATACGATCCTGTCAGTAAATAGAATGCTTTAGGAGAGAGTCTGGCTGTCCTGACATCAGCACCGTGTGGCTTGAATGTCTGTAGAGGTCGGTTTCCCTTCATGTCGTACAACATACAACTGGAATCTTCGTGTCCGGACACCAGGAGGCGACCAGAAGGATCCACTGAGACAGCAGCGGCTGCGCTACCTACATGAAATCAAAAATACCTAATTAATTTTTTTTTAATACTAAAAAATGTGTTGGTTGTCACACTAATGATCCCTATAGTAATGAGAAAGGCTAACCTAAAAGCGTATTATGTACTCTGCTTAGAATATATCTCTATACAATAATACTAATAATTACTAAAGTTTTTACTCAATCTAAAAGTTATCCTGAAATAACTAAAAACTGGGTTGGGTTTCAGACCAATGATTTCAATATTTATGACAATGATCATACCTAGAAGCTTATTAGGCATTGGGCTTTGAACAAACCACTAGACAATGTGACCAATAATTATGAAAGTTTTTGTCCAACCGAAAGTTATTCTGAGATACTAAAAATGGATTGGTTGTCACACCAATGCCTCCAGTTTTATTAATAAAGGTCACCCTATAAGCGTATTATGTATTGGGTATAGAATAGACCTCTAGGCTATATGACCAATAATAATGAAGGCTTTCGTCCAATCCAAAGTTATCCTGAGATACTATAAAATGGGTTTTTTGTCGCAACAAACTCCAATAGTAATGACAATTGCTAACATACAAGCGTATTATGCATTGGGCTTCTTTGAATTGATCACAAGAAATTACACAAAGATTTTTGCCCAATTTTAAGTTTAGATAATTCTCAAAACCTATTGCTAAAGATAATTTTTTATTGAACTACTAATCCGAAATTGCGAATGAAAAAACCATTTCGTCAAAAAATATTATTATCTCTTTAATTTTTGAGCAACATATCTATTTTCAAATTAGACACAAACTTATTTGAACTTGATATATGACTTAAACTTTTAAGCATTGAGCTAAATTTTGAATATCTTTGTTCAATTAAACAGGCATAATTATATTTTTAGCAGCTTTTTCAAAACTAAAGTATGCTTAGCAAAGAACCAGTTGGTTTGTTGAAGAAAGCTTATATTCATTTTCTTGAAGTTATTAATTTAGTGTTACAAATGTTTAGATTAAGATGTTTTGCTATAATATTTGCAGTGTGGAAAACAAATGCCAAATTTTATTGTATTCTTTTTTTAAGCTCTTATTCCAAGAAGAGACCAGAAGAGAGTTTATCAAGAGGTTTTATTGGTAGCAAAAAGTAAGGAACCATTGATCAAGAGGTATATTCAAATCTTAATGACCACTGTGCAGATATGTTAGCAACGAGTGGTGTCTAAATGTTTTTTCTCTTCTGTCGAAGCCAGGATGGCTTAGGCTAGGGCAACCAAAATTTGAAACGCTGTAATGAGTAGTCGATTTGTATACTGCTACAAGCTCATACCGACCACATTGTGAGGACATAATATATCTTTAGCTATGTACTGATCAAAACTTGTAAGTTCCTCTGGCATCAGGCTATCAGAGGTTTTTGTATTTTCTTCTTCGAGTCAAGCAAATGTAGATTAGTTTTCCTTATCCAAAAGTTTTCTAGTTATCTGGGTTGGATCCAAAGTTACGAGATTATAATTTGAACACTGAAGACTGCATACTGGGTATGAAACGGCTATTGAACGCTATTAAAGAAACAAAACATATATAAAAAATTTTTGTTGTTGGAACAGTGATGTTGATTTTTAGGCAAACAAACGCGATTCTTGATTTAGCAAAGAGTAATTTTTACCTATTTTTGAAGCAATATCAGATAAAGTCATTTAATTGAAAATTTCCACAATTGGGTACGCGCACGGCAAAAAGAAGAAGATCACGGATGACCACATATCGGATCTATGAGGTCAGTGCCAGACGATTGTTTATAAGCAAAATGGCGAGTAAAAGTTGAACTACGTTTCTCTACATAAATTATAATGTTAATTAACGTTAAGTTAATGAAATACAGCGCAGTATCACACAGCAAATTTGTTGTAATAAAATTCTTTCTCGTCTCCATCTTTTACTTAACTTAGATTTATTAGTTTACGTATTTTATTATAACTGTGATGCGTTTTTGTTTTGTGTACCTGGAAACTTCGATGCATAATTGGTTTATGTTCCACATGACTTCGTGCCTGTCTTTGTGTTAAGTTAAAAAGATAAAGAGAAGGAATTGAAATAATTGTGAAAGAATCTTTGCGAAAGAATATAGAATGTGACACTTAAGAAAATTGATACTGGACAGGATTGGCTTACTCAAAATAGAATGGAAAGAACAGTAGCTAACGCAAATAAATACCACGTTTCAACTAATAATCAGATTCGAGACACCCACACAACGTCACTTGCGGGTATCTCCATCTAAAATCATGAAAAACTTACCAGGCCCAGTTCCACTTAGTGGCCGAGTGTTAACCATGTGAACGCATCCTCTTGTTCTCATGTCCCAAAACCGGATTGTCCTGTCCTGAGAGCTGCTCACAAACATCACCCCACCCCATGTGTAGAGAGACAATATTTGTCCTGGGAAAGGAAGAAAAGCATCATTATCATTAATTAAATGCTTTTTTTTTCAAAACAAACTTTAAATACATTGTAAACTTTGTGCATTAAATTCTCACATTTGATACTGAATAAACCAAAGCAACGATGCGATATGAATCGTAGAAACCATTATTCTCATAAATTTGGCATATAAGTGCGTAGTTTTTAATTAAAGATATCCAGTTTTGATCATTAATTCCTGTAAAGAGAATTGGGCAGGATAGTCAGGTTGGTAGGACGCTGGGTTCGTGTTCGTCAGAACGGGAATTCGTTTTCCTGTGTAGGAAAGGGTGACTGGTGCACGTTAAAACTGTCGGGTCACAAAGTTCTCTATGCTCCCATAACAAATTATACCTCTCAGGGTACTGAATTGGAGATGGATCGTTCTCCGGTTCAGGTCAAAATTACGATCTGTGGATGAATGAATGGGTCCGGCCTATAAACGAGTGTGACAGAAGTCGAATTCTTCTCCATAGATGGCACCACTGGAAAACAAGAACAATCGCATCCCTTGCCATAATGGCCCACTACAACAACATAAAGAGAATTTAGATCTTTGAAACGACTTCATTGTCACGAATTTCACATTTTTCTCCATGACTGACTATATTCAGTAAAGTGAAAATGTTTATCAGGGCAATTATGAACAATGAAAGATATCTTGATTATGGTCCAGTGCAAGAAACCAGAGACATATTCGAAGCCAGTTGTCAAGTAAAATCGAGGGCTCCAGTCATGACAAAATAACTGTTGCGTCCCAACCGTCTTGCAGTTGTCTATAGGGGTCGTGTTTATGGGGTTAAAATATCTCTGTTACTTACCCGTGTGACCAGTGAGAGATTGGAATGGCATGGCTGTTTCACAATCAGTGATGTAGATCTTATTATCACCAGATCCACCACTAATCAGAATGTTCGATCTGTTGCTGATGTCCTCCATGAAGCACATGTCTCGAACAGTTCCCCCGTGCATCGTCAAAGGATGAGCGATATCTAAATTTAAAAAAACCATACATTAAAAACAAAAAAGAAATGAAACCTGTTATAGGTGAGCTTTGGTGTAATTTGGACAAGTTAAAAAAATGTACTTAAGACAACGGACATCGCTCTTAAAGTCACTGCGCAGATACCATGACGCATAGAATCTTCAATTTCTGAAAGCGCATAGAAAACGTACGTAGGGGAGAGTGGGGTCAATTGTATAATTTCTTACCCAACTATTTTTAACTAACAAAAAATCCAATATATTATTAGTATTAATTGACAGACAAGTAAAATAGTCTATCCTAGAAAAAAAAACTTATTTTAAATGTTATTATATTAGTTATTAACAATTTTTGATAGTCGTGGATTTGTTAAAATTGTCCCCACTTACCGGGTCAATTGTAACAGTTCATAAATTCAACTAAAACATAGTTAATTATACATATTATCATAGTTGTGATATATTTTTTTATTGATCAAAATAGTAGTGATATTTTAGGAGTAAAAATAATAATGAGCAGAGACCTAAAGGGTTAAACTTTTAACTTTAAGGGGTTAAAAATTTTAATTTATGCTGTGAAAGGTGACAAATAAAATAATGCACATGCAACATAATATAAATGATATAGGAAACTATTGGTGGTTCTTAAAGAGTTAAGTAATGGTTTGTAAACATAAGATTATTTATTTTCAGTTGTTACAATCGTCCCTTTACTTATTGTTACAATCGTCCCCAAGACGCCAGTTCAGCTTCATTTGTTAAAAACAATGCTAGTTATTTAACAAAACTAATATTATTTTTGAAATGTTAATTAAGGTGTCTACTTATATATTCGGTTAATAATTTTTATTTGTTTAAACAAAATTACTTTGTTACAATATAATATTCCAATACCAAAAAAAAAAAATACTTACTTAGCGTGAAAATATCTTATGCAATGTAACTCTTTCAAAAGTATATAAAAATGGTTGCCAGCAGGGGTGTACACGTAGATTTATTAAATACACCTTGTGCGCCAATTAGGAACCAAATTTGGAACCCGACACTCGAAATTTTTGCTCTGTTAAAATCGTACCCTGCTACAATTGACCTCACTCTCCCCTACCACGGAAAAAAAATTACAATTCAATAACACTGTACATCAAATTGGAAATCTTTTTCCAGCTATTTAGGTGAAACGTACATTATGGACTCAAACGGAGAAACTTAAAATACAGCTTGACTTTATGGACATTGAAAACTATCTGGAAACAGGTGATTTAAGCAAGAAAGGTGCTTTAGATCCAATTCTAAGAATCAGTTCCCTATGTGTACTGAATGAAAACCCAAACAGAATAGAATTTATACTGATAGCTCTAAGATCCTAGCTAAGACCTGAAGCTGGGGTATAAAGCAAACTGTTTACAAATTTCGCGGAAAAAGACATGCCTAACTTTGACGCTTAAATACATACCATATTATTGGAACGTACAAAATTCTAAAAAAAAAAACACCAATTTCTTTACAAAAGTCGTAATTTTAGTAAACTCGATAGCTGCAATACAGGCTGTTACGCCAAATCACTGAACTAAATCTTGTATCTACTCTATTCAAACAAGTTCCTCAAAAATAATAAGAAAGTGATATTATTCCATGGTATTGAAGACTACGTGACAGACGACTCTTAAGCCAAGAAGGGAAAGCAAATACTTCGTCTATAGGACATTTTTCATGCAGAATGCTATTGTTTCCATTGTACGGTGTAAAAATACCATTCAATCCGTTTTGGAATCCAGAAAAATGAAGCTGCGAAATTGAACGTTTTGAAGGGGCCATGGATGGTAACATCGATTTTTTTTTTTAAAGAGATATTCTAATTTGTTGAAAAATTAATTTCCCATTGAAATTACTTTTTGCGAATTTTTCTCATTTTTATGTTATTGATTAATTGATTGATAGATAGATGCATAGATAGATGGATGCATGAATGGATGTATAGATGGATGGATGGATAGATAAATAGATAACGTAAAGCTGGATGCAAATCTTAACATAAATATTAAAATTTTCAAGTACATAAAAAACAGAAATCATGAAAAATAAAGCCATTTTCTATTTATACTACAATGAATGCAAATTCACATTATATATGGTTTATACTTTAATGAACGTTTATGTGTAAACTATTGCTACGATATTTTTTCCTATTAAATAACTTACTATGTAAACATAAAAAAAAATACTTAAATGATGTTTTCTAAAGAGTAAAATACACACCCTCCAGTTGACAGGTAGATGAGTTGAACCTCATAAGTTTAACGGTTTTGTCATTTGAACCTGTGGCCAATAAGTCACCCGTAGCATTCCATGCCATGCAATAGATAGAGCCTTTGTGCTGTTTTTGTCGCTTGTACAAAATGTTAGGTTCACGAGGCTCATGGTCGATTCTGCAATAAAAAATAAAACAAGGTTTGTGATAAGACAAAATTAAAAGCCTGTAAGCAAAACAACAACGTTATAACACAATAGTTTAACTAATGCACATCAATTCTCAAGTAGTAATTTCTGCATTAATATTTCGTACAGTGAACAGAAAAGTAAACGGGCCACCCTAAATAACGTTTGATCTAATGATAGGATCTCCACGTTCAAGGACTCTATCTTAATGGTTTGACGTGTGGGGGACCTCAAATTTGCTAAATAATTAGTGCTGACGATATTTTTTAAGTTACGAAATCAGACACAAAAACGTACTTTCTCTAATTAAACATACCTTTTTTTCGACAGATTTGGATTTTTGACCCTCAAAATCTGGGGGGATAGCCGCAATCTGGGAAATAGGGTCTCAATAGTTTGGTCAGGAGAACCGTCAAAAGTTTGATCCCCTTAATGTTAATTTAACTTTACTTTTTGCGCATTTCATCATACCTCAAGAACTTCTTAAGTTAATTGAAAATTTTTTACACGAAATTATAAAACTTTTTTATCCACAGATAATTTCATGTAAAAGAAAACTTCTAGTTAATATTGATTATTTTTTATTTTCATATTTAATAATAGTCGAAAAAATTTAGAATTGAAAGGTATACAATTTTTTGCATCGTTTAAAAAAATGCAATTTTAAATTGCAAAACAAATATTTTTAGCAAAATAAATCAGTCGTATAGTTCCTGAGGAAATTAAATTTTTAAAATATGACTTTTTCAAAATTCGATTCTGTTTATTCAAGAAAGTAGGATTTTGTGCCTGATTTCGTAACTTAAAATATCGTCTGCACTAATTAAGTAGCATATTTAAGTCTCCCCTTCGAAAAATTAAGAATGAGTCCTAGAACGTAAATATCCGATCATTAGATCAAAAGTTAATTAGGATGGTCTGTTTTCTTTTGCGCAGTGTACATTAAAATTTAATAATAAAGAAATGAACTGGGCAATAACTGATAGATGATATAGTTTTTTATTCCAAAGAACTCAGTGAGTGAGGAGTCAAAAAGTGATCGTCTGTGATTGTTTTTGGAGCGAAAGAATGATCTAAGTACTATAAACAGTTGAAGAGTAAACTTAGAAAACCTGTCTTTTGGAAAAAAACTAAAACTCCAAGAGTGCCTATGTCATAACAAAAGAAGCTTAAATGCGTTTAATGAGCTTGTAGAATTCGCCAATTGGAAGCTCGCGAGAAAGAAACTAAGGCAAAGCATATTATTCATTTTCCATTGTGATCGTATAAATTTTTAAGTTCATTTACTCAAATTCAATAAAAAGAAACTTATATCTCTTCAATGCTTTAATTAGAAAACGCCACCTAGGAGCATATGACACTATGATTGCAAACGTAACTTAGAACCTTTTAGGTCTTACAAACATCACTCAGAACTTTTTGACACTGAGCTCTACAAACGTCATTAAGAATTTTCTGTATCTGATCTCTAAAAACGTCGTTCAGAACTTTCTGACACTATGGTCAACAAACGTCACTCAGAACCACCTGACATTAAGCTCTACAAACGCCACTTTGAATCTTCTGACACTACGCTTTGCAAACTCACTCACAACCTTTTGACACAAAGCTCTAGGAACGTCGTTCATAACCTTCAGACGCGAAGCTCTGCAAACGTCCCTCCGAACCTTCCTACATTTAGTTTTACAAATGTTGCTCAGAACCTTCTGACACTAAGCTCTACAAACGTAATTGAAAACATTCTGACACTAAGCTCTACAAGAGTCCTTCAGAACCTTCTGACACTAAGCTCTACAAACGTCACTCAGAACCTTCTGACATTAAGCTCTACAAACGTCACTCAGAACCTTCTTTCACTAACCTCTACAAACGTCACTCAGAACCTTCTGACATTCAGCTCTACAAACGTCACTCAGAACCTTCTGACATTAAGCTCTGAAAACATTGATTGCCCAAAGAAGACATTTTGACTGCTTTTTAATTTCAATTAAAAAAACAATGCTGTATATAATGACATAATTTCTTAGAATTTTGTGACTTTTTGTACAACATATAATTTTTTTGTTGTAAATATTTACTAATACCTTATTATATAACTGTAAATAATATAAAAAATATTAAAAATTAATTCTAAACAAATTTTGTTACACATTAGTCATTTTGACTGCTTATCAGATACTAAGCTCTACAAACGACACTTCGAACTTTTTTACTCTAAACTCTTCAAACGAAAGATTTGGTCTCATAATAACAATGCTCAATGCTTATTATATGGCATGATAATACTAGATAATAAATATTGCTTGAAAAAGAAAGAAGATTTTGATTGAAAAGTGGAATTAATTACCTGAGGTCCTTGCAGTTGGGATATCCGCATATTCTGAGAGCTTTTGTATTGGAACCGACAGCGTAGAATTTTCCAGAAGGATGGAATTCGACAGATCTGATGGCTTGCTCATCTTCAAGTTGCGTGACGGCTATGAAGTTCTGCTTGGATTCTGAACTACTGTCAGTACTACCAGAGGCTTGAGAAGTACTGCTTAGCTAAAAACAAAAAATTACGATCAAATACAACTAAAATACCTTAAATATTTCGAAAAGATTCAAAAGCTATAACAGCTTTAAACACTGAGCCCCACTTGCTACTCAATTGTGGATCGCAAAGAAAATTTTTTTAAATTCTTTTCGTGCAAATTTCGTAAAGCATTTCTAATATCAACTATTAAACAATATATAAATTAAACATTAAAATACACAATTAATGTTAGATTATGTATAAAAAATGTAACTTAACATTTAGGTTCTTTAAAAGTATTGGATTTTTGTTAAATTTTCCTCTCTAACGATGGATTGGAGTATAATCGTAGTAGGTTTAATAGATGAGGCGAATAAATCCTTTTTTTTTGGCTCGCCAAACGACAACTAATGTAAATTGCAGAAAATGAATCTGTAATCACTTAATTAAAAAGAATAAAAATTACAAGATAGAAATTATAAAAATTGGGTAATACTAAGCAAGTGTATACCAGACAATAGCCGTTAACCTCAAAGAACAGTGTAGTAAATACCGGGCAGATGTAAATAGAGAAGTAGACTTTACCTTTAAAATCAACAGTTTTGGGATTGCCTGCTTCCTGGTTGCCATCCCGATTAACTTGAACGTTATACAATAAAGAGTTACCGTTATAGATTGTTAACAAGTAAAATTATTTCTCATTTACTATTTTTTATTGTGTCACACATTCTCGATTTTTTAGTTTTACCTTTTTTTTCAAGTACAGTTAATACAATATAGTTAATTTTCAAATGCAGTTAGTTGGCTTTTTCAAATCCAAGTAATCGTACATTTTGTTACAATTAACATGTTAAAAATGTTGTAGCATAAAATTGCAATACTTTTTACATAATTGTGTGTGAAAAATATCGACTTTTAAGTAATAAAAAAAAAAATTGCGTGCATGAGGGGGTTGGTGAGCAAAGCGAGCAGAAGGGTGGAATCTCCATAGACTTACTTTAAATATGTATTATGTTGAATGAACAGACTAATGCTGATTATTTTGCCGTCATTTTAGAGTGAACATTTTAACAATGTATGGTGAATATAGTAGCTCTTATTTATTATTTTAAAAAAAAGTTATGAAAATATATTCTTTTAAATAAGATAAAAAAAACTTTTTTTAAAAATCTTAAAATATGCGAAACAAATTTTAAAAATACGTAATCAGTCCTTGAAAGCAAAAAAAAACCATTAAAAAATCTTAAAATATGCAAAACAAATTTTAAAAATATGTAATCAGTCCCTAAAAGCAAAAAAAAAAGTTAAAAAATCTTAAAATATGCAAAACAAATTTTAAAAATACGTAATCAGTCCTTAAAAGCAAAAAAAAGTTTAAAAAATCTTAAAATATGCAAAACAAATTTTAAAAATGCGTAATCAGTCCTTAAAGGCATAAAAAACAAACATAAAAACCTTTAAAAACGAGTGAAATTAAAATTAAGACAAACAGGAATTGAAATTTATAAACATTAAATTTTCTCCATAAAATGTATAAAGCCTAAACAAATTTTTTAAAATCACAATTTAACAATACCTTACATTTATTATACACAGTTTTAATTTTATACACTATTTTAACCATACACAATTATAATTCCTTCATTTTAGTTTGCACAACTGCGTTATTTAGCGCAACATATCCCCATTTAATCTATTTTCAGATTCGATAATCCGGTATTGTTTACCGTTTCGGGGAACAAATATAAAAATAAAAAAAATAGTCCCGCAGGGCGCAGCGATTTTTAGAAACAATACACAACTTTCGCTTTTTGCTTATAATTATAGCTTGCAGTAAAAAGTGACCAGTTGAAGCGAAAATGTCCTTTAAAATCATGACTCGTTTAACTGAGTGACCCAAATGGTTAATAGGAAGTTAAGAATTATTTGTCAAGGAAATAATTTCTTTTAAAAAGCCGATGATATCTTTCATTTCAAATCTAACGTTAGTTTATTTCATGTGAGTGATTTAATTAGTTAAATTGAACTTATTCGTTATTGATGTGAATGATGTATTGATTACATTAGGGAAAATAAACGGTGTGAAGTTTTATAAAGATTCGAAAACGTTTTCCTAAACACTTTCATTGTGGACATTGCTGTAGATGCGTGTTTGTTTAATAAAATGGATATAATTTTTGATTCCGGTTTTTAAATTTCTCAAATGAAATTTTTTATTTTTTTTAACTCTTTAACGCAGATCGGAGTACCTTTTATATATTTTTTTCGACTCTCCAATTACAAGCAAAAATATATTTTGGGTATTGTTTAATTATTAAAAACAATCTAATAGTTACTAAAAAATCCTTTAGATTATCGGAATTATATTTTTACTACACTATAAAATCGAAAAAAAAAAGTTTTTTGAGAATTTTTTTTCATTCATATTAAAAAATTCAAAAGTATTCGATTTTGAAAACTAAAGAAATTTCAGTGATAAATAACTGTTTCTCTAAGGTCCAAATAAGCTCAAATTTGAAAAATTTTTGTTTGAAAGTTTTGTTTGCCTTTAATACAGAAAAAGACTCATGGGTTTCATGCTGTATTTTATAAACATAAATTATTAAAATGGTAAATATAATATTTTTCATTTATTTTAACTTAAATTAATACAAAATAAAGAAAAAAATGTATAAAAAGCATGTTTAGTAAAAATTCCGCGCTAAAGGGAATAAAGTAATGAATTTTTTTTAAAAAAAAACAGAATTTGATATGGGTAAATCACTCATTACATTTTTTCTGAATTTGAATTCTTCTAACTAGTTAATATATGCAACATGGATGATGAACTCATACTGAAATACATGGATAGTACACTCATACGAAAAGTCACGTGATGTAGTAAAAAGAAGAGAAAAAAAACATCCCTAAAAGACCAGGGCGTATAACCCCAAGATAATTGGTCCTCTACGTAAAAAAAATTTTAAAAATCGTTTTTTGCGAAGTAAATTTTTTATGGATATTTAAAAAAAAATCTGAATTTTTCTAATTATTAATACGTGTAACATGGAGGATTTACTGATAGAGAAATACATGGATAGTACACTCATATGAAAAATTAAAAGATGAAGTAAAAATTTAAAAAGAAATTATCCCTGAACGACCAGGTCAGAGCAATTTTACGCATATTCTTTTCAAAATTTATTCAATGCTAGTATTTTTCAAAAATTTTGTTTTTCTTTTTTCATTTCCATTTTAACCAAATAATTTCTTAAAAATTACCGAAAAATAAAATAAATAATGTTTTATCGGTACAAAAATCATTTCTGTTCCTTTTTTTTTGGAAAAAAAAAATTTTTTATGGTATTAAATTAAAATTTTTTCAAAAACTTATGTTAATTCCTGTCATTAAATGGAACTGTAGATTGACTCAAAAATTTTACTGCGAATCAAAATGAAACTTCATTGTTTGTTAGAGATTTAAATTTAGAACTGTGTTACGTTCCAACTTTTTTTTTTACGTTCGCAAACTTTATCAGGTTTAATTTCATCTATATTTTACCACTTAAAATATTTTTTTTCTTTTATGTGAAACTTGTATTCAGGTTATATCCGTATCAGAATATTGAAACTACCTCTGTTTTCTTTCTTCTTTTTTTTTAATATTTCCCGGGAATTATACATCGCTGTTTATACCCTTTATTATTGTTAGAATTCATGTGTGAAGCGCATTATGCAGAAAAAGGGAAACGGAACATTTGAATAACTTTTAATCTTTAATCTTATGGTCATACTTTAACGTACTAAGATGCACTGTTAGTAGTTCCAGGCAGGGCTCGAAAAACCGCCCGTCCTCGGCGGTTAAAAATTCCCCGAGGATAACGAATTTCTCGAATCCGACGTCCGCGCGGACGGCCATTTTCCCGTTAATGTTCGTGATACATTTTCAATTTTTGTTATCTTACAAGAGTCTAGCGCCTCACTTCTAAAATGACCCTCTAATCTAGAAATACAGCAACATACTGCGCATGGTGGAATTGATGTTTTCTCTGTCTGGGAGTACTGCAGCGGTTGAAAGGGGCTTTTCAGCAATGAACTTACAAAAAAACACATTACGTACTGGTCTTAAACAAGAAGCGTTAAACGCAATTATGAACATCTACCTAAATGGAAAACCCCTTTCAGATTTCTGTGCAGAAACCTCTGTAAATCATTGGCTTGATTGTGGAACTGGCAAACGTCATATTTGATTCATTTAAAAAACGCAGTACCCTCGGATAAATTGACATTCCAGATAACTTGACCTTTGTCATTTAAATTATTTCATAAAAGAAATAAATTATTTCATAAAAGAAATACTAGGTTACTATTAGTAACCTAGTGTTTCTTTTATTACTGTATAATGTAATCTTAGTAACTACTAATTCATTGTGTAATTTATATAAATGTTTGTAATAAATAAGAGAAAAATTTTATTTTTATTTATTTAGAAGCTACGAGTTAGTTTCAAAGGAGGACGGGTATATTGTTGGACAAGCCGTCCTCGGGGACGGGTAAAATTTCTGAGTTTTTTCGAGCCCTGGTTTCAGGGATATATTTTAAATATTCAACTTGACCAAAAAACGTACTTTCGTTTATCTGATTTTCATTCGATTAATTAAAATTCTGCGCCTGACACTGTTATTTAAAATAAGTTTTTGCCTTAAATAAAAATAAGTAACTATAACTATTAAGGTGGGTACTTATTGAAAGCGAAATGCGCAGAATAAAGTAGTTATGGAGATTTTTAATGTCACTTCTTATGTTAGGTAACGTAATTAATCGAAATGCTAATCATAAATTGATACGTTGAGATTTTTAATGTCACTTCTTATGTTAGGTAACGTAATTAATCGAAATGCTAATCATAAATTGATACGTTATCATCGGGGTAAAATGGGAGACCACCGTTATTTGTTCAGACGGCAATTATAAATGCTGAAACTTTAGAAAAAAAGAGTCAAACTTAAATATATATATAGCAGGCGCGTAATGCAACATAAAAAAGAAATATAACGAGATTTAAAAAAGTAATTATCTACTAGTCTAAAATAAATAATTAGCAATCACACATGGATTAATTATTAGAAATAAATCAACTAAATTTTTGTACACCCGACATTTTAAAAAATTAAATTACGTCTTAATTTTTATCGGCACTATTCCGTTTCGGAACTGGGCAATTAAGAAGCAAAACAAACTATTCTTGCACCAGTGATGCTTAATTAATTGTGGTAATAGGTATCTAGCATACTAATATAGGTACCAAATATTAGGTTTATAACCTTTATCGTCGTCCGAAATAGAATAGTTTTTTATCGTAATCTTCAGCTAACGATATAATTAAAAAAACATAGATTACGCGCATATTTTTATAATTAATTCACTAGCGCAGACGATTTAAATTAATAAGAAATAGGTTAGGATTTAAATGATTGAAGACATCTATTTTGTTTTTTAAGGTCGCGGTTGAGGCAAAAAACTCAGATATTCAAATCCTCATTTATTACACGTGTTTTTTAGCATAGTTTTGGGAATGAACCGATCCATGAAACGAAGCACTCGGGCGAACAGAAGATTACGTCAAAAGTTCACGACTTCTTTAATCAAGGTGCACGAGGCGATTACAACGTAAGTGGTTCGCCAATTATTTAAGGAACTCGTCGCCTTCGCTCAGTTTCTTTATCTGTTTTTATTTGAAGAGCAAACAATGTCAGTTTCTGCGTGAAGTTTGAACGTATTTATTGTTTGGATATGTGGAATGAGTAAATTAAGCTAAAGTGGTTAAATTTAGGTCTTATTATTTTACCAGAATTTCAGAAGCTTTGAATGCTAAGCTGTTTTTTCACCATTTTTAAGAGGATAGAAAAATAAAACTGCGGTACACGATGTTGAAATTTAATATAGGCGCCGTTGTGCTTATCGGCAAAGCTGGAAAATAAAACAGTATTGCAAGTTCAGTTTTTTTTTAAATAATATCATCGATTATATGCAGGGTCCTGGAGTCGAAGAACATTTGATAGAGTCGCAATTAAAGCTCGACTCCGGTTAAATTTGTTAAAAGTTAAACTCTGCATTTTAAAAGAATAAGAGTTGATGACCATTTGAAAGAGTCGGAGCTCGATGCAGATTCAGTTAGTTAAAAGTTAGACTCCACATTTAAAAAGAAGAGAGAATTATTACTCAAATATTTATTATTATGTAACTAAAAATATTACCGGAATGATTTTATAACAAAATAGAAAATATGACACAATTATGTCAAAATTTTATAGAAAAATCGATATTAATAAATGAAAAATTATTATTATTACTAATCTTTCAATTTATAAATTCTAAATTCATGTTTTTTTCGTTGAGTTATTGGGCTAATTAAAAAATAGGCGAATAAATTTAATAGTTTCCTAGTTTGTAAATATTCATAAGAAAAAGGTCGGGATAGCCTGGTTGGTAGGGCGTTGGGCTTAAGTTCGTGAGAACGTGAGTTCTTGTCGACCGAACTTCACCGTGTATTAAATGGTGACTGGTGCACGTTAAATCTATCGGAGTCACAAAGTCCTCCAAGTTTCCAGAACAAATCAATTTCCTTGTTAATTTCCAAAGAGATTTGATAAAAATTATCAAGCTTTTTGGTGTTCCCTTAGAGTCAGAAACATGGTTAAGCAAATATTTTACTGGTAGTTTTGACCATACATTTTTCACAGTGCACAATATAGTATATTATAAGTGCAGAATAATATAAACTTTTCAATTTATTTATGAATAAATAAATAAATAAAAATATAACCTAATTTCGGAGCGCCGTGCATACCTATATCAAACAGCAATAGCTTTAGAGTCCTTTGTCCTCCTTTAAAAAACAATTTTAAGGAGATGTAACTGTTTAAAGCAGTGGTTTCCATTCTTTTTTTCGTCTATGAAACCTATATGATGAATCTTCTTTTGAACTGACCGACTTTATAGATTAAATTCTATAGCATCATCATGCAAACATAATAACCAAAGAAAAATTAAAATTTACATATTTAGAAAAACTAATTTTTGAAGAATTAAATTTTGTCAATTATTAATAACTAGGAGGCTCCGCTCCCTGCTCGCTAACGCTCGCCAACCCCCAAGAATTGCTACGCAATCCTATGTGGTTCACGCCGTGAACCATGGCTCGCTGCGCTCGCTCGNTAAAAAACAATTTTAAGGAGATATAACTGTTTAAAGCAGTGGTTTCCATTCTTTTTTTCGTCTATGAAACCTATATGATGAATTTTCTTTTGAACTGGCCGACTTTATAGATTAAATTCTTTAGCATCACCATGCAAACATAATAACCAAAGAAAAATTTAAATTTACATATTTAGAAAAACTAATTTTGAAATCGGGTGTTTTGAAACTTGAAATCGGGTCTTATGACAGACTGTTGGTTTTTCGGGCCTAAAGTATTGTGTCTAGTCAAGTTCTGAACTTTTTTTTGTACCAGCTAAAAAAGCTAAATTATGTTTTTTGTTAAAATGAAAACGAATAAGAATTGTGAACAAACGTTGAGAACAGTTATGTGAGAAATATATTTCTTTTTTGTAGAGCTAAATTATGGTTTTTGTAGAAATGAAAACGAATAGGAATTGTAATGAATATTGAAAACAGTTATCAGGGAAATATATCTCTTTATTGCTGAGCTAAATTACGGTTTTCATTGAAATGAAAACGAAAGATAATTGTAAAAAACGTTGAGAATAATTATCTGTGAAATTTATTTCTATATTGTAGAGCTAAATTATGGTTTTCGTGGAAATGAAGACGAATAAGAATTGTAATAAACGTTGAGAATAGTTATCAGGGAAATATATTTCTCTTTATTGTTGAGCGAAATTATGGTTTTCGATGAAATGAAGACGAATAAGAATTGAGCTAAATTAAGATTTACGGTTTTCGTGAAAATGAAAACGAATAAGAATTGTAACAAGGCAGAGAATATTTATAAGGGAAATATATTTCTTTATTAATGAGCTAAATTATGATTTGAATTTAAAAGAAAACGAACAAGATTTGTAATAAACGTTGAGAATAGTGATCAGGGAAATATATGTTTTTATTGTTGAATATGGTTATTTCGATTTGAATTTTAAAAAAAATCGTTGGAAAATACTTATGTAATTTTGTAAGAGCCCTTTTAGTAATTTAATTGTTTTCAGAATGTATTTTTAAATGCTCAATTTTCTTTTTCACGGGCATTTAACTCAATTACCTACATAAAAATAAACAAAATAATAAATAAAGGGGGATTAACTAGGGAAAATATCCCGATTCTCGAAACACTTGTGATACATCCACGGAATATTAGGGTTCCGCAAAACACCGTTTGAGAACCACCGGTTTAAATAACTTTAACTAACGTTTAAAAGGAAAAAAAATTGTTAAAAAATGAATGGTACAATAGTGGGAAGTTAGGGTATTATTCTGTTTTAAGAAAGGCCAATTCTAAATGAAGATAATTATTCTTCTATTATGATGTGAACTATGAAGTTTATCGACACAGTCCTTCAACTTTCTTTCACTGATGCATTCACACTGAATAGCGTTGCGCACCACTGACCATTGGTCTTTACGCAAAATGGCATTCAGTGCAATAATGGGAGAAAAATTACCTACAAAAAACACCGTAACTAAAGAGAGATTATCAGATGAGAGACGGTTGCGCTTTGTTCACTAATGATCTTTTTAAGCAAAAACAATTTGTAAACAGTAAAAATATATCACTGACTTTCTTAGAAGAATATATTTTAGGAAATTTTAATCTCGATCTAGAGTTCAAATCTTGAAGAATGTCTTACAATAATTCCCGTTCATCTTTATCGTTTGATTTTGAATTACACAAAACATTCTTCCTTAAGTAATAATGTCTGAAATCATGGGAAATTTTTTATTAAAATATACTTTTAAAGATAACTTCAAATGGGGTTTAATAGACAATCACGTGAAATTTAACATCAAAGAATTTTTAAAGAATAAAATTAAAAAGTGCTAAAGGGGCCGTATAAATGTGAAAAATATTATATTTTCTATTTTAACAATTTATCGTTATGAAATACAACATAAAACACCGGTATCTTTTTCCGTGTTAAGGGTAAAAATCTTCCAAACACGGCTCAATTTCAAGCAATAACTTTTCAAATTTGCACATGTTGCAGTTATTTAGTTCTAACAGTTATTGTTGCATTTATTTAGATCTAAGAGAAACAGTTATTCATCATTGTAATTTTTTAAGAATTCGGCGGCCCACAAAAGTGCCGCGGCACAGTGGTTGAGAATCACTGTTCTAGTACAAATGTAATTCCGATAATCTAATGTTATATACATTCTAAAGTAACTATTAGACAGTTTTTTATAGCTAAAAATACTATAATATATTTTTGCTTGTAATTATAGATAGCGTCTGAAAATAATTATGTATCAGGAACACCGGTGTCCCATCTGTGACAAAAGGTTATATGCTACTATTTTTATATTATATGCTATTATTATTATATGCTATTATAAAGGTTATATGCTACTATTAATATTCACGCGGCTCCTTAAAAGTAAAAATGGTTAATTTCAATCATTAAAATTAATTAACAATAAGGTTAATTGGTGATTAACATCTGAATTTCAAACAAAAAACATTTTTACGAATAACTTCAAACAGTAGACAATGGAATAAATAGACAATGAAAAGAATTTGAACAAAAAAAAATTTTTGTACACTACTTCAATGAGAGGTAAATGTTATCCATTCAAAACTGCCCATTTAAAAATTTGGTCATTATAAATTTTTATGAGACTATTTGCCTATAAAGATCGCGAGACGTTCCATATTTGTTACATGTTCCAAACTATCAGTATGTTAATTAAAGATAGCGCCAAAAAACGTTTAAAAAGTTAAATGCTAGCGTGACAATAGCTTTCTTAAAATAAAAAATATTTTTTTTTTAAAGAAAACTAAAACAAAATGCCACAAAATAGTTACTTGAATTCAAAGGAGGACTTACAGATAGTTAGAAAAAATAATATTTTACTTTATTATTGACGTTGAAAAGTCTAATTATTTTTGAGTTAACGACTATCAATGTTTATTTACATTCATTCATGTTATTTACATACATACACACGTCCTTCACACGTCACATATACACACGTCATTCACAACTTCGTTATTCGACACAACTCACAATTAGTTTCAAGTACTCAATTGGGTACTTGCAACTCGGGAAGAAGACGTTCACTGACACACACACGTGATCTATGATCTCAGCTCCAGCTGATTGTTTATAGACAAGATGGCGTATCAAAGCCGTTAAAATGCTAATTAATGTGAAGTTAATTAAATAAAACACCGTATCGGCACATTGAATTTGTTAAAATATAACTTTTTCTCGCCTACGTCATTTACTTAAAATAGATTTATTCTTTTTTTTTATGCATCTTATTTTATCTTTGATACTTTTTTTTGCTTTTTGTACCTCGCAAGTTCGATGCATAATCAGTTTGTTTATGTTTAACATGGCTTCGTGCCTGTCTTTGTGTTAAGTAAGAAATGTATACTAAAATAATCGAAATCTTTGTGAAAGAATCTTTATGAAGGAATATAGAAAGTGTCACTTTGGAGAATTGATACTTGACGCGCTTGTCTTACTCGAAATAGAATGGAAAGAACAGTTTCTACTTTAAACCAATGCCACTTTTCAACAACCACTCAGGATCTAGATACCCACACAACGTCACTTGCAAGTATCCCATTGAAACATTGTCATTGCCATCAACAAGAAATAAATCCAGTTTTTTTGCGAGATTATTAGAGTAGTAGATTAGTTACTAAAAGCCATTATTTTAAGTGACTAAAAAGGCTTTGAAAACCAGCCTTTAACACTCAAGGAAGATCATGAACAATAAATAATATTTCTACACCTCTTTTTCACAAGTCATAAATTCAGTATCAAAAAATACAGAGATGGTTAGCTAATGACGCTCTAATCGCCGATAGAAAAGCAATTTAGTTGTTATGCATGGCGTGAAGCGAATCTTTCTTACGGGCTCGCATTCTGTCTCTAAATGTAATATCACCTTTCACGAGATTGCACGATTAAACATGCATTTCTGGTAAAAGAAACAGAAGTGTCAGAAATAACACGTATTGGGTGTCAATCAATTTGGGTGCGAGGTTATAATTAATGGTCACGCTGTTATGATTTCTGATCGACAGAGACAGTAAAAGTTTGTAGGTTTAAATACCATACCCTAGATTTAGTAATAATTCCCAAAAGCAGCTTAAGTAGTTTAGGAGAGATTAATAATGTAAGTTAATTAAAGTAGATAATGAATGCGGAAAACTACTGCCTTTTTTTACACAAATTTTCATGCAATGATTATGAAATCTAGTTATGAACTAACTTGCGTTTAATGCATGGTTAAATTTTAGCTTAACTAAAAGAGAAGAATGGAAAAATCTGACAACGAAAAACAAATTTTTGATTTATTATAATAGATTAAAAATGAAAAAGACAGTGCAGTTATATGATAATAGATCAAAAATGAAAAAGACAGTACAGTTGTATGATAATAGATAAAAAATGAAAAAGACAGTACAGTTATATGATAATAGATTAAAAATTTGAACGACAGTGCAGTTATATGATAATAGATTAAAAATGAAAACGACAGTGCAGTTATATGATAATAGATTAAAAATGAAAAAGACAGTGCATTTATATGTTATTAGATTAAAAATGAAAAAGACAGTGCAGTTATACCATAATAAATTAGTTTGGAAAAGAAGACTCAGTAGTTTTATAGCATACTGATGTTTAAAAAAAAGCAACAGCTATTTTTACAAAATGCTAGTAAGACACAAGAGAGTTTATAAAGAATAGGTAGTAAGAATTAGATAAATATCCAAAATAAAATACCGAAAAATAGATTAGTGGTAAAAAGAAGAAGCTATACTTAATAGAATAAATCAGTAGCAAAAAAGGACACCGACTTTAATTATAATTTATGGAAAACATAGTAGTCATTATAATAGATTATTTGTGAAAAGAAGACGCAGTAGCTATTAACCCTTTGACGGAGAACTTTTATTAAAAGTATTTTTCATACTGTTTTTATTAATATGTATTAATTTGGGTCAAAATTGATGAGAGATATTATATTTAGCATTTTAATAATTTATGGTTATGAAATGCAGTATAAAGCACCGGAGTCTTTTTCTGTGTTGAAGGTAAAATCTTCATTTACACGCCTCATTTCCAAACAATAGTTTTTCAACTTGCAATTATTCAGATCTAAGGGAAACAGTTATTCATAATTGAAATTTCTTTACTTTACAAAATAAATAATTGATAATTTTTTGAATATGAATAAAAAAAAATTTAATTACTTTTTTGGATTTTACATTTTAGTAAAAATATACTTTCGATAATCTAACAGATTTTTTTAGTAATTATTTTTTGGTATATATTTGGCAAAAATATATTTTGTCATGTATATTTTTATATGGGACACCGTTGCCTCATCAAAGTCAAAGAGTTAATACTACTATTTTTATCTACTTAAGAAGATAATAATATATATTTTCTACATTATCTATTTCTTATCTACATAAGAAGAAACAAATGTAATTCTTGCAATAAAAAAAAACACGGCAGTTATTGTACTACAGAATAATGGATAAAACAAGAGATAGTAATTACACCAGTTGTAAAAAAAGCCCCCAAGTAATTATTAAAAACTGTTAATAATAACTGTTAATAACAAATGTTATTAAAAGTAGTTATTAAGTTATAATAATATAATAATTTGCTAGTAAAAAATAAGACACGATATTTGTTATAGTAGGTTAGTAGCAAAAAAGACTACAACAGTTTTTAATACAAGAGAATAAGATAATCCAAAAAGATAATATTTTAGAAACTAAGAAGTGAAAAAAAATAGTAAAAAAATCACCAGTTATTTTAACAAATTGTTATTAAAAGATAATTACGAAAGAGTTGATTATAAAATTATTTAGAAATAAGAATTTGAATTCTAATATTTAAGAGGTTTCTAGCTTGCTTTTACAATTGGCGTCAACTAACCATATTATCTTAAACAGTTACTGAACTATGGTTTTTATTTTAAGTCTAGCTTTTTCCAAAGTCAAAAATTTCATGAAACAATTTATTTGATTTTTTAGACTAATTCAAAGAAAAAATAAATGCTACATAAAATTCATGCACACACTGTAAAAAATTCCGGATCAAATTGCGGTAAAAAGTACCGGCACCCTAAGTGCCGGTATTTGGTATAACATAGTATAACAAAAAATGTTTGTTAAATACCGAATCATGTAAAAACTTTTGAATTTATTATTTAAAGCAATAGAATTTTCGTTCTAAATTTATAAATAAATCTTTTAAATTTAGTCTTTTAAAACGCAAATATTTAAGTTTTTGAGTAAACACTGTAAAAAAAAAAATTTAAATCAAATTGTAAAATCCATTTCATCTTAATCAATCAATCAAGAATCAATCGTAAAATCCATTCTTACCGGAACATGTTACGGAACAAATAATCTGATACACGGTTACTGTAAAAATGACGGTAATAACCAGATTTTATGGAAGAATTGATTTTAAGGTTCATGCACAAAAAGTGTCGGCACTATACCGTAATTTGATCAAGAATTTTTTACAGTGTAGTTGATGCTAAAAAATTTTAATGGACATAAAATTTTTAATGATATAGTAATTTTTTTCCTTCATGAAATTCTACCTAATGAATTTCGATCTGCGATAAAACTTTGATTTGTTTTTATGTATTGTTAACAACGAAAAACGAGTTTTTTTTCCTCTCAATCACAAAATGAGCTATTTAGAAAAACAAACAACAAAAAAATCGTAAATTAGTATGACACGTCCTTTAGTTTTTGAAAGCGATTTTCTATAAAAACAATAGCTCCATTCATCATATACTCCTCCTTTAACAATCTCTTAAGCATTGCATGAAAGACATTTAATTCTACAACTACTATTTATTACAAAAACTGAACAATTTACGTCCAAGAATTTTTCCCACAATATCTACGACCAATTTAGGAAGAGAGAAGCCTCTTTTTGTTCTTGTAGCAAGTATTATTCATTTTGTCAGTCACTAAACGGTGTTAAACACTTTACTTCCGCATATTTAAATTTCTATAGTCTCACAGAAAAACACGCTTTCGATTTCTTTTCGTAGAACAAATAATAATAAATAAAATACCGATAAAAATAATAATTTGTTAGACAGTTTTTTTTATAGGAAAGTAGCGGTGGAAAAAAACTAACTGTTGGCATAAATATTTAATTCTGAATTGTATAGAATCTTAATTTTAAAAAATCACAGAAAATATTTTAACGTATTTCTTCATAAAAAATTATAAGTTGTAAACAAGAAAATATTAAAGAAGCGGTTCCCAATTATTATCCGTTATGGAACCTTAAATGATTGCACTTTTTTCAACAGTACCTCCATTTTATATACAATACGGTATATAAGAAATATAAAATAAAGTATATAAATATATCAATAAAAGAATAATTTTTATGAAACCATTCGAAACTCGCATGGGAAATATTATTACAATTTTTTATAAATGCAAGTTCTTTTTCAAGTCATATGCTATTAAAAAATAATATAATTTTAAGCAAAAAATTTTGCTATTTGTTTTTTTGTCGGCTTTTACTTTAAATAATTTCATAAAGACAACTGAAATAATCAATAAATAATAGATTAATATCAATCATCAATAGATAAATAATAAATAATGGAATCAATATTATTATTGTGAGGTAAATAAAAGTCCTAATTCTCGGAACCACTTTTAACTTTCCACGCAACATCATGCGGGAACGGCTGAATTAAAGTTTACTGAAATTGTGGGGACTGTTACACATGCAGAATAAATAAATTAATGAATGAATAAATAAAAAAATTAAATATGAAAATAAAAACATTAAGTGAGGCGCTCAGTTTCAAAACCAATAACAAAATAATTTTTAGAGAAAGTTTCAAAAATGACATTATTTTTTCAAAAAATAACCGTGAAATTTGTGATTGTTTTAAAATAAACTTTTTTCTTTTAGATAATTAAGATATTTTGGTTCTTGGGAAAACTACAAAATATTATTTCGAGTTGAGCTAGTTTTATTATTAATTATATGACGTACGTCTATTTTAATAAAAGATTTTTATCACATTTGTAAATAAGTGAGAAAAAAAATGTGTTAATTCCGCAGTATTCTGACACAATTTTAATGAGAACAAAATTGTAAGAACAGTCCAAAGCACTAATTTATTTTTCCATGAATATTTAAAATATTTAGAATGAATGTTCTAAAAATTCTTAGTTTAAAACAACATTTCTTAGTATAATAATGTTAGGAATTTCAGCCTGACCGGAAGGCGCTTTAACATGTATAATAATAATGAACATGCATCACTTGTGTGGTAGGTAACGGATTGGAATAGAAGGCTAATAGGATAGTCATCATAATTGCTTATTTTCATTGTTTTGCATTATTAAAGTTGATTGTTATTAAATATGACCTTTTTATTCATTGCAACAATCTATTCTGAATCATTCTGCAATAAATGAAATCTCTGAATAATTATTTACGGCATTTCCTTTCTGAACAAACCATTAAATATTTAAATAAAAATATTTTTGTACTTAAATAAATACATGTTAATACAACTAAAATTTTATTTAATAAGTAAGCATCCATAATTATTTTACATTATTATTAATAATTATTGAAAAATTATTTCATTATGTTCCACAAAAAATTTTTAACACGTGATTTATTTCTAAAATTCTAAAGACTTAACTCGACTACTAAAGATAAGGTATATAATACAAATTTCAGAAATACAAAATCTTTTTCTGGAGTTATATTTTTTAAGAAAGATATCCAATTCATTTTAAGATATCAAACGGTAATAAGAATAATTTAAGAAAATGGTGCCGGAAAGTAATTTTTTTCTTTGAAAATTTTTATCCCATTATGCATGTCAATTATTTCNTTATTTTCAGTGTTTTGCATTATTAAAGTTGATTGTTATTAAATATGACCTTTATATTCATTGCAACAATCTATTCTGAATCATTCTGCAATAAATGAAATCTCTGAATAATTATTTACGGCATTTCCCTTCTGAACAAACCATTAATTATTTAAATAAAAATATTTTTGTACTTAAATAAATACATGTTAATACAACTAAAATTTTATTTAAAAAAGTAAGCATCAATAATTATTTTACATTCTTATTAATAATTATTGAAAAGTTACTTTATTATGTTCCACAAAAAATTTTTAACACACGATTTACTTCTGAAATTCTACAGACTTAACTCGACTACTAAAGATAAGGTATATAATACAAATTTCAATAAATTACAAATTTAAAATACAAAAAGTAAAATACAAATTTCAGTAAATTTCGAAATCTTTTCCTGGAGTTATATTTTTTAAGAAAGATATCTACTTCATTTAAAGATATCAAACGGTAATAAGAATAATTTAAGAAAATGGTGTCGGAAAGTAATTTTTTTTTCTTTAAAAATTTATATCCTATTATGCATGTCGATTATTTCTATTATTTTATCTTTATCTGTTTCAATTTTCATAAATATTCATCAAAATTTTATTTTTTTTAAAATTAATACTTTAAGTTTATTAGAAGCATTTTAAAATTTCAAAGGAGGGTTTATTACATTAATTAACATACAGCTCAAATGGTTATCTAAATAATGGTTATTATATTAAATGCGTTCTCTTTTAAGGCTTTAAGTGCTATTAAGAGAAAAAAAAGTTTTTTTGTGGATGAAGTTTTTTAAAAGTGAAATTAGAAGTTAATCTGAATATTGGTCAGTGAAATAATTTTTTATTTTCTAATTTTAAGGAGATTAATTTTCTGATTTTAAGGATTTTTTTTTTTATTTTCTAATTATTTTCTCAATTTAATGGAGTTCAGAGTAAAGAAACTTCACTATGACGTCACAGCAACATATTTTCCGACACTAACAATTTACGCTTAAACCCTTTGACGAAGAATTTTTATTAAATGTATTTTTCATTTTTTTTTTATTATTTGGTACTTATTTAGGTCAAAATAAGGGGAAAATATTATATTTAGTATTTTAACAATTTGTGCTTATTAAATATGGAAAAAAACACCAGTATCTTTTTTTGCGCTAAAGGAAAAACTTTTCCGTACACGGCTCACTTCCGAACAATAATATTTTCAAATGTTTTTTTAATTGCAGTTATTTAGATCTAAGAGAAACAGTTATTATTTACAAAATCAATGATTGATAAACAATGAAAAAAAAAAGTTTTTTTTTTCAAACTACTTTTTTTCGGATTTAACATATTAATACAAATATAATTCCGATAATCTAACAGACATTTTTACTAACTATTAGATTAATTTTTATAATAAAAAAGCGACAAAATATTTTTTTGCTTGAAATAAGGGCGCCAGAAAACAAAATATATATAAAACAGATACCGGTTTTCCCATCTGCGTCAAAAGGTAAATTACATTTAAAAACTTTACATTTTAAGGTCACAATAAAAAAATTTTTTACTTCACTTTAGCGCCTTTTTATTTATTTCTGTTTAATCTAGAAACAGAGAAAATAAAAATTTACATTGATAATTTAATGAAAAATATTCATGTACACTAACTATTAGCAACCCCACTTATCCGTATGTTATTGTACTGATCGTAAGACTCGGCTCTTAGTAGATCACCCAAATCAAGCATCACGCAGCGGTCAGTGAGAGGTGACGACTTTGAGCAAACTGCGAAGGGACAAAGGGTGTTCTGCATTCGTAAAGTGCTCGACCTTGCATGCAGGTCGTTGTTCTATCAAAACGGGAGAACCATCCCCTCCGCAGAGGATATCGAAATTGCCATGGCATTTCATCAGATCGCTTTAAGGAAGTTTCCCAGACCGTCGCCAAAAGCTCACTGTACAACTCTAGTGCGACGTAAAAAAGTTCTACTACTATTTCCATGAGTACGATATTATAAATACGGTCGGGCACATACATATGCACAACTATTATATTGAATATAGAAATAAATTGAAGAAAAAGAAAATTAGATAAGTAAAAATAAATTCAATCAAATCCTATTTTACTTTAGGTGAAAAAACAAAACGTATTTTGTGTCCTTAAAAGAAACTATCAAACATTTTGAAAAATTAAAATGAAATATATAATTAAACAGTTTAAAAGAATATTATAATTAAAATTAACAAAATAAAACGGTACTTTATTCAATTTACTAGTAATATAGCTTAATTCTGCAGCGGGGAGTTGTATAAGTTAGGTCAAAAAGCGTTGCCATTTCTACACTGTAAAAAATTCCATGAAAAGTAGTTTGCCCCATTTTTATAGAGGTGAACTGAAAATTTTGCGGTTGCATGTAAACACATTTTTTATTTACTTTTCTTAGTTGTAGTTTATTTATTTATTGTGTGTTTGTTTATTGACATCACATCTTTTCATGGGCATTAAAATCAATTGAATGACATCATTGCAAAAACATATCATTTGAAAAATAAGTACATTTTTAGTAATACATATATCCGCACTAATTCTTCCACACAATTGCTATTTTGTCAATTTTATATAATATTTCGTACCATAACTAGAGTTTGGTACTTAAAAATGTATTTGTAACAGCTTCATATTTGAGAATGTACTTGTAATAACTTTCTTTATATTTTAGACTATATATACATTTAATATTTATTAAGTGATTCTAAAAACAGACAGTGAAAACGGGCTTCTTTGCCGATATATTTTTAAAAATGATATTCAAAATAAAAATGGCAATAAAAAATTTCATTTTTAAAATCTGTAAGATATTTTGAAAACAGAATAGTCATCAAAAACAATTTACTTACTTTAATAATGATTAATCAATCTATCCCGTGTTATGTGGCTCTAGAAACATATCATTAAAATATTTTATTATTCCTCAACAATAAATGTTTGTAAAGAATCATCTAAAATAAAATTTTGAAGACAATTAATTTGATTTCTAGTGGATACATTCATGCACACGCAGCGACTACATTATTAAAATTTTACAACTGTATTTAAATAATTAAAGGTTATTTTTCATAGATTCACCACTTATTCTCTTTTTTTGTAATTTTGAGAACGGATAACGGAGAGAAAACGATTTTTTAACTCACATATTTTTAATAAAGTAATTAAAAACAAAATTGGTGTAAAAATGCATATTTTTAAAACAAGTTACACATTTTGTACAGAAATTGAGAATCAAAACAATTTTAATACATAAATTACAATTTACCCATTTACTCTATAACTAGTGATTTTACGAATGGAAAAGGAAGAAAAAAAATTTAAGTTTATTTTATTTATCGTTTGATTTTATGATTTTAGTTCAAAAAGAATTATCGTTTGAAAGAGCTACCTATGAAAAACTAAGATTTATCACTTGAAAAAAAATTCTAACAATAAATTTTTAATTCAAAATAAAACTTTGAAAAATAATTAATAATTCTAAGATACATCACACAAGAGACATCGACTAAATCATCTAATTTAATAGAGCTCTGCATTCAAATAATTTAAAAAGAACATTAGCTAAAATGGTGACTTACTCTCTTTTTGCTGATTTTCGGAGCAGACGATGCTCTTTGTAGTTTATCATGAGATCCCTTTTTGACATCATGCATGGGGCATGGTTTATGTGGACTCGGTAGTGTACTGGCCACGGTCGGCATGGGCCTAATCCAAAAATTTGGCAACTGTTGTGCCTGGGGGGAGTGGTGGGGCCACATGTAGTAAGAGGGCTGTCCACAACAAGGCACGAACATTTTTTTGTTCTCTTCTCTGCCGAGAAAGAGAGAGAGAGTGAGTGTGTGGAAGATGGAAAGGGGCCACTAGGCATTAAACGTCACGCCTCTGTGATCGTTCGTGTTAAACAGGACGCAAACGCGCGCGAGCATCTCGCCTCTCGCTTTTACTTATTGCCATTGTTTTATTTGTCGATCTTGATCTGTTAAAAAGAGAAAAAGAAATTTACTACTAAAAGGGGGACGGATCGGGATTATTTATTTAGCACATTTTCGTTTTCGAATTGAGACAAACACCTGTAGGATATAAAGGCGTAAAACTTTTTTTTTAACCATTTAAAAACTGCATGATGTTATACACAAACTAGATATTAAAATTAAAGATAAAATTTTTAAAGATAAATTGCATATTATACAAGAGAGGGTAAACTAAAAAATTATACAAGTTATGTATACTAAACGTAATAAAAAAGTTTTAAAAAGTAGAAATCATCGGAAAAAACATGAGAGTGCTTTTTAACTGTTACCTCCACAAGATATTTTTTCGCCCCCCCCCCAAAGAAAAGTCGATAAGACACTCACATAATAATGTCATAATAAAATAGGATAGGACACATAATTCTAAGATGCATAGTAAAACAAATAAACTAGAGATTAAACGATCATATAATAATGATGCAATAAAAAGGCAGGGACAGGGAAGGATTTAACTAAACTACTTAGGAATTTAGTAACTACTTTAAGAAGACGAACTTTGAAATTAATTGACACCCATGTTCAAAATGGTTTTGAATAAGAAATTGGCTTACATTAAATATAAGAGAATAATTAAGAAATATTCATTCATGTTTACACGAGCCAGTTTTTTTTTTAATTCCAAAACATGTTTTTCGAATTTGTTCATTTAACCTTCAACTTTTTGTGCATTTTTTTCGACAGCGAATATCTAATTTAAGAAATGCAAAATTATCAAATGCTCGCAATTTCTTAATCCTCAAACGTTCTTTTATCTCCTCAAGAAATTAAGTACATCGAATATACGTCCACTTCACGAGTGTGCATTCGCATGTGAAAGTATGACCAAAGTGATAAATTATCGATTTTTCGCAAAGGTTAGTTAAATATTAGTTAAACGTGATTCGAAATACGTCATTTCTGTTAACGCTCAGATGTAGTCACATTCATTTCATTGCATCCATTGAGGAATCGGCGAAGATTATAACCCTTCAAATTAGAAAAATTAGTTGCATTAGAACCGTTGTTTCTTTTCTAAACTAACGTTAAAGATAGTTGCTAGGAATCGCTACAAACTACTGTTTTTTTTTTATCATTGCGCTTTTCACTACACTATTTTGTTTAAAAAAGTAGCATACTACACTATTCACTACGAAAAAAAGTAGCTACTACCGTAGTTTCACTGCTTGTAGTGCTCTACTACAAACCGCTGCTTATATCCACTTTTTATTCTCACATTAATCTGTATGCTTGAAACTAAATTTACCAAGGTTTAATAAAATAAAAACTCTGTGAAAAACTGAATACGTGCTTGCATGAACGTGTGGTAATAAGTATTATAATTTTGAAAACCAGAATTTCCAGTAACCGTTACCATATGAACGGAAAAATTACCAAATGAATGATTTAAGTATCGTATATTTTAATTTTATTAATCAGCATTATGTTTTTTTTATTATTTTTTTTTAAACCAGAAATGTCATTACAATACAGTATGGAAATTTTACCAAACTTTTTTTTCCCCGTGTTTAAATGATATTAATGACAGTTCATATATATTAAGAGAACGGTTGAGAATATAGTCTATTTTTTTCCAAAACAAATTCGAATAGTCTATTTTTTTCTAAAGAACAATTAAGTTTGTTTAATTATGTAGCAATTCATTTATATATATGTAGTAAATAATTACGTAAATACAAATGAAAAAAATTATTTGGTCCACCATAAACGATTTCAAAATTAGAATATTATTAAAATTACAATATTGCATTAAGAATGTTGCGGATTGTTCGACTATTCTTTCTCGTCTGGAGCATTAATGAGAGTTATCGAGAAAAGTTAGGAAATTTTACTAATGGCCAGTTGAGGAGCTCGGGTGATAGAGCGTTCGCCTTCCAATAACGTGAACCGGGTTCGAATCCCAGAGATGGCGGGTCGATACGAATTCAGCACCGGACTCGCACCGGCCAGAGTGCTGACGTAAAATATCCTCAATGGTAGACGGATCATGAGTTAAAGTCCCCTTGCCGCAATGCTAGACGAGGGAGGTTATCATGGTTTTTCTCTCTTTTAAGCGGAAATGTGGCTTAGTTCCATCAAAAAAATCCTTCACGAAGACAAATTTCTCCCTATATTTGATCCAGGAATTCTTTTGTCTTCTGGATTGGGTTCAAAATTACAAGGCTACGGAGTTTAATAAAATAATATAATGGTCAGTTGTAGCGTGAAAACCCAAGACCAGGAAATGTCTCATTCAGAAATTTAATCAAATCATATTCTGAATGGGATGTCGCATCGTCCTATTGAATCCACATGTTGTCCAATATAAATGTTAAAACACTCGAGCATTGGACAGCAAATGTGCTCAGCTTCCCCAATTTAATCCAGTCACCTTAAATTTTTCAATAACTCTCTTCACAGTTGACAAAGTTAAATCAATTACCCCGACTACTGCACGAAATTTGCGAACTGTAACGGCAAAGCTTTCAATATTTTGGAAATATTGTTCAACAATCAAAACGAGGTGTATTTTTACAAACTCAATACTGTTTAACGATTAGCCATACTGTTTAACGATGGCTGGTCAATACGAATTGGCTCTCAGTTCACCACAGTGCTGGCGTAACATATCCTCAGTGGTAGACGGATCATGAGTTTAAGTCCTCTTGCCATCAGAACAACCTTGGGAGGTTCTCGTGGTTTTCCTCCTCATAATGTAACGCAAACGCGGGTGAGTTCCACCAAAAAGTCCTTCCCTGGTCTTCTGGATTGGGTTCAAAATTACAGGGCTATGGATTTGGTCGTAGTAAATTTAAAATTGGGTCGGGTGTTCAACGACGATTTTAAAATGAAATGTTTTAAGAAAAAGCTGTCAAACTATGTTTTTTTTTTGTTGTTGCCAACACTAAATATTAATTTACTATTTACTTCAAAATTTGCGTAATTTTTTGTACACCCATTATTAACTTGACTATTATTGATTATGCATTTATAATTTGCATAATAATTAATTGTTGTGATTATAACCTGGTGAGAAGTAAACTTAAAATATTTTTGGACGGTTAAAAGTTTAATAAATACCGTAAATTTTGGAGCCCCCATTATTAACTCGACTATTATTGATTATGNGTAGACGAATCATGGGTTAGAGTCCCCTTGCCGTCAGGCTAACCGTGGGAGGTTCACGTGGTCTTCCTCTCCATGTAACGCAAACGCGGGTGAGTTCCACCAAAAAGTCCTTCCCTGGTCTTCTGGATTGGGTTCAAAATTACAAGTCTACGGAGATTAACATTGGTAGTCGTAAATTTAAAATTGGGTCGGCTGTTCAACGACGGTTTTAAAATAAAAAATTAAAAAAAACGTCTAAATAATTTTTTTGTTGTTGTTGCCAACACTAAATATTAATGTACTATTTACATCAAATTTTGTATAAATTTTGGAGCACCCATTATTAACTCGACTATTATTGATTATGCATTTATAATTTGTATAATAATTAATTATTGCGATTATAACCTGGGGAGAAGTAAACTTAAATTACTTTTGGATGGTTAAAAGTTTAATAAATACCGTAAATTTTGGAGCCCCCATTATTAACTCGACTATTATTGATTATGAATCTATAATTTGTATAATAATTAATTATTGCGATTATGACCTGGTGAGAAGTAAACCTAAAATACTTTTGGACGGTTAAAAGTTTAATAAATACCGATACCGAAATCTACTACAAATGGACTTCATTATGTCTTTCTTCATATTAGAAAATTTTTTTATTTAATTATCCATCTAGCACGAGTGAGTGAGAAAAAAAAACTAAATTAAAAAAGAAAAAAAGAAAAAAAAAAGAACAGAACTGTGTGGATGGTCCCCCGAAAGATTTATTTAATCTTCAGAGAAGAAGAGAGAGAGTTACGCTTCCTCGGGCTCATCACGAAGATTGGAAAAAAAGAAGAAAAAAAAGAAAGAAGAAATGCTCCATTTTAACTATGACAGGATTTCATCGTCTTCGATGGTTTCTCTAGCGATGCATTTTACACGCACCACAGTATCCTCTCTCTATGCTGAATTTCACTTTCACCCAACCATTCCCCATGGGTATTATGATTATTGTCCTTCATCCACAATAATAAGATCAGTGGCGTACACACAACTACTCCGCCCCTGTCCATGCAATATTAACTCTTTTGACACGGATTTTATTTTTCTTCTTCTTTATTTTGCTACGTTTTGATGCATGGGTAATACAATTAAATTTTAGAAGTTAATTTTGCATTTCAGTATCGCTTGATGTATGTGTTACTGTAAAAGTCGAGGTCTCGTAAATCATAGGTTTTACAGGTAACAGGTAATTTACGGCTACTAATGTTAAACTATGTAGCCTTGTAATTTTGAACCCAATCCAGAAGACAAGGGAACTCTTAGATCAAGTATTGGGAAAAATTTTGCCTTCGTGGAGGACTCTTTGATGAAACTAACCCGCATTTGCGTTACACTGAAAAGAAAATCACGGAAGCCTCCCAAGGTTAGCCTGACGGCAAGGGGACTCTTTCTCATGATCCTTCTAACACTGAGAATATTTTACGTCACACTGTGGTCGGTGCGAACCGTGTGCGGAATTCGCATCAGCCAGTCATCGTTGGGATTCAAACCCGGTATACCTCATTGGAAGGCGAGCGCTCTATTCCTTGAGCCACCAAGGCTCTTTTAAGGTTTTGTGTCATTGCCTGGTATACACCTGCCCTATATACCTAACACTGATACTTTCTTAAGGCTAAGTGCCTCGCAACAGAATACCCAAATCTGGTGCCTTTTTTTTTTCTTTCTTTTTTTTGTTGTTGAAGATTTTTGATTTTTAATGCAAAATAATGGCGAGTGTTGTGAGTGCAATCATTTTACAAAAAGTAAAACCACTTGTAAATAGAAGTGTGTTTTCTCAAAATTTCAGAGGATCTTTGATTTTAATTCCCAAAACCATGGGGGGGGGGATTTTTTTCGCAAAAAAAAAAGAAAGAAAACTAATTTTTAATAGTTTTGCATTAAGTACATATTCTGAAAATTTTTACAAAATCTAAAAAGGTCAAGTTTCCAACCTTGCCTGACACTTAAATGTAAAAAGTGTGGCTCTTAAATGTAAAAACGTTTAAAACTATAATAGCCTACTCATAAAAATGTCTAGCAATTTGACTTACTAAACAATTATATCAACGAAAAATAATAATCAAATTGAATACCAATTTGACAATAAAGTCGAGTAGCAGTTTTATTTAAAATGTTTAAAAACTACAAAATAATTGATAAAAAGTATGCGCATTGTAAAATGATTTGAGAAAAGACAAAGTTATTGTTACGGTGAGGAAAACTGCATAGAAAAACAAGAGTTTCAACTGTTTTTATCCTTTTAAGATTAGGGTGAATACAGTGAAAAACTGTATTCAACAAAACAGGTTTAAACCGTCAAATATATAGGAAAGTTCGGAAGAAAAAAAAACGGATATTTTTTTTTTTTTTTTTACAGTGTGAGATAATCTAAAATCTCTTAATGGTGCCGCAACTTAAAATAATTTCGGTAACTCCTGCATTACGTACTTGGCGATGCAAATTCAATAGTTCCGAACGATTACGCAAAGACGATATTTTGGGGGAGAAAATTCAATTTAGGATTTTTTTTCTTCTTCTAAGAGTGTCGGAGCTTTGATGCGCATCGTATCAGTCAATTTCCTTTAACATCTTTTTTTTCTCCCTTTTTTTTTCTAGGTTAGGCTTAGCATAGATTTAACGCAATTTCAATCAACGAATTCAATTACGTTCTGACTATAACAGAGTTTAACCTTTTGAGTTAGAAGTTTTAATAAACATATTTTTCCTACTTTTTTATTGTTTTCTATTAATTCAAAAAAAATAAAAAAAATATTACATTTAGCATCTTAATAGGTTATGGTTATAAAATACAGCATGAAAAACCGGTGTCTTTTTTTTCTGCGTTAAATGTAAAATCTTCCAAACGCGGCTCACTTTCAAACAATAATTTTTCAAATAAACACTCATTTACAGATCTAAGAGAAACAATTACTCATCATCGAAAGTTCTTTTATTTTATAAAACCAACTATTGATAAATATGAATGAAAAAGTTTTTTTTCAAACTACAATTTTTTGGACTTCATATTTCAGTAGAAATATAATTCCGATAATCTAACAGATTTTTTAGTAACTATTAGACTGTTTTTTATGATCATAACTAATTACCACGATACCTGTATTTGTAGAAATAAAATGTACAAAACAAAATGGTTTACCTTAAAAATAGAACACGGAATTTTCGACATAATTAGGTCAATATTTTTCGCCTATGACGTGATATTTAAGTAAAGCAGTTTAAATATTTGCCCGAAAATATTATTTCAAAATTTGTTTCCTTAGACTGACATTCACCGATGACTGAGTGCTATTTTAGCGGAGGCATTTATCAATTACACACCTTTGCACAGATTTTATCAGGAATATTTTATCTTACTGTGAGGATATGATGATTCATTCTAAGCAAGCGTTTCAAAATATAAACATTGATAAAATGAAAAAAAACATGAAAACAAAAATCGAAGACTCAACAAAAGTTTCGTCGTTGCATTTAATTTCTTCACTCTTATTAGTGACGTAAAAATAACTATGAAAAAACTACTTATCTTGCATGATAAGAAATATCTTCAAAGGGATGAAATAAAAAAAATATTAATAAAAAATAATAATAAAATACAATAAGAAAAAAGTGAAAGAGTAAGTCAATTTTTCTTTTTATTCAAACCACAAATGTAAAAATATGTGTTAAATTTTCAGAATATTAATTTGATAAAGGAAAATTTTTAGATTTTAATTGTGTTAAAAACAAATTAATTTCAAAGTAAATAAAATTAACGATTTTTTATTTCATGACAATTTATATTTTTCTATCAAACTAAAACACAAATACGATAATCCATCTTTTTTTTTTGATCAGGCTCAACTTATATTTAAAGATTTTTAGAATTAAATAGGAAAGAATTGAAATTTTTACACATTTATCGGGATAAGAAAAGCATAAATGAACTTTATTACAAATGGTTTGTATATGTTGAATAATGCCACATCAAATAATAAAGGATGCACACATAAGCACACATTAACCAAGAATTTCTTCTTAAATGAAATGAAACATAATATGTATACGACAATCACTTTCAATTTTTTAGTTATCAAATTTTAAAAAAAGTCGCGTACTTAAAATTTGATTTCTCGAGAACTAATTGAGCGATTGCGATCAAATTTTGTTTATTGCAATTTAAAAGTACATTCGATGCAAAAACTTATCTGCCTTGCAATTATAAAAAAAATATCGACTATTGCTAAATAAAGTTATAAAAAATACAAATTAATCATAAAAAAATTAATTTTTGCATGAAATTACCTTGGTATAATTGTGTGCAAAATTTTATAATTCTGAGCAAATTTTTTTTTATTCGCTTAAAAAGTTAGCGAAATAAGGAAAAAAACTGACAATAAGGAGCCCAAACTCTTGATTGCTCTTCTGACCAAACTGTTCGGACTATTATGTTATTTAAAAAAAAAAGAAACCACATTGCCTTCAAAAATATGCAGATAAAAATAAAAGTCGTTAAAAGTGACTTGACGCAAAGTTGACAACAAAAAATGTAAAATAAAGGTGAGAAACAAAGCAAGAAAAACACCGCAGCCGAGAGTGAAAAATTTTTCTCACATTTATTTTCTATTTCTAGTCGGTAACTTAACGTTATAGATTTCAAATAACTTTGGCTCATAATTATTCACGTTCTGCAAGTCTTGAAAAAAGTCGCCTATTTTTTAAGAGCTTGAAACATTTAATCTTTTGTTTCCTATAATTTCAGAGCCAATGAAGTTTTTTAATCATATAATATATTTCCGGTTCAGTTTCTTGGGGTTATTTATTTAAAATTAGAACTCTATTTTCCAGATTGCAACTAGTCCCTATATTTCCAGGGTCAGAAATCCAAATCCGTCGAAAATGAAATATTCCAGAGAAAGAACGTTTTTGTGCCTCGTAACTTTAAATATCGCCTTGACAAATTAATTAAGGTATTTAATATTAGGCCCGTGAATAATTAAAATTGAATCCTAATAAGTGAAAATCCGATCATTATTCAGGGTGCACTGTTTTTTTCGCTCACTGCACAGCACAAATATTGAAGAATAAAATTCGAAATCGATAGAATTTTTCACATGACGCTAAAGGCAGTTTTTACGCGATACGACTTAATATAGATGAGAAATTTTATAACGCTTCTTCGGTTTCTAGACAAAAAGGTTAATCCGTTTGAAAACGAAAACGCGTCAAAACAGAAGAAAATAAAAAGAGAAAATGGGAAAGTAATATGCAAATCAGAATTAGGTAAGAAATTCTGGTGACATATATCACATCATTCCCTATGAGATTATAGATTAAATCTTCGAAATAGGAAGAGAATGTTTTGAAACAGAGAGATTTTATTCTGAGTCATTTTTAGGTTAAGAGCACATTTTTCTAAGATCGAAAGTGATTATTCAAGGTGATAAAAAGAAAGGTTAAGTTTAATTTTTTAATAAGAAAATTAAAGTTAAGAAAGTAATTGTAGGAAAAATTAGGTCGGTGTAATTATCACCGGTATATTGATTTTATTTTTTAAATTTATTCCAATGCATTTTTTTTTTGTTTCTTAAATTTAGACGAAATGACTATTACTGCTTTTTTAAGTCACCATAGTAACTTAATCCAATCTGATGGCTAAACTTCCGAGCTTTGTTTTTCGAAATACTGTTCTGAGTTTGTTAATTTCTCACCATAAGGTAATTTCATTCACGTCAATACTGTGGTCGGTGCGAGCCAGTTGCGGACTTCGTATTAACCAGCCATCGCTGTGATTTGAACCCGGTTCACTTCATTAATTACATTATATATTTACACATTTCATAGCATTAATCATCTTCAAACATCATGGTGTTTTTTTTAAACATACTGGCATTGAAAAAATATTCCAAATCACTATACGGTAAAAAGTACGGGCACCCAGGGTGTCGGTATTTTTTACCGTAAAATCCGGAACATGTTACGGAACAAAAAAATCTGATAACCGTAATTTTTACAGTAATAAATTACGGTAAAATCACCGAATCACTCTAATTAAATAAATATTTATGTTAAATTAAAGTAGAATATTTTACAAATGATGCACCCAAAAGACGGGTAATTTATAACGGAATTTGATCCGGAATTTTTTACGGGATACTTTAAAAACCCATCAGGTATGTAAACGTAAATTATAACTGTAAATCCAATTATTACAGTTATTAAACATCAAATGCAAATGCTCTTGAATTAGCAGATGTCTTAAATTGAAAATAATTTAAGAAACTCGAATGAGATGAATGTAAAAATGTTCTTAATTTTTAACACTAATTGATTGTTGATTTAATTTGAAGAAATACCACAATATCCCCAAACTTAAAAAAGAAAAAAAAATAACACTGTTGCAATGCACTGTAAAAGCATCAATGCATCAATAACAACACTGCCTTTGTTTTTCTCAATATTTTTTGAAAATAGAAATGTATTTTAAATTTCAATATCATATCCAATCCTTCTTCCTTTCAGAGAAGAATAAGACGTCCCCGTTCTTTTAATTGATTTATGAAACATGTAGCGTAATATTTAATACATTTGAAGTAATTGTTTTAAGACTTACAATTTTATAGAAGTAAAAAATAAAAGGTGTAAGAAATATTTTCTGTAAAAAATACTTTATCACGTCATATTTTCTTCTATTCGCAAAGGAATGTTTTTATTATTTTTTTTAATAAAATGGTGGCAGCAGTGCTCTCTTGTAATTCATTCTCGCCCCCCCCCAAAATAATAATACGCATATTACACCTGTTTAACGAAGAAAAGGCAGTGGCGTAATTCCAATCGAAATTTTACATTATTGAATCTTTCTCACCTAAAGAACAAAAACTCGTTTTTTTTTTGGTTTTGTTTTTTACAGAACAAATGCACAACATAATTTTTTTATCCCACCTCACTTGAAGTTGTTATAAGAACTATTTCAATCCGGTTTCTTAGCATTCTTTGTTTAAATGAACTAAAATACCACATTTTTTTCCATGGATTCAGAAACCATCCTAGACACAATAATAAAGAGGTAAAAATGGCCATTAAAATTCCTTTCTTTCCTCTATTTCAAGAAAAGGCATATTTACAACTTTATAATTGAAAAAATAAAAATAAAACATCAAGTTCTTACAAAACTATTTTTCCTTATAAAGTTCAAAACGTTACCGCTTTTCATTTCTTTTAATATTATAATTTTTTTTTAGTTCAAATGTTATGAAGCTACCCATTTCAAATTAACAATAGTCAAAATATAAATAAGTATTTATTGTGACTACAAATAAATAGTTTATCGGAAGAATACCTTAAGAATAAATTAATAATGAAATATAAATATTAATTATAATTAAAATAATAATAGTCAAAATAGAAATAATAATGATCTATTTTGAATATAATTAAAGTTCTTCAAGGAAGAGATGTTTAATGAAATTTTTGAATTTAGGGAAAATAATTTCAAAATATAAAGGAAAATTGTTGTTTATAAACAAGTTTTTTCCCCATAAATTTCATCTTTTTTATGATTTTGAATTATAACAAGATAATCGAATTATAATATGACAAATAAGATAAATTAATATTATTTATTTTTACAAATAACACACATGCTTTTTGAAATATTTGGATTATAATAAGATAAATGGATTACAATATAAGATAAATAAATGATATTTATTCTTACAGATGACGCACATGTTTTCCGTGAACATGTTTGACAGAAAATGATGACATATGAGTTTTTTTTTTTGAAAAAAAAAAGAAAACATGTTTTACGCAAATAACGAAGGTAAACGAAGTATCAATTAATTGCAAATTGGGATGAATTCATTTATTATAGATAATTTTTGTGTTCTGAAATTATGTATAAAATTTATTTTCTCTATTTTGAAATAATTATTAAGTTATTATTGATCAAGAAACTACACTTTTCTTTAACTAGAATACGTCTCAAAGTTTAACTTAACACTCTGGCAAAGAGAGCATTTTATAAAATGTTACTTTTAATTCCAATAATAATGTAAAAACCGGCACTTTCGGTGCATCATCCGTAAAATTCATTTTTACAGTAAAATATTATACTGAAATTTCTTACAGTATATCATTTTTTTTTCCGTAACATGTTCCGGTAAAAATGAATTTTACGGTAAAAAGTACCTGCATCCTCGTTCTGGTACTTGTACTTTACCTGGTACTTGATATTTTAGTCCATATTTTTTCCTCAGCATGCATAACTATTACCACACCATGTGTTATATTAAGTTTCAAACAAATTAAATTATTATAAGCACTCTCTGACTTTCTGTACTGCTCTCGTTACTCCTCAGAATAAAAAATAAAAAAAAGGCCTCGATATTGACACAAAAGTAACTATAACAAATTAACCATGCCGAATTAACCCCCAGAAGGTCAGGCTACAACAACAATAAAAAAGTTTGACTGATGAATTTCCTGTTTTCGTAAGAACGTACAGCGGATATATAATGAAAGAGGAGCATAAACGCTGATGGTCTATCAAATGAATATGTTCCACAATTGCTGTGCCATTTTCTTTTTTGTCTGCATTCATTCATTCCATTCATACGAGAGGATGTCAGAATTTGGAAGAATCTATTGTCACATGCGGTAATATCATGTGTAACTTGCACGTCATGTAAATCCACAATGGAAAGAGTTCTAGAAAAAACATTTCGAAATCGAATGATAAAGCCGTATTTAAGAGTTTGGGGGAAAATATCAATTTTAAAGATCCATGCTAAAAATGAATGCGTAGATAAATGAAGATAGTTTTTATGCATGTTTCTAATAAAAGAAAGCGAAGTTATTCTGGTTTCTCAAACTTAAATGTCGCATGATAAATTAAATAATGGTAGAATACACACGCACACACAGATATATATATATATATATATATATATATATATATATATATATATATATATATATATATATATATATATATATATATATATATATATATATATATATATATATATATATATATATATATATATATATATATATATATATATATATATATATATATATATATATATATATATATATATATATATATATATATATATATATATATATATATATATATATATATATATATATATATATATATATATATATATATATATATATATATATATATATATATATATATATATATATATATNATATATATATATATAAAAGAAAATTAAGATAAAAATGATAAGATTTATATTTAAGTAAAAAAAAATTATAATTTACAAAAATTTTTTAAATAAAATTTTTTAATGTTTGATTTTCTGAATAATTTTTTAAAAATATTTTTAAAATATTTTATTTTAATAATTTTTCTCTCCCTCTTTTCATTATTCTTTATCATATTGTTTTCCATGTTTTCTCGATATTTTTAACTAATACAAAATACAATGCCAGATTAAAAGAAGAAAAAAAAGATCTTGAACTCAAGTACAAGGGAAACAATTTAACTAGATCACTGTTTCACTACTGTTAGAAATTTCTCGACAGAAATGGTTAAATAGAAATATATTATGTTGCTATTTTGCTATGTACAACCAAAACTGTCAAGAAACCATAAATAAAAAATTATATTAATCTTTTTATGGTTTCAAACTGTTAAGTGTGAGGGGTGAAAAACGTTAACTGATTTTTTTCTAATATGGTTAAACAGCCAAAATTCTACCCACTCCAGCTAGCCCCACCTTAAAAAGTCATTTTGTTCTGTGCAAAGGGGTACATACTGTAGCTGAGGAGGAAAAACGGTCAATCTCATGACCGATTTGCCAATCATTATGGGTTTGAAACCCAACGTTGATTCTACAATATTTCTTTCATTCCATCAATATATAAAAAATTTCTAGTTTCCGGCACTCTTCAATCAATGACCCTGAACTATATGATTACGAAACTATCAATCATGCATAAATGACGCAGCACCCACAGTCCACCAATGTCCATTAAGTTTCATTTGTATGGTTTAGAAACTATACTACTCGTAAATGGTTACAAAACCATATAGTTTTGTATTCACGGTTTTTTAACTGTAATAGTTGTAAATGGTGTCAAAACTATAAAATTAAAAAATTTTACTAAGCATAAACTTTATGCTTAATCGGATGGACAGACTGCTGCTGATTATTTTACCGTAATTTCAGAATGAAATTTCCAACAGTGCAGTCAATTTCCGTTTCCACCATTCCTATTGGACGATTCAAATTTCGATCCCGATAGACATGTATTCTTATTGGTTGCATCTGTTACCACTTTGTCATTGATGGATTTTCAGTGGACGGGTAAGTGAAGTGACGTCAGCGTAGACATTGCTACATCTGAACTTAAAAGTGGATTTTAGAAACAAACTTTTTGTTTGGACAGAAATTTTAAACGTGATGGACAATAATATCGCTCAAATGTACTGAGACTTTCTGGAGCTACTTAAGAACCATAAAGATAATTACGAATAAATCCATCTTAAACTTGGTAACAAAATAATATGGTTTGAGTTAAATGGGGAAAATGTGTTTCCAATTAGTACCGTATCAAAGTTGTAGGGTTAAGAAAATTTTATATTTTAAAATTCGATTTCTGAGAAACTATTCGACCGATTTCGCTTAAATATTTTATTTAGTCATGTAAAATTACATTCTTCAAATTGATGTAAAATGATGAATTATTTTTGGGTAAACGAATTCCATGATTGCGTGCAAAATTTTTCTTGAGCTATGCCAAGAAATAAAAGGGTCCAAACTGTCGACCGCTCTCTTGACCAAACTATTAGGAACCAAATTTTTCAGATTTTTGGGGTCAGATATCTGCATTTGTCAAAAAAAAGTATCTTTATTCAGACAGAGCAAATTTTTGCGTCGTATTTTGTTACTTACAATATTTAATAATATCGTTCCCAAAACATAAAAATAAGAATAACTAATATTTTTCGAATATTTAAACAAATCTGTAGTGCAGGTGAAAAAATTCTGCAAAAACACAACACAGAAATATATTCCATAAAATATTTAAAAACACTGAAATATTTTATACAATAAACATCATGGCACCTTTTTCATTTACAAATTATTTCACGCCAATAACTTTGAGCTGAGTAATGCTGAAAAAGTTATTGTTACACTTTTATTATAATGTGTTTGTAATTTTAACTTTAAAAGACAACACACTTATTGTGCACTAAACACAGACATGTAAGATTTGTTCTTTCAAAGTAAAGGTAGATATCGACAAACAACGATGCATACTTCCAGCTGTTTTTATGGTTATACTGTCCCATATAAACGATGAGTTATTCGACGTTTGACATTAATCGGAAAATATTTTTTTTTAATAAATAATCGAAGTTGAACGAGCCTAAATTTTTCCTCCGCATTCGAGGCATGTATGAAGTTTAAAACAAGGAAGGAAAAAGTATCACAATCTTTTTTTTCTTCCTGTGATGTATAAAAAAATACGTGATACAAATACGCTTTTAGACATGTTTATATTTGTTAGATGATAGAATACTTATTTTTAGATGTAGTGAAGTAAATACATTCTGATGAAAGTATTTCATGCATTAAAATAAACTCACTTTACTTTCTTTACAAGTCGTAAAGGTGCAGTTTTTTAAATTGATACAAAAAATATATCATGTTATTGTAATTGGTAATCACGCTATAAAAAAGTCCGGATCAAATTACGGTATTAAGTACCGGCACTTTGGGTGCCTCACCCGTAAAATAATATACCGCAGTTTCTACAGTAGCATTTATTTAATTAGACTGATTCAGTGATTTTACAGTAATCATTACTATTACAGTACATCAGAATTTATTTCCCGTAATATGTTCAAATGATAAAAGTATCAGGTTATTGTTGTTAGTAATCACACTGCAAAAAAAAGTCAGTATCAAATTAAGGTATAAGTTACTGGCACTTTGGGTGTATCATCCGTAAAATCCTTTTCTATCGTAAAATTTTATACCGCAATTTTTACAGTAATATTTATTTAATTAGAGTGATTAAGTGATATTACGTTAATTATTACTGTAAAAATTACAGATTATCTGAATTTAGAAGAAATTCAGATTTTTTTTTTATTTCGTAACATGTTCTGGTAAAAATGGATTGTACGGCAAAAAGTATCGGTACTCTGAGTGCCGGTTTTGTTTATTGTCCGGAATTGTTTATTGTCCGGTTTGTTTAGTGTCCGGAATTTTTTAAACGTGATGTTGAGTATATATATGTATATCAGTTTGCTACTAATAATGGGTTGTATCTGGTACTTGAGCATCTCTATAGATTACGATACAGAAAGCAAAAATATTCTAATCTGGAAATTTATAATTTAGCAATAAATTTTGGCGCACTAAAAAAAACAATTTTTATTCTTTACAATTGATGTTAATTTTATTTTAAAATTACAGTAATCTCACGATATTTCTTTGTAGTTTAGAAAAATGGACGCGGTATAATACCAGCCTTTCAACTCCTCCCTATTTCTTTCAGCAATCCGGTTTTGATGTCAGATTTCGATCAATGCCGCCAGAAGAGAAAAGGCCTCATCACAGATTGCCATAAACAAGAAACTTGAGCCTTCAGTAGTCCAATCGTAACGGCATCTTTCGTAATTTCCCCCACTGCGGAGCCCAGTAGCCTGAACGTTGTGACATTTTTTTTATTTCCTCCACTGCGCAGTTTATGTCCGTTACGTCCAACTATTAAATTGATCCGAGCTGACGCCTTGTCTTTTCTAGTAGGTGTTGTTTCCTTTTCAACACTTAACAACTCCAATTACCTACCCCAGAACGGCGCGTTATTTTAACTTCTTTTTTTGAAAAGAATTCGAAAAATATACATTAGGGATTGTGTCTGAAGAAAACTAGGAATATTGCTAAAGAATATTACACTTTTTAATCACCAGGAGTTTCCGCACATCAATTCCCATAATTCATCAGCGTTTCTACCTATAATGTCCATATTTTTAACGAAAAAATATTTACATTTTTATTAGTTAAGCATAAATATTATGTTATGAAAATCTTAATCCAATATTATTTATTTATAGAAGAAAATTATGCTTATAAAATTGTATGGATATACTTCTATTTCCAACTTTGGCCCAGCTCAAATTTCAAATATCCCATCTTTTATGTAACTTTTAATCCAATTATGAAGACAAGTATTAATTAAGACAAACTCATGTATAGTGAGAACATTTGGAAAGTTAAGCAGCATCTCCCCGTTACGAGGAGTGGCAAACCATGAAAATGTCCCTTTTTTTTCTAACAGCAACAGAATTCTAACCTTAGATATCAGCATAAACTAAATACTTTCATTTATTGAAGCACAAATTTCTGTTTAAAAAAAAAAAAGAGAAGTTCAAATGCGGTCTTGAATGCTGATAGATTGCCATAAACAGAATGCTTTAATTGTTCATATATATATATATATATATTTTTACATAAATATAATTTATTCATTTTGCAAGAAATCAGTCGAACTTAGTAACGCACTCTGGAGAGCGATAGGAGCTTCCAACGATAAAAAATTTTTAAAATTTTTAAGAAATTTTTTTAGTTTTGTTTTGATAATTATTTTGTTCTTGAAATGTTTTTAAAACTTCAAAAAAAACCAGTGTTATTCGTTGGTTTTTTCTCGTTAAATTTCGTGAATAATAATGATATAACAGCCCAAATAATTTAAACAATTCATGTATTTAAAAAAAAAAAATCAGTTATCTTAAACTCTTAACATTACAGAAATTCCAACTCAGAGAGCATCGAACACATCAATAAAAAAAAAATCACGAAACATTTGTTGTTTTGTTTTCGTTTAATAGTTCTCTTTCAGTTTTTACAGCCTAATATGAATTGTTTTCTCCAGAACGTACAGGTATGTGCGGTTAAAGCTTTACACTGCTACCAATCAATTGTTACGACTTTTCTTTTTCACATCTCGTTTTTCAGTTTCCTGAGCGCTCATTGTTTACGATCAAAATTCTCGTGTCACATGCTATTCGAATGCAAATAGATCGCCAAAGCGAGAGTGCGCGCTCCTATATAGACGCCCATAAAACGACATTTCGCAGCACCAGACCCCAAAGAATTAAAAGATAAAATATTATATTCGCCCTTAGCTGCTCTTATGGTAATGCATTTAAAACTATTTTGTCGAGACAGAAAAATAGGCTTTTATTTAAATAAAATAACTCATATGAGACTTTTTATATTAAATCATAATTTAAAAACTCTCTAACGAATTTCCCAATTTTCAGATCATATTTACATTCACTTACCCTTGGACGCAAATGGGACACTAGTGAGCCTTTTATATATATTTTTTCTAACACTCTAATTACAAACAAAAACTATATTTTGGCATTTTTTTTAATTATAAAATAAAATCTAATAGTTAATAAGAAATTTTGCTAGATTATCAGAATTATATTCGTATTATTATATAAAATCATTAAAAAAGGTCGAAAAAGAATTTTTTTCATGAATGTTTAAAAATTCATAAATAATTGACTTCGTAAATTAAAGAAATGACAACGATGAATTTGTATTTCTCTTATATCGAAATAACTGCACTGCAACTGAGTGCAAATTTGAAATATCATTGTTTAAAAGTGAGCCATGCTTGGTAGATTTTGACACCGGTGTTTTATGCTGTATTTCATGACCATAAATTATTAATTAAAATGCTAAATCTAATATTTTTTTGCTTATTCTGACCAAAACTAATGTAAAATACCGAAAAAAGTTCGAAATGTTTGTTTAATAAAAATTCTGCATCAAGGGATATAGATATTCCATTTTCAATTAAAAGACAATATTTTAAAATCAATGGGCTATCATTTTCAGGTAAGTTACAGTTTAGTAGTCAGTAGATGACGCTTAATTACGTCTTAACCTCTCCCCCTTGCTTTTCTCGGTTTATAACAAGAGGACAAGTAAAAATGTTTGGCTGCACCTAATACTAATTGCGAATATAAATAACAATCTCCAGTCTCCAACGACACCGGCCTACAGGGGGTAAACTCTTTTTAAACTCCTTTTTTAGGGGGGAAACTTTTTTTCTCTCGATGAAGTCTAATTGTATTGAAATATCTACGTGTCTAAGTCCATTGATAATGATTGTTCTTCCTCAATAATATCGAAATATCTTAGATATGCATATATATAAGAAAAAGATTTATTGATAAAACTTATTGAGTTACATTAAAAATTGTTTTTATGTATGAAATAAAACGAAGATTATCACATTCTGTCATCTTTTTAAAGGAGTAAAATTTTTTAATGTTTTTTTTTTAAACATATCTATTTCTGTAAAAAAAATTTTATAGTGCATCATTTTATAAAAAAATAACAAAAAACTCACAAGAAGTTTCAAAATTTGATAAAAGTGGAAACATAGTGCTTTAAAATTAATCATTTTCAATTTATTTTGAAAAATAAAGATTCCAAACATTAATTCTCTTTATTTGCTGTCACTTTTGGAAAAAAAATTATACTTTTTAAATGACTTATTTTTTTCTTTAAAAACTATCTAGCTATCTTAAAAACTATCTCTTTAACAGAAGCAAAGGTAAAATAAGTCATCGAAATAAGTAAACATTTTGTTAGAAAGATTTTTTGAAACATACACGGGGAAAAAATTTCTGGTAAAAATACCGTATTGTATGGTAATGATATTTATGGAAAAAAGAAAACATTATTGGATTTAATAAACCAATATATAGGGGTATTTAATCACTCATTCGATAATTTTTCCGTTCATATGGTAACGATTTACCAGAAATTTAGGTTTTCGAAATTATATCTCTTATTACCACACATTCTGCAAAAATACAAAACTGAAAAATAAAATTTAACCGAATAAATTGTTTTTATGCCATAAGGTATTTGGATAAAATTAATACATTTTGTCACCTATTATAAAACTATATTTTGGAAATAATTTTACTAAAATCACAACCAAAGCGCTACGGTTAAAATTACCGAGCTTTTGGGTGTTCCCATAGAGTCAAAAACACGGTAAATGTTACGATATTCTTATATGATACATAAGAACGTGCATTAGAATACGATACATATGAATGTTACCATACTTTTTTTCCTTCATGTAGTTTTTAAAATGTTATTATCTAAAACAGGGGTTTCCAACTTACATGAGGCCGCAGGCAACAATTAAAAACACAAATCAAATGGCGGGCCACAACTTTATCAAAATTTTATGAAGGGCTTTTTTATGTTTGAAAGAACATTAAATATTACTGTCAGATTTTTAATAAGTTGTACAAAACAAAAGTACTGAATTACAAATTAAAATAAGAAATAGATTTTTAAAAATATTAAATAAATAATAAAAATTCGGGCTACAATAACTTTAATGTGCACCTATGTATTAAACAAATAATGTGCAAAAGATATCTAATTGTAAGGTATAAAACTTTAAAAAGATTGGTATTAAAACTTACATAGTAGCACACAAAATATTCAATGAGAAAATTGAGATTTGTCTGCTGCAACCACCAGAGAATAGATATTTACATTTGTGTGTGTAAATATTTTCTTCCAAAATGAATGAGTGGTTTCAAAAAGTTAAATCGGATAATTTCTTCGAGAAAATTTCTGATACGCACATGCTAAATTATATTCACAAAATACAAAAAATGAAATAAAATAGCGCTACATACATGATTATTTTTGCATTTGAATAAATATTTTCCTGGGTGCAAAACCTGAGAAAAATTTTTTTTTGCACCGTTGGTATGCTAAATTTCACAGAAACGAAGAAATTAGGTTTTTAGTAACGAGAAAAGTGTTTTAAACCCATATTGATTTTTTACGAAAATTGTTCGGAAAAAAATGACAACTAATATATTTTAGTTTGGGGGCCACAAAAAAAGGCTTCGCGGGCCGCCAGTTGGAAACCCATGATCTAAAAGATTGCAAAATTAACACAATTTTCTAAATTCCTTTTTGATACATTTCAGGTAAAATAAAATTTTGTGAATAAGTAACTATGTTGTGAATATTTTTTGTGAAAAATGTAAATATTTTTTTAATATTTAAGCGTCTCAGAAGTTTCCCTTTAAATTTGTTGGTTTTAACGCTCAGTGATAAAGAAGGCTAACCTAAGTTAAAATGGTGACAAACTAATCTTAAAAACCATTATGGGATACCTGGTGTGTGGGTATCTCGACCCTGATTGGTTGTTGAAATGTGGCATTTGTTTACGCTAGCAACTGTTCTTTCCATTCTATTTCGAGTAAGCCAAGCTCATTAAATATCAATTTTCTTAAATGACACATTCTATATTCTTACACAGATTTTTATTCTTTCACTATATATTTCTTACTTAACACAAAGACTGGCATGGAGCCATGTAGAACAAAAACAAACTAATTATGCATTGAAATTGCCAGGTGCACAAAACAAAAAATATATCACGGTTACAATAAAATAAATAAACAAACAATAAATCTAAGTTAAGTAAAAGTCTTAGACGAGAAAAAATTATATTTCAACGAATTCGATGTGCGATACGGCACTGTAGTTAATTAACTTCTCGTTAATTAACATTCTAACTTATGTCGAGAAACTTAGCTCAAAATTAACACGATATTTTCCTTATAAACGATCAGCTGGAGCTGTATTACGTTTGTGTATTACGAAAATTACAGTTTTCCATATTCTTTGTTTTGAAATCTAATATTCCCACAAAAATTGCAGCCAATAGTGAAATCAACAGCTGTTAATTATTATCAGCAATCATCGATGCTGATAATAATTAACTTAATATTGGAGCACACCCATTTAAAATATTTTCAGCTTCAACCACAGACATAGTGCCCACCCATTTAAAATATTCCCACCGGTTATCTTTCGAGAATGTAAATAAGGGCGATATTTATCGTGATTCGATTTTAAAAGAAAGAAAAGCAAAAATCACGATTTTCTCTTGATCTTCTAAAAACCAACTTCACGCACGAGCGCAGAAACAAAGACATCAGGTGTTTTTGGCGCACGAATTGCGCAGTTATGGGTGCAGAAAAAGAATCAAAAGAGTTATTAGATTAAATAACGCATTAGTCCTTCTCTTTACTTAAGGTCAGACAAATTCATGAATTGCGGGTGTGTTTTTTTTAACACATATTGCTCAAAATGAGCCCTTGCATTTGAAAAAATTGACAAATCTCAAAATGCATATTTAAGAAATTGGACATAGGTTAGAACACACGTATGGAAGAAAAAGCGCAGTTTTCATAATTCACAATGATCCAAATAAATAAATAAAATAAAATAAATGATTAAAACATAACATTCAGTATAATTTTTTATCGAAATTTCAGGTACTAAGACTCTTATTGGAGCGAAGGCCTATAACCTTAAATATGCTAATCAATGAGAGCAGACGATATTATAAGTTACGATTACGTTTTTCTTAAAATTTGCTTAAATTAATTTCATACTTTGATTGCACGCACATTACTTTCTTGGAATGATCATGCCTTTTTTTTTGTTTTTTTTTTGTTGTTGTTGCTGATGGATTTGGGTTTCTGATTTTCCAATTATGGGACGTGGCAGGAATCTGGAAAACAGGATCCCAATAGCTAAGGCAGGAAAGCAAACGATAATTTGTATCCATTAAAGTTCATTTTACTTTTTACGTATTTCGCCATATCTCCGGAGTTTTTTTTAGCGAAAAGTAAATTATAAAATTAGTTTATCCAAAGATAACTCCATACAAAAAAATTATTTTTAATAACTATCATTGTTTATTATTTAATTTAATAATAGTCTAAAAACTTCTGAATTGTAAGTATACAAATATTTACATCATTTTCAAAAATGTAATTTTGTAAGGCAAAAAGAATTTGGACGAAATCGGAGAATAAGTTCCTGTGAAATTGTATTTTAAATATATTGAGTGAACGAGGAATTTTAAATATAAATAATTTCCCAGGAACTACTTGACCGATTTCTTTCAAATTTTATATTTTCAAATTTAATTTTACATTCTTTAAAATGATGTGTATTTCGCCAAATCTCGAGAACTTCTTAAATGAACTGAAAACCTCTTTCCCCAATTATAAAATTCGTTTAGCCATAGATAATTTCAATTAAAAAAATTTTCATATTTTTTCAATTTTTAAACTTTTAATAGTGAATAATAATCTAAAACCATTTTAAATTCCAAGCTATACTGAATTTTATATTGTTTTTAAAATTACCATGGTATTTCAGCATATTACATCTCAATATTCAGTGCGATATTGAAGTTAAGTTTGGTGGCATAGTACAGCTGCCCAAAATATTCATTTTTTTTAAATTTTAAAACAGAATTTAAAATAAATTTAAAATAATACAAAATGGAATCATTATTTTTGTCACACACACATTGAATTTCTCGATCTTGAGATTAAAAATAATGTATTCACAGAATTATATTTCTTATATTAGAGACTAATTAAACTAACGATGAAGACTAAATGATGTTATCTGTTGTGAATATAAAGATGTAGGAAGTTTATGGTTCCATCATTTCCCTTTCAAAACTATGAGAACGCTTGAATCCAGTTGATATCATCATCATTAACGAACCCAGGTCATATTTTGTCATTATTATTCTTCTACACTACTCCATCGGAAAACAACAGTCATTACAGAAAGTGACGCAATGTTTAGTGTCGTGGTGTTGAATTACGTCATGATTGCTCTTCACTTCCTAGGGAAGGTTAATAACCATAATACCATTTTAGAACGTCAATGTGGCAACATTTATTTTGTTCTGCAAAAGAAGAAATTTAGAAAAAGTAAATAGAAAAACGAAATTTTTTTTTGGCCAGACAGAGCAATTAGTAATTAATCAAGGATTTTGAGTTTTGAGATAGACGTGAATCACATAAGAAATGTTCAGTGACGGAGTAATGCGGATTTCTTCAATTTTTCGAATACTTTGAGGGAATTGAAATTATAAAAGGCGTACTGCAAGTCAAAGTGAAAGAAAACGAGTTCCATAAAAACAAATAGAATACATAAAAATACCTTTTTCTTTAAGAAATTCAACAGAACACTTTTTAAGCGAAGATTTCCAAGAAAATGAAGGTTTATTCTGATACAGAGCACAGAATTAAAAAAAAAGGAACGCTTGCAATCTTAATAACACGTGGGTTAGATTTTAAATATGCTAACTAAAGTTAGTGGAATAAATATCGTCTGCACTTAAAAATAATGTGATAAGTGCAGACGATATTTTATGCTATAAAGTTAGACAGACACAAAAATGAACTTGCTCAAATACATTTTATTTGATGGATATTTTATTTTTGATCTAGAAAGAAAATTGAGGTGGACGAAATTTACAGAATATGGTCGAATAGATTGTTTTTACACTGAAATGAATTGGTCGATTCCGTTAAAATTTTAGATTTTATAATTTAAAATTAGACAGTTAAATTTATTAGGAAAATGTGAGTACAATCACGATTATTACAATTTTAAAACAAATAATAAAAAATTAGAAATGATAGTAAAAATAATTTTTTTTGTTAAACGAGTTTCATAATTGTATGCACATTGAACTCTTTTAAATTGCTTTAGACGTATGGTGGATTACCGAAAAAATAAAAGGGTTCTAACGGTTTTGCTGACAATACTGTTATGTCCAAATTCTTCAGTTTCGAATTTAGCGAGCAAAAAAATTGTATTCAGATTTAGTATGCTTTTGCGTATGAATTCGTTTCTGAAGATATTTTTGCTCTCATTAATTAGCATAATTAAGATCTATCCCTTGCAACATTAAGATCAATTATTAGTGAATGAAAATCAGATAATTAGATCAAAAGATAATTCAGATGCACACTGTAAACAATGGCCACAAGGCTGTTAATCTTTTCTAACCTCTTCACCTCATTAAAAAAATATTTATATTGCGATACGTTTAGTTTTAAGTCCCCTCCATAACAAGAATATAATGAGTTCCCATTTTAAAAGCTAGCATTATGGAAGACTTATGTTCTTGAACTTTTTTGGGTAAAGTAGGTAAAAAAAGAATAAAATATATCAAGGGATTGAAGGCAATATAGCGATAAGCCACACATTTTTTAAAAAGCAACATTATTACAGACTGTTTAGTATTGTTTCTAGATAGTTATTTTACAAGTTTTCGGAATTTTTTTTCCTAGGTAACAACCAACCCAATGAACAGTAACAACTTAATTAAATATGTACTTAATTAAATAGGTTATTGGTTAAATGTATATGAAGGCAGCTATTTTTTTCCAAGTTTTTTAACTCATGATAATGTTTACTTCATGTTGGTTTAAGTTATAACCTCCCCCCTTCCTCAAACAAAAATAATGATAATCGTTCCGTTCTATATATATATATATATAGCACAATAAAAAATACAAAAAGGAAAATGAAAATTACGAAAATTAGTAAATTTTATTTCCTGCGTATCATCTGCAAGTATAATGAACTCATAAAATAAATTCAAAATATAGAGAAAACATAGATAAAAATTACAGAATAATGAAAACAGAAGGAGAAAATTATTAAAATAAAAATAAAAAATAAATAAAAAAAAACTATTAAATTTCGTTTAAAAAATCCGAAGAAAAAAAAAGATGTCTTTTAATCAGCTCACACTATTATATCCACAAAAAAGGAGTGCTTCTAATATTTTATCAATATAGCCAAAGCGAAATATATCAATACAAAAGTGTAAGGAAATTGATGCTGATTTCAGAAAAATATAGCGAAAAAATTCACTCACGTACAGTTTTTACAGAATGGGAAAATTTTAAATTTTCGTAGCTTCAACGNGTACTTTATATATATAAAAGAAAAAATTTCAAACTATTAACAAATCGACCTCTTTAGGAAAATGTTCTAAAATAAATGGTAACAGTTTATTATTTTCCCTTTGAGGTTTTCCTTTTACATTTAATTTTTTATAATAGGCATTAATCTTTTTTAGGTCTCACACGTCATGCAGTATTTAAAAAAGGAAAGGAATGAGAAAGAATGAAAAATAACACGTGTGGTTCAAAAATAACGGGAAGAAAAAAATTTGATTGAAAAGGAAAAAAAGAAATCATAACTTACATTTGAGATGAGGTCATCAAAATGCAAAGGAGAAGTTCGAGCATCTTTCATGGGACATAACCGGAAGTGCATAGAGCAATGCCGCGGATACGCGAATTTGGACATAGTGAGCTATAATGGAACCTCATGCAAAACACCATAAATATACCGACACTTGCTTCATCATCGGATGGAAGGAACACCGGACATGTAAAAAGGGACCCACCTACAATCACCGATTCAATGTTGTAGAAAAGGATTGGCTTGAGAAAGGATAGCCGCTGCCGCCAAGTAGGCGCCAAATACAAAAATGAAATGAATAATGTTAGTTTTCGTTTTCCCCGAGTTCGAACATTGTTTGAAGAATAAGGTGAAATGAGCAAGGTCGTGAAGGTACCGTGATATGAAAAACGTGAATAAGCTCTTATTGCGAACGTGTACTTTTTACTTTTCGTACCGAACTTTTTTAATTCAGTAATGTAAATACTTACTTTTCTTTTCTTTTTTAAAAAAACTAAACGAAGTCAAAATTACGTATTCATTAGACATTTAAGATACATAATACAATATACGTCAGATACATTAGATTCGTTCTGTACATTAGACGTTATATTATCTTGTCTATTAAACGTTTCATTATATGTTAGATACATTCGATACAAGAAACGTTAGATACGTTACATAGGATACATTCATTACACATTAAACTCCCTATTTACCTAATTTTGTTTAACTTATAGATGATGAAAGATTTGAAATTGGCACAATTTTAATTTGTCGATATTTTTCACGCATGTACAAATCATTAATATAAATGTACTTTTTTATTGTCCATGTTTATGAGTTATCTTTTAGTTTCCCAGAATAAAATACGCGACTGTAAAAATGGGTGTTATTAGTTGTGAACGCTGTACAGGCGTTGTACTATTGGACAATTGAGAATTCATTTTTGATTTTTTTAAATTATTATTTTATAACTGGTTTTAAGCAACCGATCCAATTTCTGAATTTATGACTATCAATGTTCCGTGGCTTTGTAATTTTGGATCCAACCCAGAAGACAAGAGAACTACTGGATCAATCATTGGAAAATTAACCTAGGTGGAGAGCTTTTCGATGAAACTAACCCGAATTTGCGTTGCACGGAGAGGGAAACAACATAAACCTCTCACGGTTAGCCTGACAGGAAGGGGATTCTGAACCATAATCCGTCTACCACTAAGGATATTTTATGTCAGCACTGTGGTAGATATGAGCCGGGAACAAAATTCGTATTAACCAGCCACCGCTGAGATTCGAATCTGGCCTGAACCACTGCAGCTCGAAATTCATGTTTGATTTGAGAACAATATTTTTTAACCACTACTTTGGAAAATAAACTCCCGGTCTCCATCACACACTCCCAAACAACCCAACAGAGCGTGAACTTCTCTGATTCTCCAATTTGTGGAAGTAAACAGCGAAAAACAATTTTTGTTTTTTAAAACCACAAAACAAGTCTTTTGATAGGGGGCTATTTGTAAGTAATAAGCTATTTATAAGCTATGACTTTATAGAAGGTTTTTTATAAGACTATATAAGCAGACTCATCTCAGGGAGCTACTTATAAACAGGATCGTCACAGGAGGGTGTTTATAAGTAATAATAAGGATCTATTTATAAGCAATCGCTTTATGGGGGCTATTTATTGGTTCGAAGCAATTTATCTGCAGAAAGGGGACCATTACAAATCTGTCTTTTGATAAGGAATATAAAAATGCAGGGTCTTTATAGGAGCTGATTATAAGCACATAGGAATTTTTCATAATAAATTTCCTGATAGAGAGAAATTTATAAATAGTTTCGTGATGAGGTGTCTATTTATAAGCAATCTCTTGATAGGGTGCTATTTAAAATCAATTTCCGCGTGAGGTGCTATTTAAAAGCAATTTCCGCGTGAGGTGCTATTTAAAAGCAATTTCACTTCATTAACAAAAATCATCCGATAAAAATTCAAAACAAAATCCTGCATGTTGTATTTTCCGAGTTTTTTGTTGGACATGTGGAGCTAAAAAAATGCAATTAAAAACATGATATTAAAATAAATTTTCATTTTAAAAGAATCAAAGAAAACAGATAGAGGCGCACACACACAAAAAATTTATAATGAGAATAGCTTGGAGCAAAATATATTCAGTTTTATTTTTATTTTTCGCACCAAGAGAAGAGGAACACCTAGAAGGAATGGAAAACAGTTACCTTGAATTGATTATTCGAAAGATAATTATAACACATTCGATACGATACGTGCTTGTTTAATAGTGAGCTTTTGTTTGAAAGTTAACCTACAACAACAATGGCTAACGAGCATTTATACGCTCTCACAGCTTCCTTCATCAAAAATAAACGGTGGTGGTTTTTCTTCCTTTTTCATTTCCTTTCTTTTCTTTTCTATTTTCTTCATTTTGTTCTTTGTTTAAAGGCGGCATACGAGAAGCTATTTTTGAAAGTAGAATAAGTCCATTTTCTTATGTTATAAAATTAGTAATCGAATTAATTTAAAATTATTGGCAAAGGTTAATAATAAAAAAATCGGGTGATGTTTTTCACATTGTGTTATGATTAAACTTTAAAATGCAATAATCATTACTAAATTCATAAAAATAATAAAATAAAAAAAATTTCTTCTTTTTTTTAGATTTTAGCTCTAAATAGACTTGTTCCACTTTCAAAAATAGTATTTTATAAGGAATAAAAATAAAAATAAAGTTAATGCCATACTTTAAGACACATGGACCTTACAGAAAGAGATTTTTTAATGTAAAATAATATTAATTAAATGTATACAGGAAAATACACGGATAATTTTCTATTCTTCATAATAATAATTAAATATTCATGGTAAACTAGTGGTATGTCATCATATTTAATACATTTCTCTCTTGTTATTTGTCTTGACGTTTGATATAATGGCAACATAGTAATCTTGTTGAGATTTTTTTCAATTAATTCAAAATGTCGAGCCGCAATGGCTCAAGGGATAAAGCGTTCGTTTTCCAATGAGGTGAACAGGGTTCGGATCTATTGCTGGTCGATACGAAATCCGCATCCGGCTTGCACCACCCTGAGTGCTGACGTAAAAGTATCCTCAGTGGTAAACGGATCACGGGTTAGAATACCCTTGACGTCAGGCTAACCATTTAACGTTTTCGTGGTTTTCCTCTCCATGTAACGTAAAAGTGGATTAATTCCATCAAAAAGTCTTCTACGAAGGCAAATTTCTTCCATTACTTGATCCAGGAGTTCCCTCGACTTCTGCTTTGGGTTCAAAATTACAAGGCTACGGAGTTGAACATTAGTGGTCATAAACCCAAACAATTGGGTCGGTTGTTCAATGATGGTTTAAAAATAAAATATAAAATTAATTCAAATTTGATTATTAGCTTTGCTAACAATTATATTGCGTGAACAATACGTGCGCACGCTATTGATTGGGTATAGGAAGCACAAGCCACGCGGAAGATATTGCGAAAAAATACTAAACAAAATTTTCAAACAATCAATGATGTTAAACAAAATAACTTCGACTTGGGTACTTGTATTTCAAGAAGAAGATCACAAATACCCACCTATGACGCCAGTGCCAACTGATCGTTTATAAGCAAAATAGCGTGTATAAGTTGAGCTAAATTTTCTCCACGTAAGTTAGAATGTTAATTAACGTTAAATTAATTACAGTGCCGCATCGCACATCGAATTTGTTCGTATATAATTCTTTCTGGGCTACGTCTTTCACTTAACTTAGATTTATTATTTGTTTATGTCTTATATTGTATCCGTGATACATTTTTGCTTTGTGCAAAACCTGGTAACTTCGATACATTATGAGTTTGTTCATGGCTTCGTGTCTGTATTTGCGTTAATATTTAGTGGAAGAATTGAAGTCTTTGTGAAAGAATATAGAATGAGTCAGGCGTTTCCTAAGCCTCGAAGATTGCCATGCAATCTTATAAGGCTTGCAAAAAATATCATTTCTTCAAATTTATCATTTATTATTCTTCAATTTCTTCTAAATTTATGGTAAAATAACCGGCAGCAGTTTGTCTATCCGATTAACCATAAAATTTACGGTAAAGAATATTTTTCACCTATGTGGTTTTGAAACTGCTTACAACTAGTTTGGTTATAAAATCATGAATACAAAACCATATGGTTTTGTAACCATTTACAGCCAAGGCTAAAGAGAATAGAAGGGCTAGTTCACCAGGGCTCTGAAGAGAATAGAAGGGCTGGTTCNCAGCCGACCCAAGTTCATGAGTTTACGACTACTTACGTTCAACTCATTAGCCCTGCTAGTTCACTCCTTTGAAGAAACTCTCGCCTCTGCAAACCTCCGATTTTCGCCCGTGACGTCACGGTGGCGCAAAGCTTGCGCTTATACTTCAAGAACGAAGCGTTCGGTCTAACTAGCTTTAATATTGGAGCATTCCTTTTTGTGACAGATTCCAAGACATTCTTTGTTTCCTATAATGATTTTTCTCAATTTTGTGAAGTGAATTACAAAAATGTAAAATTATTTATGAAATGCCAGTTTGTGCGATTACAACTTCCTTAAATTCTGATAGAAGCACAAAAGGAAAAAATATCTTTTTCCACGTGTTCCCTAAAGTAAGTGAAAAGCTATGTAAAGAACGATTTCAACATTGCAAACGAATTGACCCAGTTAATATTAAATATGAGAGAATATGCGGTAAGCATATCTTAAAACAAGATTATGAAGATATGAGAAATTGTTTGCTTGGATTGCCGATTAGAATGATTGTAAATGATTTTAAAATTGCCTAACTCTACCAAGTGCTCTCTTATCTAAGGGAAGATTAATTGTTCCGACAGCAGCATGGAGGGAAGCGTGTCAGGAATTTTAGAAATATTTTCAAAGTGTGTATGGGACAGAAAATCAAAAAGTGTCATCAAAGAACTTATAAAGGAATTAGAGGGACGATATCCCGCAGTGAATAAAACAGCGATACGCTTATTTTGCATTTTAGAACTTTTATAAGAATTCGCCACCTAAATTGAACCGCCCAGCTACTTCAACAAGAAAGGAAGACGAAAAAATTAAAAAATTAATTAGTCAAAGAAAATAAAAACTTAAATGAAAAGTATAGATAATTAATAGTTAAAATTCTCCTAATTTCGTAACGTAGTTTTTAATGTAGTTATTCTAAATATTTATTATTTTTTTTATTATAATATAATTATTTTTTTAATATATTTCTATTCTTTCAAATTTAAATATCTATAAATAATTGTAAAATTTCTAATATTTTTATGAACCTAAATTATTATTTTGTTATAATAGTTAGTGTTTAAGGTTGTTGTTTTCTAATGATTAAGCATAAACAAATTACCATTAACAGCATATTTAAAAATCAGGATTCTAAATTTAACCCAACTTTACAAATTATTGTTATCGAACAATATGTATCTAAAAAAGTTTCGATATAAGCATTAATTTTTTTTAATAATAAAAGTTAAAACTGAAAATCTTGAAATAAAGTATTTATAGCGTCATTTACGACAACTAGTAAAATATTTTTATTAGTTTAAAATGGCGTTTAATTTAATATTTTGGCCAAGAAATGTTTTTTAAAATATGCTTTTGAAAGGAAATAATATGTTAATTGCATAAAGTTTGAAAGCTAATATCAAGAAAAAGTCAAATTTATTTTTACAGAGAGAATGATGCTAAGTTTTCACAATATCTTTGCCGAGATCTGTGTGCAGCGTGACGTCATGAGGAGGGAAATCGTGGTTTCAGCTCTAATAGAGAGGAATGAACTAGCCCTTCTTTCTTCTCTTTAGCCCTGATTTACAGCTAACATGGTTTCAAAACAGTAAAAAAAGAAATGTAGCGAAACATAGGAGCTAGGCTTTTCGTTAGATAAAGGGCATTGGAGAGTGCAGGACACTGGAAATCCTTCATGTGTGTTAAAGGGAATGGAGGTGCCAACGCTGAGACTCGAACCCCCGTTCTGTCGGTCATTAAATTGACAGATTAGCTCTCTTGGCTATAATATGCACACAGTTGCAAAGAACTAAATTGCTTTATTAGGTGGGCTTAGTTGGTGCAGTAAAATTCTTGTTATTTAACCGTTTTAGGTAAAAATAGTTAATAAATGATTTTTCTCATTGTTAATAGTTTCATTACCATCTTATTTATGGTTATTTGACTATATTGTTTAAATATGGTAAAATAACAATTAAATAGATTGTTATTTAGCCATTTCTTTCGAGAAATTTTAAACAGTGTAAGTTAAACCCATTTGAAATGTATTCGAGCGTAAAATATTTAAAATTTAAATCGTTTGTTAAAATACTTAAAACCAATTTCTTTTTTTCAAAAATTAAAATATTTAATCAATACCAAGTTGTTGCAATAAATTTTGAGTGACATGCAATAAAAAAACGTGCGGAATCAAAACAATAATTATGCTTTTAAAAAACAAGATGCATGCCGGTAGTTTCCTACGCATTCTTTTATTGTTACGTCCTATACACAATTGTCAAGAACGCTTTCTTCTGCTCTTCGAGTTCGCTTTGTTTTTATTATACTAAAAAAGTTAAAAAGGGGATACGCCAATTAGTATCCTCATGATTTGGGGATATTTCCGTATCGTGATATGTCGCGCCAATAACAGTCGCCAAGGTGCCAATTATATTTTAAACTTGCAAATTTAAAAAAAAACAATAACATGTAGATGTTTGACAGGGTGTGTTTACGAATTATGCCTTTCGAGTTGGTCCCTTTCTGTGATGTTTTTTCTTAGTTTCTCGCGGGCCGATGACCGGAAGTAGCCATGACTTGGCGATTATTCTGCCGCAGATCACGATACAGAAATCTCCCCCATTATTTCACCAATTATGTAATTTTCAATTACTAGCAAATTTTTAGTTATTGTAATTTTTTTTACTTCTGTACTTTTAAAACAAAAACTATATATTAAAAATATAAAAGTTTTCTTGTTGTTCGTATTAAGGTGACAAGGCTTATATATTGCTGCTTAATTTGCAAGAGCTTTGGTTATATTTTATGCATAACAAAGTGCCTCTGCATGGTAAGACAACACTTTTTTTAAGTTTAAGTGACACTTCCCGGTATACATTTGCCCGGTATACCCTACACTGCTGTTTTCTAAGGTAAAGGGCCTCTGCCTTATACATATTTCGGAGAATGACCAAAGTCAAGAGAATGTCGACTTTCGCCGGTGAATGTCGACAATTACATAGTCGCTTTGGTGATTGTCCGAAATATTTGTTACATACGATTTGATATTAATTTATTCGTTGATATTATTATATTTATTCGATATTTTAATATCTGTTGAAGATGCTTAGTATTTTTTGATAAGTTCTTATATCATATTATGCAAAGTTTTGAACGCAAGCAATTAAAATATTACAAAAATAACTTTGTAAAATTGCAAAGAAGTATTAGAAATTAACTTCTGACCCCATTGTCTTCGTAACTTATCATTCGAAAGTGATGCGAACTCTCTGCAATTTAAATCACATTTTCAGAACATCAAAACACAAGTGCCCATCATTATTCTCCCCCCCCCCTCATGATGAGCTAACGAAAACAATTGAAGCGGTACGATCTGGTTCAATTTGGAGTGGGATATAAACTGAAGACCAACTGCTGCGATAATGCTTACTAAACACGCGAGATAAAATAGGATCTCTATAATTATACATTCAAATCTGAGAAACTATTTAGAACAAGCCTGATTCAATGAATATGACCTCGTATAAAACTGAAAAGCGTTGCATATGAATGCAGAGTGCTAATTGGTGCCATTAAGATGTTGCAATTTGTTTTGATACATGCAATTTCAACGCTGCAAATAAATTACCCGTGGTGCACCATGATATAAAGTTTAAGGTCATAGGTTAGTTTAAGGTCACAGTTCAAGTTAATGAATAACATTACCTGAATGTTCCTCTTTTTATATCTTTTGACACATTATTAGATTCTTCATCAAGAGCAGTTAATCATCAAATAAAGCACTTGAAATGGTAAACAGATAGACGGCTTACGGCAGAAGGTGAATATTCTATAAAATCTTCAACGTGTCTGATGTCGTTAAATACTTGAGAATCAAAAGTATAAAAAGGGCTGGACATCTGGTTAGAACGCAAGAAGATCGAAGCTGCTGAAAACTACTTCTAGTCAAGACTATAGGAACCAGAGGAAGTAGCAGATTTCAACTTTTATGGATCGAATTTCTCGAAAAAGACATGGCGATTTTGACAACCAAAAATTGGAGTGCAGGGGGGGGGNGGGGGGGGGGAGCTTGGAAAAGACTTCTCAAAAAGGTCAGGGCCTAGCCAGGGTGATCATGCCACTGAAGAAGAGGAAGTTTATCGTATAAAGATTAAAATAACTATAGCACAACAGTATATTTGTCTTGTAGTTTAGCATTTGCGGGACAAAATATTGTTCAGTATAGTATTGTTCAGTAAAGTATATNTTCTTCTATAAGATCAATAAAAAAGATATAACAGATATAAAGAATATATATATATGTATATATATATTGTTGTCGTATGCCATTAAGGCAAAGGGGGTGCTCTTCTTCTTTACTTCCATTGGCGCCATCTATTCCTCTATTCCCAAGAATTCGACTTCCGTCAAACACATACGTCACAGCTCGATTCATAGAATGGATCCATCCATTCACAGATCGTAATTTTGACCTGAAGCAGAGAGCAATCAATCTCCGATTCAGTACCCCCAGAGGTATGATTTGTTATGGGAACATAAAGGACATTGTGACCCGACAGATTTAGCGTGCACTAGCCACTATTTACTACACGGGAAGTTTTCGGCTGGCAGGAATCGAACTCACGACCTCTTATTAAACACGGGACAATGCCCTACCAACCAGGCTATCCCGACCCAAATAAATAAATAAAATAAATATATAAAATAAATAAATAATTGAAAAATGCAGCTGTAGGAAAACATTTAAATATTACCGAAGAAGTATATGTGTTTAATTACTTTTAAAATGAATTGTTTTCATGTAACGTTTTTCTTTCTTCTTTGAACTTTCAAATGACACAGGACTTTTTAAAACGACCCTTAAAATATCTCTTGAAAGATATTTTCCAGTAGAACAAACAAGCATACAGTTGAGATTAGCTTATTTGGAATAAAATAAATAAAAGTCACCATAGAAATCGCAGTTATTCATTCCATTAGAATCGATCAGCCTCAATTTTTAGTCTCCAAAACACGCGCCCAGAAAAACAAAACCTTACAAATACCAGGTAATGAAACCTGACATCAGCTGTACTGTATCAGTTGTTCATTTGTTTTTCTTTTCTTTCAAGGTCATCCAGTGTTTCCTATCTTTTCTATATGATCTAGGATTACATTTCGAACACGTTTAAATGGATTTAACAAGAGTTGTCAAACATGTTCGCCAAAATAAAAAATATCTTTCTCGAAAACTTTTATAAAACTATTATATATCTTTTTATAAAAATAAGCTTTCTGTTACGAAATATACATATGTTTTGAAATTAATATTTATTTATCTTCATTCTTCAAGGGTTTACTATTCAATAAATTAAGTATCAGCAGAAAATACACAACAAAAAAATAGCTTGTTTTTTACTGGTTTTATTACATAGAAAGTATGCTAAGAGAAATACGCTAGAACATACAAATTAATCTGAATATAAAAGAAGAAATATGTATCAGAACATATAAATTAAGAAGGATGCAGATTAAGAGAAATGCACCAGAAGATGTAAATTAAAAGGAATTAACTAATTTAATTAATTAAAAGGAATAATTAATTTAATTAATTAAAGGAACATGTAAATTAAAAGGAAATGAAAATGCACCAGAGTTCAGAGGAATGTAAATTAAGATAAATGTGCCAGAACATACAAATTGTAAATTAAGAGAAATGTACCAGAAAATATTGATCTAAGTGGAATAAAAATTAAGAGAAGAGCACAAGAACATATAAATTAAGAGAAATGCAGCAAAATATGTAAATTATTTGGAATGTTAATAAAGAACTATGCAGAAGAACATGCAAAGATAGTGGAATGTAAATTAAGAGAAAAGCACATCATAAAATGTGAATTAAATTAAATGTAAATTAAAAGAATTACACCAAAAATGAAGATGAATGTGAGAAAGATGTCACAAAATTACATTCGAATTGATTTAGAAGATCAAATTCGAATTTTATCAAGGGGACTCAGGAAAACCTCGCAAGCAAATGAAAGATATCAAAACTGAAATCAATTCAATGTTTTTCAATTATTGGAATCTTTGCGATTTCTTTCAGAGGTCTATAAGAAGTATTTGTAAAGAAAAGGGAGTCAATTGATGGATTAACAAAAAATATAGAGAGATTTCAAATAATGAAATTGTGCGTAAAATGTTAAGTTTGGTTCGATGGTTGACTGGTTAAAAGTGAGTTAGGACAAATCACATTTTTATCAGGAAACAAAAACAATTTTAGCATTTAACATGAAATAATAATAATAATAATAATAATAATAAAATTGCTTAAGCAACACGGTGGAACCGACATACACGCCAGCAGGAAAAGCGCGCCCTCTGGCGGAATTGCCAGACACTAAAACAATAATACAAGCACTTAAAAAATAAAATTTATAATGCACACTTGATACAAAAATAAGTCAAAATTATGAACACATGTTAGAGAATAGATTTTTAAACATGAATCGCAAACAATTTTGCTCATAAAATCTTTGATTCACAAAAAGATTCAATCCTAATACTTTCTTTATCAGTTTGCCCACATCGATGGATTATTGAAAGCAAACAATAATTATTTCCGTGCAGTAGCACAAATAATAAAAAAAAAAGCCGAATATTTTGAAATTAAAATGCAATTTAAAAGTCACTACTATTTTTAGAATTAAATTGCAAAAAAGTGTAAAGTAAAGAATTAAAGGAAATAATAATTCCTTCATACATAAGAAATTAAAGAAATAAAGCATACATGGTTCAAAAGACGTTTTTACGTATTGTAGAACAGGAATAACAATTCGTAAAAATTGTTTGACTTTCTATTAGTCGATACGAGTACTTCAATTAAACATGGTATGTACTATGATAAAGAGATGGCGCCACTACCGTAAAACATACGACAACTTTTATGAAGTTTTTTGCCTCTGCTTGATTTAAGATTTTTCTACTTAATTTAAGAAATAATATGGTGAAAAAAACTAATATAAATTACGAAAAGGTAAACTTCAGGAGTCAAAAAGTGAAAGCATTTTAAAAAGAGAAAACGATGCAGCATTAAATTATTCGTAATTTTATTATGGTTTATTTTTATTTATTTCACCAAGAAATTAAAATATTATTATTATTTTTTTTTTCAAATTAAAAAATCCAAACATTCGTTATGCATCGTAGCGCAAATAACAAAAACTAGTATAAATAAAACATTCATTTGAATCATTCAAAAGAAATGTTTAAATTTTCATCAGAATTTTTAAATGTGTAAACCTTTTTTTTTTTCGGTAATAATACATAAAGAATAACTAAAATTAATGTTTTTTTTCCCCTTTTTTTTTCTGAATAATAACTTGCATATAACATGTGTCTTGTATTTCCCTACGATAATGGTTCTCAAATGGTGTTCAGTGGAACCCTTGAGTTCCATGGAAGGGACACAAGGTTTCCAAGACTAAGTTGTTTGCGATATGCAAAAACCTATGATGAAAACATAACAAGAACATAATTCCTGTTAAGTAACAGGATTAGTCAATCTGGTAAACTACATACTATTGCAAGAAAGTGCTTCTAGATTGTTAAACAACTAATTTCTAAACAAGCGATTTATGTCAAATTATATTGCACGATGATGCAATATAGTAAAATTCTCAATATAGTAAAATAATATAGTAAATACTATATAATAAAATAAAGAGTAATTTTGGCAAATATACTCCTTAGTGTCAAGTCATCATA
>NC_092213.1:9451521-9492717 GCF_043381705.1 Parasteatoda tepidariorum
TATATATATATATATATTTATCCTTAATAATTCATTTAAGATATTATTATATTACTCTTCATTTTATAGTGATTTGTAATCAAAAGTAATTGAAAATAGATATAATAACTATTTACTCGTTATACCGCTGAAACTAAATTTTTGAGTAAGATAATACAAAAAGTACTCAAAAACTGTAAAATTGTTTTATAAACAACATACAGCAACAATTTTGATTAAAAAAAAAAAAAAAATTCTGGAGTATGATTCTTTGTAACTAGTAAAAACGGAAAAAATTTATATTTCTCCCATTATGGATAGAAATTTTGCAATAGATAAATAAATAAAAATAAAGAATAAGAGGTCACAATCTGGTTTCCTTCAAAATTAACTTCAGCACCTCATCTGAGGACACGAACGGTATTTTAAGAAGCTCTATTTTAGAGCACTCCGTTCAACTCCACAACATTTCAAATCAAAGGGCTGCAAAAACTGTCTCAATTGATGTTTGTCGTCGGATTGGTTTTCATATCCTGTCTATGTACGTGTTTCATGACGTCACAAAATACTTTTCCTTCTTCTGCATTCATATTTACATTAAAATCACAGTCAAGACAGTAATTATAAGTTAATAATAAAAGAATACAAAAATACTTTGAATTATTATTACGTAAATGCATTAAAAATGCCTGCTAGTGAAAATAAAAACTGCAGTGATCGCCATATCAACGCATGCAATGACGACGCGTGCGCACGATTTACTAATACTCTTGAACACGGTTGAAAACTGTGACGGCGTCTAAATAAGCTGCGCACGCCATCAAACCCAAAACAACACCCATTTTGCCATTGGATAATAAGATACAAAGGGATGATTGTTTAGAAAAACGTATGAATTAAACGATTCAAGCTCTTGAGATCAAAATGCCATTGAATATTTATTTATAAGTAATCTGATAAGCTTTATAAAACCATATATGAAATTTATAGAAATGCACTTTCATAACTTTTAGATTTTAATTATTTTCAAATATAATGATTCCAAATGACAATGAATGCAGCACTTGAAGGGTTCATCTTGTATCGATAAATATCGATACCTGAATCCCGTAGTAGAATCGAAATTTGTCTAACCGATATTATTGATACATTCCGATTGCATTTTAATGGCATTCGAATAGATATTAACTTAATAACAGTCCTATAAATTAATCTATGTTGCTGTTGTTATCTTGAATATTGACGTTCCTATTTTAGGCAATGACTACAGCTTCTTTTTGTTTTCCAGTTGCGCCATCTATAGTCGAGAATTTTGACTATTCTCTCTCACACATACATCACAACCTGATTGACAGGCAGAAAGCATTCACACACCATCCATCTATTCGCAGATTGTAATTTTAACCTGATCCAGAGCACAATCTATATCCGATACTGTACCCCCCAAAGGTATTGATTTGTTACGGGAATATGGAGGACTCAGAGACCCCAACGGATTTAGCTTGTACCAGCCACCAATTTGGAATCTTCGGCCGTCTAAGATTGAACTCACGACCTCTTGGTCATAAAGTCAACGCCCAACCAACCAGGCTATACCGGCAACGCATTATTCAATAATGAATTATATTTAATTCTGACTCAAAGACCCGAATTCAATCGATTGCTGAATTTAAATTATTTTTAAGGCAAATATCTAATCGCCACTTCATTTTGCTTTGAAATTTATAATTTACCACCACCCCACACCCGGTTCTCGGGTATAGCACGATAATACCTCAGATTGCGGTTTTTTACCACGTTTACTTAAAGAAAGGGAAATGATTAAGTAGCAGCCTAGTTACATCACGTGTGCAGAATAAATTATTTATTTATTTTTTTTTTGTAACTGAGAAAATATTGAAACAAGAGCATATTCATACAGAAGAAAGTAAAAAAAGAAAAATTTTTTTTTGAAATTATATGATATACAATATGATTATTTTTACTCAAAATATGAGTCATCGAAATTTTCATATGAATAAATCTTATTATTGCTATTCTTTAGAGATAAAAAAGACTTTAGACATTCCATAATACAGTCCCTGGTCAAATTATCAGACGCACTATAAGATTTAATGTAATATCTTAATTATCAGTTCATACTAAGCATCATTATTGTTTTTACGCAGCTTTAACCGTCTTGTGTATGTTCGTGTATCAATTAGTTAACATTGCAATGCAATACGTTAAAAATAAATACAAATAGGAAGTATATGAAAAATCTCCTGAATTAAAACCCAGTACATGTTTGTTTAAATATAAAAGTATTGCCTATAAATTCGTGCAGAACATGCAATTATTAAAGCACTCACAGTGCATCTAATAACTTGGTTCAATTATTATACTATACTACCGTAAACCGGGGCGAGTCTACCCATCCAGGGGCGAGTCTACCCATTTTAGTTTTATTTAATTTTCACTATTTTAAATTGAAAATTAAAAATTTTTTACCGACGGAGGACTTAGTTCAGACTCTAAGGAAGATGGCGCTGTAGTAGTTTGAATGTCTTTTATCTAGGAGAATTAAAAGATTTCCTTCCACCATAATTTATTAGTGGTTTAAGTTTCTATCACTATATCTAGAACTATAAGATGGAGGGACATTTCGAAATGAAATGGTAACAAACAGTTGATATTAGAGGTGAATAACATACCACTTTAGGTAAATACCACTTTTTTCATAAAACCACCTTTTGTACCACTTCAATTATAAAAATCGGGTTAAGAGTCCAAATTAATTGATCAAATAGTATGATTAATTAATTAAAAGATCTTTTCCGTAAGTTATCCTTATTAATTAATCCTTAATTAATTTTTTTTTCAAAAATATCTAATTTGATTCTAGCTTAACGGATGAAAAAAATAAATTATTAAATTCATATTATTACTAACGAGATTTCTTTTTATCTATTTAAGGTTTATTTATTTGTCCACACTTTTTTCTTGAAATCTTTTCTTGGAGTCTTAAGTCTTCAAANAATTTTACTTCATAAATATCCTATATAGTAACTAAAATAACAATTTAATAGTAAAATTTGATTATTTACAATGTTAACATTCATTTTAGTAGAATGGGTAGACTCGCCCCATACGAGAGATTTGTCAGCAGTTCTATAAAAATATACAGTAACAGCGTAACTGTTAATATTTTCTAAAATCGATTTCACAGCTTTAAAGAGGGATAAATAGCGATTCCGAAACACCTATTAAAAGCATTTTTTCTTTAATATTTACAGAAGTTTGACCACTTGAAAGTTGACAAACTGAAAAAATGGGTAGACTCGCCCCGGTTTACGGTACTATAATACCTAATATAATAAATATTCTATATTTATATATTATATCGTCTAATGTGTAATCGAATTCTCATTCCAATTTAACCAATTGATACACTAACGTAAACAACTGCAAACCGGTTTCAGTCCTGTGAAAACAATAAAGCTGTATAGCATCACCTGAGAATTAAGGTTTTATATAGAATTTTATAGTGTGTCTGATAATTTGGCCGGGGACTCTACGTTTAAATTGAATGTGACATAATATTTCTACTCACATGTTCAGCTTCCTGGCTGTGGTGATTTGAGAAATCTGGCTTATCGGTGTGCAAAAATACTCCTTCATCGCAAATCACCAGATATTTGTGCCTCCGATCACCGAACAAGCCATCGATTCTTTTACGAACAAGTTTTTCATCCATTCTTTCAAACGACACTCTTTACTCAGTAAACTGAAAACTTTCGGTGTGACAGATCGGAAAGTATATCCAAATAAAACATATGGTTCTTTGTTTTCTAACACAACTTAAAAGCACGTGGGACAGATATATGGGTGGGAGACAACTTGAGAGTGTGCGTTGCCAAACACGCTTTTGATAAAGAGGGACCATCATTAAATGTTAAACGTTTTTGATCTATTCATTTTAAGATCTATTTTCATTACGTTTAAAATATATTTAATTTTTCTAAAATCCTTTCTTTTTTTTACGTTTTAAATTTATTTATTGATCTTAATTTATTTATTTCTTTTTTATGTCTCTTCCTTTTAAGTTTTAAACTTATTTAATTGTTTTAAGGTCTTTTCTTTTTAAGTTTTGGATTCGTTTATTCTTTTTAAGATCACATTCTTTTTAAGTTTTATTCTTTTTAAGTTTCAGATTTTTTTTTAAACATTTATTTTTTAAAAAATTTATTTAGTTTTAGATTATTCTCTCCTTTTTTCCTAGATCCGTTTTTTCTAAGTTTTAGAGCTTTGCATTTTAAGTTTTAAATCTATTCTTTGTAAATATTAGACTTAATCTTTGTAAAGTTTTGCCTTTAATTTTTTTTTTCTAATTTGGATCATTTTAGTTTGAAACATTTCGCGGATCTACACGGAAAGTAGTTTTGTTTGGAGGACGAACTTCAATTCATGGTTTTAGTTTCGGCAAGCATAATTTTTAACATCTCAAGGTTAGTTTTAATAAACTTAAAAAAAAGGAAGAAAATTTACTTGTTAAAGCTGTAATATTACGAATTGGAGAAAATAAATAAATAAAAGTAAACAAAAAGTGAAAAATAGAACTTGAAAAAATCATTATAATCATTATAGCATAATAAAATTATAGTACAATTAAGTATAGCACGAATTTAAGTATAGCACGAATTTAAGTTTAGGCACATGAATAAGAAAAAACTAATTCTTTAGTAATAAAATTTCTGCAGCAAATTTGATTTTTTTTTCTTCCAGAATTTCTTACGAACGCTTGTTTAGTAAAATTCAGATTCGATGAAAATTTGCTGCCATTTAAAGCATCATTATTTGCATTTATTTAAAAGACATCAGAAATGCTAAAAATATATTCTCTCACAAAAATATAAAAAATAATTAAAACACTTAAACACTTTTTTTTCCACTTTTATAAATTTAACAAAATTTTGAAACAAAAATGGAACCAAAAAAAATGCGTTTAAGATATTAGCACGGCACGGTTAAATGTATAATTACATTTTTTTTTAAAATCAAAGTCACTTAAATCTTTTTCTAGGTAACAATCGCTTGATGCCATTTTTGTTTCAGATTTCAAACGATAATTTGGTAAATCTCTTTTCTTCTGTATCAAATGTTTTAGTTTGAAAGTGGTATTACTCATAAGCAGTGGTCGAAAGTAGCGAATTACAAGTAGTGAAACTACTGTAGTAACTACGTTTTTGTAGTTTGTCGTGTAGTGTGTCATTCTTTTTAAAAAGAAGAAGTGTAGTGAATAGTGCTGTACGAAAAAAAAAATAGTAGTTTGTAGTGATTTCTGACAACTACTTTTTACATTAGTTTAGTTGAACTGTTGATTACTTTTAGTTGTAGTTTAGAAGAAAAAGGGTTCTAATTTTTCCAATTTGATGGGTACAAATCCTCGCGGGTCTGTCAATGATCGAAATTTAAAATGCCCCTCACCCCTGTGACTCTGAGTTAACTAGAATTGGGTATTTAGAATCATGTATAACGAATATTTAAGCTAGCCGTTACGAATAAAATATAATTTATCGCTTTGGTCATTCTTTCACATGCGAATATGCAGGGGGCCCGACTTATTTGGGCCCGGGGAAAAAACTTCTTTGGGGTCCCCTCTGTTTCACTACTTCAGTAATGAAGAACCGAACTTCCAGGAGGTATTCAAATTTTTCACTTCATTATACATATATAACAAGATTTACTAGAACCTAAAATAGCTATAAAGTCCCTATGGTCAGACGAAATATCTTTCTGAGAAAGTAACTGGTCAAAAATATTGTCCCATCATTTTGTATGCGTGAAAATTATGCCAATGGTTCAAATTTACTAAATTTACCAGTTTGTGCTAAAACACCGTAATATTATAGATAATTCAAGTAAGTCTGGTTGAGAAACATTGATTTTAATGACTCTAAAAATTGAAGAAGACAAATAAATTCATTTAAGGAAACTATCTATCAGTTCAATAAGTGTCTGCTCCCTTAATAAACATAAACATTCACGGGCAAAGTGAAGGTTATGTTGAATGTAGGACGCCCGAAAGATGACGTCACATCGAGACTTATTCGCCTTTTCTGGTCATCTTCGAACAACCAACCTTTTTCTCTCGAACTTTTCCTTCATTACGAAATCACACACCATTCATCTTCCCGCTTCTTTCACATTCGTAAGATGCTCTTATGTATCTATTTTTAATTTTTATTCTTTTTAAACTCAATATCGGGATGAAGTACATTTATTATCGGACAGATTATTCGGATGAAGTACGCTTTCGTCTCATATTCCATAACTTAATTACAGGCTAATTAACCAATTAATTAATTAGAGACAATTTTTAGTCCATTCCTTGATCCAAAGCTACACTCTAACATACTTGATAGTTCTAACAATAATTTCAATATGGTAGTCATAAGCCAGCGTCGAAATACCGGCGCAATTCGGAGTTCACGAAGTTCAATGTTCACTTCCGTAGATTTGTAATTTTGAGCCCAACCCAGGAGACAAGGGAACTGCTAGATCGAGCATCGGTACAAACATTCCTTCGTGGAGGACTTTCTGATGGTACAAACCCATGTTTTAGTTACAAGTAGAGGAAAACCGTGAAAACTTCCTCCGCTTAGCACAACCGCTTGGGAATTCTAACTCATAATCAATCGTGGGTATTGTATGTCGACACTGTGGTCAGTGCGAACTGGGAACAGGATTCGCATCAAACTTGCCACAACCGGAACACGAACCTAAGTCACCACATTGGAAGTCGAACGCTCTATTACCGATGAATTAAGCGATGATTAACGAACGATGAATTAAAGCATAAGTAAGTTTAATAGAGCTTTTCAAAAAATAAATTACTGAAAATTTTGAGTATTTCTGACTTTCGATAATGATCAAATCGAAGTGCTTATTTAATCGTTAATATGATATTAATATGATTTTTATGATTAATATTTTTGCCTTATAAAAACGAATATATATAACCTTCTACCTAGCTCAGACTTCTCTCTCAGATATTTTGGTAGGTACTCCAGAACCCCAGGTAGGTTTGGGTATTAGGTACCCTTTGGTAGAAATAAAATACACCTGTTTCATTAAAAAAAATTTAGAATATTTCATAGTACCTATAATTATTATTTATAAATAAAAGGAAATTCAATAATCCACGGGACTAATGCGTAAGAAACTGAGAATGAACTGAACTGAACTGAATTGACCTAAGCTTAAACAACCTAAGAAGGGCCACACTGGGCCTCTTAAGGCTTTCTAGGTTTACAGAAACAATCTTTCTAGTCTTAAAATATACACGTCAAACTCAGTGGTCGGAAAAACTACTTTATTTTTGTAGTTTACAGCTTCTACAACTACTTTGTTACAAATGTAATAAACAACAACTACTTTTTTTTAATGTGACTACAAACTACTTTGAAATTAACTACTTCACTACTTTAAGGAGATGAACTAACGTTAAATGCTAGGGAATAATAAAGAAATATTTATTCATGTTTTCATGAGCCAGATTGTTATTACAAAACATTTTTTTTCCCTTATATCTTCATTTAACCTTCAACTTTTTATGCATTTCTCGACAACGAATAATTAACTTAAGAAATGCGAAATTATTAAATACTTGAAATTTTTTTAAACTGTTAAATGCTCTTTTATTTCCTCTAAGAAATAAAGTACATCGAAAATGCGTTCCCCTTTTTTGAAGTAACATGAATGTTTTTACGAGTGTGCATTCGCATGTGAAAGTATGGCCTAAGTGATTAATTATCTATTTTTCGTAATGGTTAGTTTAATTATTAGTTATACGTGATTCTAAGTACGTAATTCCTGTTAAAGCAGGGACATTTTTATTGCATCTATTGACTGACTCACGAGGACTTGTACCCATTAAATTCTAAAAATTAGTTGCGTTAGAATTGTCTAAACTAGAGTGCCTGTATTGAAAAGAGTGATGACAATATCCAAGAGCGCATGCGCTGCCGTCATATTTTTGTCCAAGGGGGTTGCCAGATGATACACCGAAATTGGCGCCACTCGCTCATTTGGTGTTATTCTGAAGGTTCTGTTATTCTAAGAGTATATACTAAAGTATCAATAATATAAACTTTAAGATTGAAAAGCACATGATATTACAGATTTTTTAAGAAACATTGTCTAGCATCTGAAATTATTAAAAAATTAACGTCAATGAAAAAAAAAATTATGAAAAGACTTCAGCTTTTAATAAATGCCTTAAATAAAATAGAAAAATTAATAAAGATTTTCCCATTTATTTCAGAAATGATAATTAATAAAACAAATTATATAGTTTATTATTATTTATTACTTTTCAGGAAAAAATTATCGCATATTCACCTGAAAAGGTATTGTTTATTTCAACAAATTGTAAACAAAAATTTCCATAATTGGTTGAAATTTAAAACAAACTAGCATTTTATACAGTTGTTAACGAAAAGTAAACAAATACTACTTTGTAACGCGCATTGTAAAACTGTAACGCGAACATTGTAACGCGCCAACATGTCAAAGTAATATCGCCAAACTCTGCACTTCTGAAGATTTGATAAAAATATGCTCAAATCTTAAAATTTATAAGTCATTTAGATAGAAATTATGTGTATTAAAAGTAAATACATTTATTCTTATCTAACCATTAGTTATTTCATCACCTTGTTCTCTTTACAATGAGATAAACATAACTTTATATGCACGCAAGTAAGTGATAATAAGGATAAATTCGAATAACTAACAACTATCCAAATTTTCAGCCATAATTTTAACATTTACTGTAACTGCAAAGTTTCTTATTGAAAAAAAGTAAGTAATGAACTTATTATATGCATTTATTAATACAGAACATAAATTTTTTGAGTCGGATAATTTTCACTCCGTGTAATTCCAATGGCGAATTTTCCACCCTCGCCTCCGGCGGTAAAGTTTTTCTTTCCACCAATCAGGAATCGTTTCTCCCTTGTACACACTCTTTTACTCTAGGCACTCTAGTCTAAACTAACGTTAAAAGTAGTTGCCACGAGTCGCTACAAACTACTGTTCTTTTTTCGCATCGCACTACTCGCTACACTTTCAAAAAAAAAAAAAAAAAAAAAAAAAAAAAAAAAAAAAAAAAAAAAAAAANGTAGCACACTACACTACAAACTACGAAAAAAGTAGCGACTACAGTAGTTTCACTACTTGTATTCCGGCACCACTAGTCTGACTTAATAAATGGATTACAAAATGAAGTCGAAGACACGTGGTTTATCAAACCATTACCATTTTCAAAAATTTTAAAGTGTATTAAAAATTCAAATGTTTAAGAGTTGAGATTAACCCTTTGACACAGATAGGATACCGGTGTACCTTTTTCGCATTTTTTTTTCAGACGCTCTAATTATAAGAAGAAAAAATTTTTTGGCATTTTTTATTTATACCAAACAGTCTAACAGTTAACAATAATAAATCTGTTAGATTATTGGAATTATATTTGTACTAAAATATAAAATTCAAAAAAAGTATTGTAGAGTCTCGATTATCCGAGACTCCCCTTTAACCGAGCTATCAAATATTCCAAGGATACTTTTTTGTGCTAGTCTAATTTTTATTTTTAAAACGGCCGCCGAAAAAAATTCTGAATTTTATCTTCCAAACATTTTTAGGAAAACGGGAAAACAAGCTGTCGGAAAACACGAGATTACCGGATGAAAAGATCGTTAATATCGTCAATAATGAAAATTAATCTAGCGAAGAGAATGGTGAAAATCATCATATAATAATCACTCATACAGATTGATTAAAGGCAATCGAAAGTGTTATTGGATGTAAAAAACACGAAGCAGAGGTGACACCAGCCTCCCGATTATTCCTAAAAAAAAATGGTGAAGCATTGCTGCGGAAAAGCGCCAAAGTAATGTAAAACAAAAAAATAAGGACTTTTTTTACTCTTTTACTTTCCTTCTTTTCTGTTATCCGAGTTAGTCATGGTTCACATTAACTCGGAAAATCGGGACTCTACTGTAGTTAGAAATTTTTTTCCCTATTCATATTCAAAAATGGATCAATAATTGGTTTTGCTAATTTAAGAGATTCTGACTGATAGCCGAAGTTGAATGGAACATCTTAATAATTTGATCGATACTGGTGATAAGACAATTATATCTATCCTTCACAAGTTGAAGTACATCTCACTTCATCACGATATTCATTCCCAGTGAATCTCATCCCATGTGGATCGATTTGGTAACGAGAAGGCAGACTATCTAGCGAAGGACAGTTGCAGCCTGCCAACTTCTGCATCTGATGAACTTACCTACCTAGAACTTTTTTCTCAGATAAAAACTTAAATAGGAGAATTTGGCCGGTGCCTCCCACTCATGACTGGTACAGTGAGCCGGTACAGTCGTTGATTCTTCCATGCGATAGAAAAACTAATACTTGCCTTTCACGCCTTGCCAGTGGACATCTAAAATGTCTTACTTTTTCTCAGGGTATAAAATCCTATCCTCTTTGCCCAAAATGCCACCAACATCCAGCTTCAGCTGAACATATTTTAAGCTGCTTGGGACTTCCTTGGGAAGAAATTTACACTTCTCCTTGTTTCCGACCAGATCCATAAATCCGTTCCATAATAACGTCCATATCCATAATACCATAATACCGTAATACCCATAATACCGTAATGCCCATAATACCGTAATGTAATCCATAATACCGTCAGACCTTTGGAGATAAGTAACAACATCAATAATTTAAGAAATTTCAATGGTGAATAAATGTTTCTTTTAGATCTCAATAATTGCAAATTGGAAAAAATATTGTGTGGAAAAGAGCAGTGTTTGGGAGATTTTACCTTAAAGTAGAAAAGTACGAAAGGAATAAAGTAGAAAAGGACGGTGTTTCAAATTATATTTCATAACCAAAATTCTTAAAACGCTATATATAATATTTTTCACTTATTTTAACCTAAATAAAGACAAAAGAAAAAAAAAAGTAAGAAAAATATGTTTGATAACAATTCAACGTCAAAAGGAACATAAAGCAACAATTAAAGAAAAAAGAAGAAGCCCGATGATTTTAATAAATAATTTTATTAGAAAGAGTATATTGGTGATTAAATAATTCCAGAAATAGTGATCATTTAAAAAAATAAAATTTAGATGGAAAATACTGTTTTGGACATTTTCTCTAGATAAAAGAATTACGTGCCAAATATTTTTTAGAGTATACCATATATAGCCACGAAATTTCTTTTCATCAGTCATCATTTTTCTTTTTCTTGTTTTTATATGCTTTATGATGAGTTGTCTTTGAATTATGAGAAGGCTGTTGACACAGAACTGAACTTTTAAAGAGCTCTTCCTTCACGAAGCTGGATTAATAAAGATGAAAAATTTACTTCAAATCTAAATTTAGTTTCATGGAAATGAAGTAGATTTTCAAGACTAAAAACATTTAATTTTATTTTATAACTGGGGGTTAAACAGCCGACTCAATTCTGAATTTACGACAGTCAATGTTCAACTTCGTATCCTTGTTATTTTGAACCTAACACAGAATACTAGTCAACTCCTGGATCAAGTACATTGAGAAATTTGCCTTCCTGGGGGACTCTTTGATGGAGCTAACTCGCATTTCCGTTAAAAGGAAGGGAAAACCACGAAAATCTTCTACGGTTAGTCTGACAGCAAGGGGATTTTAACCCATGATCCATCTACAACTGAGGACGTTTTATGTCCGCACTGTTTTCAGTGGGAGCCTGGTGCGAATTTTGTTTCGACCAGTCATCGCTAGGAATCAAAACATTTAGTTAATCAAAAACTGTTTACATATCAGAAATGATAAGGACAGTAATTACGCAACGGTGTGCTCAAAACAATCGGTTTCGCCTTGAATTGTAATTTTGATTGATCAAATTGTGCTATTTATGACGCAAATCAGCTGAAAGTTTAATTAGGTGTCTAAAAAACCATGCTCCTTTTGAAATTTGATTTCAGTATCGTTTAATGGAGATTAAGTTCGATACTGTACGATATTATAAAGATTATCTAATATGCTATAAAAATAATTATTTCGACCACCGCACGTTCTTTAAAATATTTAAAAATGTTTGCATTTAATTAAATTAAACAAATATAATGAAGAAAAAAAAAGAGTTCTAAAAAAATTATCTAACAGCAGCGGTCGCCATAGCAACGCATGCAATGGCGACGCATGCGCACTGTTTACTATTACTCTGAAACACACTTGGAAGGTGTGATGACGTCCAAATAAGGTGCCTATGCCATCAAACCCGAAAAACACTTTTTTACCTTTTGACGGATTCGAATTTCTGAACCTCAAAATATAGAGGGCAGTCGCAATCTGGAAAATATGGTTCCAATAGTTTGACAAGGATAGCTGTCCAAAGTTTGGACCTTTTAATGTTAATATTACTTTTTGCGTATTTCACCACATCTCGAGACATTTTTAAGCAAAATTGAAAACATTTTGCACACAATTATAAAATTCGTTTCCCTAAAGATAATTCCAATTCCTCATTGCAAAATATGACTTTTTATAAGTAAATATTTATTATTATATAGTAAATATTTACTATATTTATTATTATATAAGAAATATCTGGTATTTTTTTATTATTTTATTCAATTATGGACGAAAAACTTCCTGAATTTTAAGGTACATAGTTATTTACATCATTTAAAAAAAAAACTTAAATTTTAAATTGCAAAAATATGAAATTTGAACAAAATCGGTCAAATAGTTCCTTTGAAATCGAATTTTGGAAAAATTGTTTTTATGTTTATTCAGAGAACATTTTTGTGTTCAATTTTGCAACTTGAAATATCGTCTGCAATATTCAGGGCGGCCTGTTTTTTTTAAAAATTTATTTATTTGCGTACTGTCCTCCATTTAAGCGTTGTATCGGTTTGATAAGTTTATGATTGATTCAGACTTACTCATTTTCCTCTGTCAGGAGAGAATCCACTTTGTTGTCGCCATAAATCTCGGGTTCAGAAAATGTCTCCTTGGATTCATCTTCGTTCCCTTTCAATACTTTCAAAAGCTTTTCCCGGATGATCTCCTTGGCGCGCAATAGATCCCGAATACTCTCCTGTTCTTCATCCAAAAAACCATCACCTGATACTTCAGTAGAATAGACTTCCTGATCACATTCATCGTCGATCGTCTCTACCTTATCCGCCTCCTGATTAAAACCGTTTATTTTAATGGAATGTCCTCTCTTATCTCTAATATTATCCTCATAGTTCTTAAGATCGGCATCATCTTTATCGCTTTTAAAAACAAGAGGTGATCTTTTCCTTATCTTAGCAATTTTCTTGCTTGCCTGTTCTTGACTGTGAGAATGTTTAACAGGTTTCTTAATCCTGTCTGTAGATTGATTTTTAATCACACGATCAGTTTTTATGGCGTGTCCATCATCAATGCCTGAGTCAGAATTCAAGTTGAGTTGGACTCTCTTATCAGTAGGCAATTTGGGGAGAGGCATTTCATAGTGGAACAAACGCTTTTGCTTTTCCTTGAATAAAGTGTCCTTAGATCCGAAATTTTTGGTACAATAGATTGATTTCTGATCATTCTCCATATTTTGTGTTTTTGAACCCCCGGAATCCTGATCAAGAGAGCTCATCGACGTGGTAAGGTCCGTCTTATCATCAGTCATATCCTCAGTGAATTCAAAATTTTTACTTTGCGAACCGAAATGATCATTTAAGATAGTCCTATTAGTGTGGTAAAAGTTTTTATTGTTAATACTTTGTTTTTCGTTAAGCTGATGTACAGGTTTCTTACTCCTATCCATTACAAATTTTTGTTTGCTATCTTTTACGTGCTTCAGGTTCCTATCTACTTCCGATTTCTTATTCCTATCTACTGTAGATGTCTTAATCCTGTCCGTATCAGGGCCAGTTTTTGTGGTTTTTCTTGAAGTATTGGGGTTGAGATTGAAATGAACTTTCTTATCAGGAAGCAATATGGAAGTTTTACTTTTAGAATCATGTAATGAATCCTGGCCACTTTGCCCTTCACTGAATAAAGTGTTCCAATTTTCCGATAATTTAGTTGTATTGATGGATTCCTGATCATATTCAATATTTTGCATAGACAAACCATTGGAGTCCTGATTTAAAACTGCCATTCTCATAGAAGACGTTATCTTATCCTCATTCTTATCTTCCAACATTAGTCTTCGATCCCTAATCTTCTTTCCTGCTATAACCATCTTGCCTTCCCTTCTGTAGTTATAATCATCACAATCTGAATGATCGGTAGATACAGTGTCATTTGTGTGGCAATCGTTCTCATTGGTAACATCTTCCTGACTGCAAAAGCTTTTCACAAGATTCTTACCATCATGCCCTGATATTATGGTTTCCTCATTTTGGAAGTTTTTTGAATCACGATTCAACATTGTTTTACCATCAGGAGATTTAACAAAAGTTTGGGTTTCAGAACGAACCGTTTTTGAAAATGTTCTAGAATTTTTATTAATATAATTATGTTCTCCGCTGTGAGAGCGACAAGAAGGTTTTTCTTTCTTAGCACCCATCGTCTGCTTTTTGTGAAGTAAATTCATTTTACCGAAGTTCAGTTTCTCCCATCTCTGTATGACCCCTTCAGCCTTTTTCAAAATGTCTGTAGCGTCAAGTATCATGTTATTTTCTATCCTCCTGTTCCAAAACCTTTCTCTCAGTTCGTGACTTTCAGTTTCGAGGTGTTTCAGTTCTTCCGTGACATCTTCAGGCAAATCGCTTAGATTCTGAAGAATAATTTCCGTCCATTTCTCTTTAAATGTCGACTTGCCAGCACCATCGATTTCAACAGTTAATGCATTTTTAACAAATGATGTGGACATAACGTTCCATGGTACCGATTTTAACCAAGAATGCAAGCTCAAATTGAATCCAACAGACTCCTCATTTTTTTCTAAAGTCGTAAACCGAAACGCTACATCGTCAGATTGATTCTCGGCTTTGTTACAACAATACTCTTCGCTGGATTCGTAGAGAATGCCTTTTACTAGAATGTCTGTCAGCCGTTCGGGTTCCATCAAGCTCTGTTTGCTTTGGGCTTCAAGCCCTGGTAGTTCGAGCAAGACTGGAGCCACTGTTTGGAAACACTGTCGCCTAGAAGTGAACGGGTTCCAGTCTTTGTAGTTCACGTCTTCAGACAGTTTTGTCAGGCTGGCCAATTTCCTCAAATTTTCATATTCAACTGGACAGGGACAGTAAGATGACATCTCCGAAAAGCATACTGCAATGGCGTTTCCAAGATCTTCGTATAATTCATTTCCCAGCTGAAAGAATGATACCTTACTTACATATTGCAATAATAAGTACGCATCATACTAATATGGATGATGTTTTCTACACTAGGGTGCGCTGCAAGCTCTTTATTACTTATATACATCCGGATTACTGTTTCCGGTGTATTTTGAAGCCATCTGGCTCACAACGTGATCATTGTGTTTTGAGATTCCGCTGAGTAATATTTCTTGTATACGTGTATTTGTTAACTGATTTATTATTTGTGTTTAAAAGAAGAATTGCATAAAGAATCGTCATTTGAAGACCTGTCAGTTAAAGACATAAGAATCATCATTTGAAAAAAAGAATCACTATTAAACACTTCCTACCTTGTCAACAATATACCAATTTGGTGATTTAAACCTAAATGATAATTTGTAAAAAGAACTTAATCTCGCAGTTTGAACAATATGCTAACACTAACGCATNGCGTTAATTCATGAGTGGTACAAGGACACAAATATTATAAATGACTGTAAAAAATTAGTGGAATCCATGCCGAATCGTGTCCAAATGTTAATAAAGTATCGTGAAGATCATATTATGTACTAAAAAATTTTGAGTTTGTATAAATTTAAATAAAATAGCATTTTCTCTTAGTTTTCTGAATTTATTGAGTTTGTTTCAAATAATTTGCACAAGGGTGTACATGTTGCAACAATAAGTACGCATCATACTAATGGATGATGTTTTCTACACTAGGGTGCGCTGCAAGCTCTTTACTACTTATATACATCCGGGTAACTGTTTCCGGTGTATTTTGAAGCCATTTGGCTCACAACGTGATCATTGTGTTTTGTGACTCTGCAGATTAATATTTCTTGTATACGTGTATTTGTTAACTGATTTATTATTTGTGTTTAAAATAAGAATTGTTTTAAGAATCGTCATTTGAAGACCTGTCATTTAAATACATAAGAATCGTCATTCGAAAAAAAGAATCATTATAAAATGCTTCTTACCTTGTCAACTATATACCCACTTCGAAAGTTAAACCTAAATGATAATATGTAAAAAGAACTTAATCTCACAGCTCGAACAATATGCTAACACTAACGCATGATGGTGCACGGCTTGCAACAAGAACAAACAGTAATAAACAAATAAAAAGAGGCCAAATCAGGACAGCGAAAAAAAGCGAGTTCTTTTTTAAATCTAGCTACCATGTCACCTTTTTTAACAATACATCTATAAGTAACTAAAACAAATTTTAACTTCAAGCTCTCCAGAATTACTTAATATCATTAATATCCTATGAAATAAATCAAAATTGAGCTCAGAAATTATATAATTTATTTCTTTTATTAAGAACAAAGTTATCTATTTGAAAATATCGCCTCGCAGAATAAACTGTAATAAGCATCTGTATACTATCTAACCGGAAGTAGAGCAGGTCAAGAACTCGAGATTGTTGTTGCCTTACATTTATATTTAAGACACCGTCCATTGATATTTAACCTGCTGTAATAATTTAGACATTATACTTATGATAATAATTGATGTTATGCATGTTATAATGCTTGACCTTATTCGCATTATAATATAAATTGATGATTAAAACTGGTAAAATGGATTGAATAAATGCTATAAAAATATGATGTGGAATTGCGAAAAACTGTTGTTAATACAGAATCTGTCATTATTTTAAATGAATTCAATTAACTCTATTCCTTATTGTTTATCAATATATTGCCTACAGATTATCTGCCGTTTGTTAGTGAAACTTTTCCGCGATGAAAATGTATTTTAATTTGTATTTATCATGATCAAACTAAAGGATGTTTTAGTATCATTTGTAATTTTGTGCTACTTAGAAGTTTTGCCTTTTTTTCCCAAACGTGCCGCATTATTTTTTGAGAAAAAACTGAAAAATGAGTTTTGTATTTTTGACACTTACATTATTGTTTATTTTCTTACAGGATGAAGTTACAATGAGGATAAAGTTGTGAAGACTAAGTTTATGTATCACTAATGGCGACAGCACTGGAGGAATGGTTTACTGCTGCTGCACTGATAACAGTGTTTTTTTGTTTGTTAATGCCCACCCGATTTAAATTCGTTATTACAGTATTAGTAAGGCAGCTGGGGGGGGGGGGNGGGGGGGGGGGGAGACCGGTTCCATGTCTTTTTCTCTCCTCCTCTTCTTAGATGTATAGGAATGTTCTATGATATTTTCCCTTTTCCTAATATTTTTCGTACATAATTGTCAAAAATATTTTTTCTTTAAATTTCCTCGACGCTTTCTTTTAGAACTATGTTCAATGTAGTCTTCAGTTCCTTATAGTTTTCTAACTTAAAAGTTTTTAATCTATTTGAAAATCAAGAGAGAAACTGCCGTACTTCCTTCTCCCATGACTCTCCACACGCTACTGATGAAAGCATGCGAAGTGTTGCCATAGGTAGAGAGTTCTGCTGTACGCCACCTATAGCTCATTTCGATCTCCAATATTAGGTGGGACAACGATAGTTCTATGCATTCCGAAATCCCAAATGTTTAACACGCTTTAGAAACAGTAACAGATTTGAGACAGAGAGATTTGTTAACAGATTTCTGTTTGTAACAGATTTGAAAAAAGTCTTACCTTTTCATAAACACAAGTATGTTCAACGCAGTCCAAAAATTCCAAATGTTTAACACACGTTAGTAACAGTAACTGATTTGAAACAGGCAGAATTGCTAACAGATTTCAGTTAGTAGCAGATTTGAAAAAAATGTTACCTCTTCGTAAACACAAATAAGTTCAACGTATTTCTGTTTCATCATCTCAAATATCACGAACTTGACATTCGTTTCTTGGAGGGGAAGTCTTTTTATGTATTGCACTGCCTCTTGCCATCGCCCGTCCAGTATCAAGTATCTGAGCAGCACAACCTCTTCTGGATACTCAGCGTTGATGATACCTGTCTCTCTTTCAAGGGCATCCAAGGTCATGTGCAAACCTCTGCAATCCAAATAACTCTCAATGAGACGAATGATATCTGCTTCCTTTAACCGAATAGTATCTGTCGAGTTCATTACACCTACATAAAACGAGAATTGTTATTGGCTTACATTTTTAAAAGTTCAAAATGAACAATTTACCAAAGTATTTGTCTCCGAAATATGTGGTCGTTTGCTTTTAAATATTTTAGTTCTTATTGCATACCTCTGGGGGTACTGAATTGGAGATTGATGACTCTCTGGTTCAGGTCAAAATTACGATCTGTAAACGAATGAATGAATGTATGAATGGATACGCCCTATTAACGGGTGTTACGTATGGTTGTGGCAGAAGTCGAATTTTTGGCCATAGATGGCGCCACTGGAAAACAAGAACAATCGCACCCCCTCTGCCATAATGGCCGGCGACAACAATAACAACAGCAGGTCTTATTACAACATCATTCAATATATATTATCTTCTAATAGGAAAGCGTCCCGCTGTGGACTGATCGTTAAGACACGGTTCCCAGCAGATCACTGAAGTCAAGCATCACTGGCTACGGTCAGTGTGCGGGTGGGTGACCACTTGGATCAGTCTGAGTAGGGACCGAGGATGTGCGGTAATGGTCCTCGTTAAACTGTGCTACCGTAAAGTGCTCGACTTCGCGCGCAGGTCGTCGGGGTACCGAAGCGGGGGTGCCCTCCCCTCCGCAGAGGATCAAAATTGTGATGGCATGTCTTCGGATCTTCCTCCGGGATGTTTCCCAGACCGTCGCCAATAGCCCATTGTACAGCTCTAGTGCGACGTAAATTAACAACAACAACAACTAATAGGAAAGCACGCATGAAGACATTCCGAGAAGAAAGTTTAGGCAAATTTTTCCCATTTCTAAGTAATTCTAAGTAGAACAATTCGATCAAATTTTCTGAATTTAAGTAATGAATACGATTGGAAAGATACTTCTCCCAGACACCGTAGACTGTTATTTTATTAATGGGAATGGGAGAACATGACAATGGTAACATCTTTAACAAGCAGAATTCTAAAACATATTAAGGTCAGTTGTAAATATAGAATAATATTCGCTGAATGTTCTCATAACAAATCATTCCTCTTTGTTCCTATGGTTTTGTGGAGGTGTGTAGGTACACTTAAAGTATCAGAAGGTTTACAGGTTAAACATTAAGATTTTAATAACCACATCACAAACATACACGCTATGGCAAAATAATAAAGTTAGAGAGAAATAGGACTACACGTCCGTTTGCAATGAATTTTTAGCAGAGAAAGATGCTGTGTTCGGTTCGGATCTCACCAGAGAAATGAATTAGCCACACCTTTAATGTGCAATGATTGGCTAGATTTAATTTGAGAAATTATATTATTGGATTAGAATTTTGATAGACAGTAGATTTAAGTTTCAGTTCCCAATTTTGGGTTTCAGTTTCAAATTAAAAGTTTCACTTCGTGAAAATTGTGATTGACGCATAAAGAAAAAGAAAAATAGTTATGGGTCACCACATTCCCATAAGAAATCAATATTTCTGGGGATACTGAATTGGTGATTGATCGTTCACCGGTTCAGGTCTAAGTTACAATTTGTGGATGAATGAATGTATGCATGAAAGGATCCGCCCTATAAATGGGCTGTGATGTATGAGTGGCTGAAGTCGTATTCCTGTCCATAGAACAAGAAACGNAATATCACGAACTTGACATTCGTTTCTTGGAGGGGAAGTCTTTTTATGTATTGCACTGCCTCTTGCCATCGCCCGTCCAGTATCAAGTATCTGAGCAGCACAACCTCTTCTGGATACTCAGCGTTGATGATACCTGTCTCTCTTTCAAGGGCATCCAAGGTCATGTGCAAACCTCTGCAATCCAAATAACTCTCAATGAGACGAATGATATCTGCTTCCTTTAACCGAATAGTATCTGTCGAGTTCATTACACCTACATAAAACGAGAATTGTTATTGGCTTACATTTTTAAAAGTTCAAAATGAACAATTTACCAAAGTATTTGTCTCCGAAATATGTGGTCGTTTGCTTTTAAATATTTTAGTTCTTATTGCATACCTCTGGGGGTACTGAATTGGAGATTGATGACTCTCTGGTTCAGGTCAAAATTACGATCTGTAAACGAATGAATGAATGTATGAATGGATACGCCCTATTAACGGGTGTTACGTATGGTTGTGGCAGAAGTCGAATTTTTGGCCATAGATGGCGCCACTGGAAAACAAGAACAATCGCACCCCCTCTGCCATAATGGCCGGCGACAACAATAACAACAGCAGGTCTTATTACAACATCATTCAATATATATTATCTTCTAATAGGAAAGCACGCATAAAAACATTCCGAGAAGAAAGTTTAGGCAAATTTTTCCCATTTCTAAGCAATTAAGAACAATTCGATCAAATTTTCTGAATTTAAGTAATGAATACGATTGGAAAGATACTTCTCCCAGACACCGTAGATTGTTATTTTAATAATGGGAATGGGAGAACATGACAATGGTAACATCTTTAACAAGTAGAATTCTAAAACATATTAAGGTCAGTTGTCAATATAGAATAATATTCCTTAAATGTTCTCATAACAAATCATTCCTCCTTGTTCCCATAAGAAATCAATATTTCTGGGGATACCGAATTGGAGATTGATCGTTCACCGGTTCAGGTCTGAGTTACAATTTGTGGATGAATGAATGTATGCATGAAAGGATCCGCCCTATAAACGGGCTGTGATGTATGAGTGACTGAAGTCGTATTCCTGTCCATAGAACAAGAAACGCATCTTCTGCCTTAAATTCGTTTGGTTTTACCAAGCAGGCTTGGTGATATGGGCATTAGAAACGACAACAGAGGAATTTTTCTAAAACAATTAAATACACATAAAAATTTCAGATTGTTGCCAATATAGTATCACTTAATTTTCTGTGTTACTAATTTTATTATAATAAAAGACAAAATTATTTTCTCTAAGCTTTTACCAAATCAACTATTTAAATTACTACTTAAAATTATTGCTCATTTGGCACTCTTATCAAATTTACGCTGTAAATCGTTCGAGCTCATTTTTGTTAAATTACATAGAAAAATAAACCTTAATGAATGGTAGGTAATAGAGTAGAAAAAGGTAAGAAAAAGGAAGACTGATAGTAAAGCTAAATTTTAAATATTCTTCCATTGCAAATAATGAGTCATACAAATAGCGTGATACATGTGTATATTTCCTTAAATGAACTTAATATGTAATGAGATACTAAAATGAAAATCAAAGAATGTAAGTCAATACATGAAGTTACCATGAATATGGTAGCAGAGTGGAAGAGTAACAGAATGGAAGAGTAACGGAGTGGAAGAACAACAGAGTGGAAGAGTAACAGAGTGGAAGAGTAACAGAATGGAAAAGTAACAGAGTGGAAGAAGAACAGAGTGGAAGAGTAACAGAGTGGAAGAGTAACAGAATGGTAGAACAACAGAGTGGAAGAGTAACAGAATGGAAGAACAACATAGTGGAAGAACAACAGATTGGAAGAGTAACATAGTGGAAGAAGAACAGAGTGGAAGAGTAACAGAGTGGAAGAGTAACAGAATGGAAAAGTAACAGAGTGGAAGAAGAACAGAGTGGAAGAAGAACAGAGTGGAAGAGTAACAGAGTGGTAGAACAACAGAGTGGAAGAGTAACAGAATGGAAGAACAACAGAGTGGAAGAACAACAGATTGGAAGAGTAACAGAGTGGAAGAGTAACAGAGTGGAAACATAACAGAGTGGAAAAGTAACAGAGTGGAAAAGCAACAGAGTAACAGAATGGAAGAGTAACAGATTGAGAGAATAACAGAGGGCAAGAAAAGAAACTAGTGTTTATCTGAAACTGAAAATCATAATTTGATCTTCCCATGAAGAAACTCAAATAAATATCAGAACGATAAATTTCAACTAATTTTGCTTGTAACTGAGAAAGCAAATAAAACATTTTCTCCAAGTTAAAACTTTATTTTCTCCGAAAACAGCAAATATAATGACATTTTTTAAAATGTCTACATTATCAAAAAATAGAACATGCAAAAAGCCATTGAACCTATTTTTGCCAACTCATCAAAAATATATTGATGCAATAATTACGATAATACAGTGGGAAAAATCCCGAGACAAGATTCAATTGTATATTAGATAAGCAGAGTTATATATTATATATAACATAGCTTTTAAAACTAGATGAATTAAAGCTATTTACAACTAACAGTTGGTTTAATTACGTCTAAATACGAGACAAAAAAGGCTGAGAATTAGAAATTTTGTCGTATTTGGCGTATAAAAAAGGCTTTTAGCAAAATATTTTATGTTATTCGTTATGAGAATCCACTACTCTTAGAACTACTCATTATTCATTGTAATTTTTTGGCCAACCATATACTCTATAGTGCTGCCATCTACTCTTAAACAAACACCACATTCTAGCAATTGATATTGAAATTTAAACTCAAAGAGAACTATATTCAAGAAATTAAAATGTGATAGAGCAGTAAAATTTAAGAGAAAGAGGGGTGTTAAGATCTGAATTTGAAACACTTTTATTACTTAAAATAATGTTTTCAAAGATAATTTAGAATTTCTTTTAATAAAATTTTATTTTCTCTTTCTTGAAGGCATGCCTAAGTTCTGAAATGTTAGAAAATTGAGTAAGTACTTCAGTGCTGCCATCTAGGATAACTATTATAGATTACAAACTACAATATCTCAGAATTCTTGTCCTTTGCCAATTTAATATTACCAAATTATTTGCTGCCATTTTTAAATTTTTTTTTATTAAATAAAATGATTCGAACTCTTTATAAAAATGAATTGAAAAATTGCACTCGATGTTTAAGAAATAAGCTTTTAAATTTTAAGAAAGAGCAGAATTTTTAAAATTTTTAAAATTTTTTTTTTTGACTAGAATTATTTAACAACGACTTTTAAGTGCTATATGCTTCTATAAGTAATGTCCATGTTGAAATTAAAATATATATATATTTCTTTGAAAAAAAGTCATAAGTACTACTTTTCTTTTAAAATGATTTTCATTTCTTAAATGTTTGTTTGGATATTTCCAGAAAAAATACAATTCTTTCGTGAATGAAAAGTAAGAAAATAAATAAATAAACGAAATAAAATAGATAAGAAATAAATATATAAACGAAATAAAATAGATAAAAAATAAATAAATAAATTATAAAAAATAAAATAAATAAAAGTAAAATTGAAGGACTAAAAAGAATTGACTTATAAACAGTTATTTTTTATGCAAATATAAATTTGCGTAATATAAATTTGCAAATAAAAATATAAATTTGTATTTTTATGCAATTATAATACTTATAATAGTATTCGAAATATCTCCTTAGAAATGGAAATTTAGTTGTAAGTAATTCAGAAAATGGGTAGATTTTGATCCATACTATACGAGAAAGTTAAGAAAAAATTATATTTGTAGCACTTGTAAATGAGAAAATATTTGGAGCATTCACTTACTCAAAAAATGAAAAGTTATTCGTGATTAAAAATAAAAACGAAAAATTACAGATCTATTTATAATTATTGATAAAGATTAATTATGTCTGGACATTTTTTGACGAAAGAGCCGCGCCAAAAAATAAAATTGTTTATGTTTGTTTTGTCTGGATCATTTCATAAATATTTTCAAAAATTGATTCCGCTTAAGCAATAAGTTATTATCGTGCAATCTGATTCAATTTGAGTCTCTAGGAGAGAGAACAGAATAAAAAAATTCTTCTTTTGATTTTAAATTAATAAATTATAATCCGATTTTAAATTAATATAACAGTTTGAAGAGGCCAGTTAAAATTTGCTACGATTGTTTAAATAACCGCATTGTGGGACATCATTAACTAGAATGACAAAAATAGAACGAAAACTAGACGATCGAAACTAGAATGACGAAATAATTTTTTCGTGTGAATAAATTCGCTTCCTCGAAAAAGTGACGATAACATTTTCATGAAATGGTTGCTCGGAGCATATACCAGGAAACTGTTTCGTCAGAAACGAAGAAACTTGCGTAAAATTTGAGTTGTCATTTTTTACAGTGTAGGTGACTGAGATTTCACAAAAAGAGTGAATATAATTTACGAAAAGCATGATTCATTTTTTTATTGTATACCGTAAACCGGGGCGAGTCTACCCATTTTTTCAGTTTGTCAACTTTCAAGTGGTCAAACTTTTGTAAATATTAAAGAAAAAAGGCTTTTAATAGGTGTTTCGGAATCGCTATTTATCCCTCTTTAAAGCTGTGAAATCGATTTTAGAAAATATTAACAGTTACGCTGTTACTGTATATTTTTATAGAACTGCTGACAAATCTCTCGTATGGGGCGAGTCTACCCATTCTACTAAAATGAATGTTAACATTGTAAATAATCAAATTTTACTATTAAATTGTTATTTTAGTTACTATATAGGATATTTATGAAGTAAAATTCATAACTTTATTATATATTCCATTTTTTTATTCATAAAATAACACAAATTGAGTATTTGATCGATTATCACATTTTGATCACAGTTTTGTTTTTATAATCATTAACATTATAAAATAACATTTTTTTCTGATTATTGTTGATAAAAATAAATTAAAATTAATATAAATTTACAATTAAATAATTAATAAATAATAATAATTAAAGATTATTAACAAAATCGAAATTCAAACATTGGGAATCATGAAAAATCCTTTTCCCATTCTTTTGGGAGGTAATAATAATTTATAAATAATAATTTATTTAACTTGCATTAAATAAAAAAAGTTAATTTTGTAATATAAAAATTGAAAAAATAGGTAAAATAAACATATTTTATATTTACATTTATATTTAACCTATAAATTTTCTTATTAATGATAAATTTATCAATGCAGAATTAAAATAATATACTCAAATTCATTTAAAATGACTTAATTTTAATATAAACAAAGTTCTAAATTATATTATTATGCTTTATTAAAACTAAATACGAATGGGTAGACTCGCCCCGCGAATTCTGGCTTTTTGTTTACAACAGCAAAACTTACATTCTTTTTGTTTTTTTTTCATATAAAATTAATGTAATCTTAGTCTTAGATAAGTTTATCACTTAGACAAAGTGAAAAAAGTAATAATAATAATATACTTACGGAGCACCAACTAAAAGTTTGCTGATTTTCAATACAAATCTCTCAAAAGACGTTTGAACAGGTCGGTTGAAAAGACACCAAATAAATAGAAACGGATCAAACTACTACAGCGCTATCTTCCTTAGAGTCTGAACTANTCGTAAAATTTGAGTTGTCATTTTTTACAGTGTAGGTGACTGAGATTTCACAAAAAGAGTGAATATAATTTACGAAAAGTATGATTCATTTTTTTATTGTATACTTCAAAAAGGAAGTTGCACTAATTATGAATGACCACCAATGAATTAGGATAAAAATTTAGGGGGTCATGTCAATCTACTTTTCATTCAATGGGGATTCAATGAGTTTTACATTCACGTAAAATCAAAAAGGAGGTAATTGTTTAAACAATTTCTTTGAAACTTTTTCTGAATTTAATACCGAAATTTTGATTGCTATATATGCGTAAATGGTTTGGTGCGGACATTCTAATAGAAATTGAAGTAACATTATTGAAATAGCAAATTGTGGAATAGCTAACTCGACTTTATGCGTCGTTCGTTATTATGGAAGGGTCGCTGTAATAGAGGTCGTACAAAAGAGCTTGTACTGTATTATTCAAAACATTTTTTAAAATTGTGCTTTCATTAGAACTAGCATAAAAATGCTCCTTGTGATGGATAAAAAAAAAAGCATAGTCTTAAATCCTCGAAAGTTCAAACTAATAGTTATAATTTGATAACAACCATTAAGTACTAATTTGTACAATATCATTTTTCTTCCAAGTGTACTAGCAACGAAGAAAAATTACAATGAAATAAGAAATATTGTAATAATTACGAAGGCAATGAGGCACAGAAATGTAAGGATTTTTTCTATAGGCGCTGTAATTTTATATGGTACATATCTTTAAAGGGCAAAACAACTTAAATTTGTAAAAGAAATCACGTTAAAGAAACGTCAAACGTAAACAAATAGACAAAAAAAATCTGTATTAGAGATTTACTCAAATTTCTTTGATAGATACTATAAATGCAATTAAATTTCTTTTCGAAAAAAAATAATAAATAAATAAAAACCCATAGTTTTCTATAGCTTCATTTTTTTCTCTCGCAGAATCTGTAAAAATTAACTATATGGCATTTTATTTTCTATGGAGTGAACAATAATTTTTAGATGCTTATCTAGAGTACTTTTTATTGCACTTACTTAAATCCTGCTAAACAGCTTTCTCGAAGAAACGTTTAAAATTTAAACTACGTTTTGACTTCATAATGAAAGATATGTTGCTTGTCTGTACATTTAATAAGAGATTATTCACAAAAGAAGTTCAGCTTTTAGCTTACTTTGACTACTCAAATATTATACATTAACTCTACTAATATTATACGTTAACTTATGAGATCCAATTGCAATTTCTACACTTGAATTTCAGTAGTGTCCCGCAGTGAACTGATCGTTAAGACACAATTCCCAGTAGAACACCGAAGTCAAACATCACTGGCTGCGGTCAGTGTGCGGTTAGGTGACCACTTTGATCCACCTGCAACGGGACCGAGAGTGTACGGTATCGTTAAACTGTTCTACCAAGAAGTGCTCAATTTCTTGCGCAGGTCGTTTGTCCAGCGAAGCATGGGAGCCATCCCCTCTGCGGAAAATCGAAATTGTGATGGCATGTCTTCGAATCATCCTCATGGATGTTTCCAGTCAGTCGCCAATAGTCCATTGTACAGCTCTAGTGAGACGTACATCAACAATAACAATTGTAGTAGTAGTTTATTTGCGTCTCCCTAGAGTTGCACAATGGGCTATTGGCGACGGTCTAGGAAACATCAGTGAGGATGATACGGAGATATGCTCTCGAAATTTTGATTACTCCGCCGCTTTGGTAGCCCGTAGACCTGAGCACGCAGTCGAGCCTTTTACGGTAGAACAGTTTAACGAGAACTGATATCGCGTACCCTCTTCTCCTTTACAGGTTGATCAAAGCGACCACCTACCAGCTCACACCACAACCAATAATGCTTGACTACAGTGTTCAACTGGGAGCAACGTCTTTGAGATCAGTTCATGGGACTCGACTTGAATTGAATCTACATAAAAAAAAAAAAATCCCAGAGTTGACAAATAACACGTGTTTCTAATTAAAAGTTTGTCCTATTAAATCATTTTTAACAATGACTGAAGATATTGGAATATGACTTTTGAGGATTAATCTCCTCAATTATCTACGCATTTAAAACTGAATTTTGCAACTAATGCATTTTTTTAACCGTTTTGTTTTGCATAAATACATTTGACTAAGGCAGTGTTTCCCAAAGTGTGGTACGCGTACCCCCAGGGGTACGGGAACAGTTTAGCGGGGGTACGCGTTCTTATGCGAAATATCTTGCAGCAAACAAAAATTTCAAAAAATTTTACGTAAAAATAAAGCTAGCCATGAAAATTTACAAGTACGTATTTTTCTATTGGCTATTTTTTGCAGAGTTAACAGTTAATAATTAGTGATATCAACAGCCAGTAGTGATTTTTAGCTTTTGTGCAATTTTTTTATAGTAAAATGTGCATTCATTTTTTTATTAGTGGTACACAGCGTTACGAAAAATTTAGAAAGAGTACACAAAGGTCATAAGCTTGGGAAACACTGGACTAAGGTATTGTAATATGAATTTTGTGGATTAACCTCTTCAATTATCTACGCATTTAAAACTAAATTATGCAGAATTTTGAGGATTAATCTCCTCAATTATCTAACCATTTAAAACTAAATTATNCTTTTTATTTACATTTTAATTTTCTTTGACTTTATCCATTTTTTAATTCTTTTCACCTGCCTTTCTTTATGAAGTAACGAGGTGGTTTCTATTTAGATAATGAATTTTTATAAAATTTCTTAACGATAGAAAAAACGTATTGCTGTTTTATATTAACTGTGTCATTTCGCAATCCATTCTTTACATAGTTGTTCATTTACTTTAGGGAACACGCAAAAAATTATACTCTTTCCTTTTGTTTTTGCATCAGAATTTTTGCAAGTTGCAATCGCGCAAACTGACATTTCGATAATAGTTTTAAATTCTTGTAAATTCACTGCAAAAACTGAGGAAAGTCATTATAGAAAATAACAAATGTCTTAGAATATCTCGCAAAAAGAAATGATCCAATATTAGTTAGAGCTAGTAAGGCCAAACGCTCCGTTCTTGAAATAAAAGTGCGAGCTTCGCGCCAAAGTGACGTCACTAGAGTGACGTCGGAGGATCGGCGCGGCGAGAGATACTTCAAAGGAGTGAACCAGCCCTTCTATTCTCTTTAGCCCTGCACCTACCCGCTCACACAGCAACCAATAATGCTTGATTACAGTGTTCAACTGGGAGCAACGTCTTTGAGATCAGTTCATGGGACTCGACTTGAATTGAATCTGCATGGAAAAAAAATCCCAGAGGTTGACAAATAACACGTGTTTCTTATTGAAAGTTTGCCCTATTCAATCACTTTTAACAATGACTGAAGATATTGGGATATGAATTTTGAGGATTAATCTCCTCAATTATCTACGCATTTAAAACTAAATTATGCAACTCATGCATTTTTTTAAACCGTTTTGTTTTGCATAAATATATTGGACTGAAGGTATTGGAATATGAATTTTGTGGATTAATCTCCTCAGTTATCTACTCATTTAAATCTAAATTTTGCAACTAATGCATTTTTTTAACCATTTTGTTTTGCTGTTTGATATATTGGACTGAAGGTATTGGGAAATGAATTTCGAGGATTAATCTCCTCAATTATCTACGCATTTAAATCTAAATTTTGCTACTAATGCATTTTTTTTAACCGTTTTGCTTTGCATAAATATATTGAACTGAGGATATTGGGATATGAATTTTGAGGATTAATCTCCTCAATTATCTACGCATTTAAATCTAAATTTCGCAACTAATGCATTTTTTTAAACCGGATTGTTTTGCATAAATATATTGGACTGAAGGTATTGAAATATGAATTTTGTGGATTAACCTCTTCAATTATCTACGCAATTAAGAATAACTGTTGCAACTAATGCATCCTTTTACAACGGTTTTGTTTTACCTAATTTACTGCGCATTTTGCACACAAAAAGACGAACACTTAATTAACTTTTGATCACATAGTCAAATTTTAACGTGCTGATATTAAGGTTCGATTATTTAATCAAAGGTAANTATTGAACTGAAGATATTGGAATATGAATTTTGTGGATTAACCTCTTCAATTATCTACGCATTTAAGAATAAATGTTGCAACTAATGCATCCTTTTGCAACGGTTTTGTTTTATCTAATTTACTGCGCATTTCGCACACGAAAAAACGAACACTTAATTAACTTTTGATCTCATAGTCAAATTTTAACGTGCTGATATAAAGGTTCGATGGTTTAATCAAAGGTAATGCTAATTAATAAATTTTAACAATGTATATTTTAAGTTACGAATATAACACAAAAGCGTAATTTATTGAATAAACAATATTTGAATTCTTAACCATCAAAATATGGAGAGTAGCAGCAATTTGGAAATTATGGCTTCAATAATTTAGGCAATAAGTAAATAAATAAATACTCTGACCCGCCCTAGAATAGGGCATGCGGAAAAGGAATCTGATCTGTTCTCGCGACAGACCCGCTCATGAGAGAGGACTCAGGTTCGATAATTCAGGTTTGATAATAAGAGAGCTGTGAAAAGTTTGACACCTTAGAGTAGAGTTTACTTTTGAAGTAATTCACCATACCTCTAGAAAGTTCTGAAAGAATTACAAACCTTTTGCTAACAAATGTAAGATTCGCTTATCCAAATAATTAAAAACATTTGCATAGTCATTTATTATTTTTTATTGCTTAATTTGCAATTTGTTAATGAATGTGCATTTGTTTAATGTAAAATTATTTATAATTAAAAAAAATTAGGGCTGAAAACGTGATACTTTTTACATTATTTTAATCAATCTGATTTTAGATGACAAGAGTCAGGAGTGAAAAAGAATTGATCAAGTAGTTCTCGAAAATTGAAATTTTAAAAATACGCCTTTTTAAAAATCTGATTGCTCAAAAACTATTCGACCGATTTCCTTCAAATTTTGTATTATTTTTTATTTGAAATTACATACAAGATAACGTAAAAATTTGTATGCCTTACAATTCAAAGCTTTTTCGATAATTATAAAATATAATAATAAAAAATAGTAAATAAATATGTAAATTTTTTGCATGGAATTTTCATTGGATACATGATTTATAAAACCGAGTGTTTGTCAAATTGTGATTCGTAAAATTACGTTACGAAGTCTGGAGAAAAAGTGAAATACGTAATTAGCGTTAAAAGGCACAACATCTTTCATGACTTAAATATTTGGGACCAAAATTTCTAGATTGAGGCTACGCTCGATATTTTGATGGTCGAATAAAAACCTACCATGAGAAAAATGTCAGGAAATGGTTGATTAAATTTTTTAGCAGATCTTTAAAAAGATCGAAAACTGATTTCTACTCAGATGGGTTGAACAAGTTAATGGAGCATATTGGACAATATTAAGGCAGTTTGGTTAAAACATATTGGACTGTAAGTAAGGATGAACAGAAATAAACATATTGGGCAATTATTAAAGAACAGCAAAAGAGTAAAGTTTATCGGCCAATTATTATACAATGACGGAGAAAGGCATATCGTCCAATTATTATGGAATAGAGGGAGTAGCTGTTATTAAAAAAATATCCTTGCTTTTATTGCCATACTCACCCTTAATTGGTAAAATCGAGAATTTAGGTGTATAATAATAATTGCTACATTAAAATCGAAGGAATTGATAATTAATCAATTTCAATAATCTCGGCTTCTCTAAGCATCTCCAACTGAGCTTCTGAATTAATAAATTAAGCACTTAAGGGGCACTTATTTTGCATTTTGTTTAGGACCCTTATTCATCTCAATCGAGCCCTAACCTCACTTCTCTCCTTTATGACTATCATGTCTAGAAGACTGAAATTACGTGAAAATGAAAAGCTCGAAGAAAAGTATAGTGCAGCTTAAAATATATGTAAGCGTATATAATGTCTGAACTATTTCAATGATTTCATTTTCAACAATGCGATATTATTATTTTGCATCTTTAGTCCATTTGTCATTAAATAGAAGAAAATGCTAACATAGTAACTTCTGCAAAGAGTCTCTGTTCTATCAATTAAAGTTTAATTATTTTGACAGTTTCGTTACAAATACTTGTACTTGTATCCCCCCAAAAAGTAACGGAAAAATCAGTATAAGTACCAAGTTTAAAAAGTAACGAAGCACAAGTAAAAGTACGCGCTTTTACTTCTAATTTCGTTACAAGTATTGCCATGGATGTAACTGAGTAAAGTTTATTTTTTCGATGCGTTGAAATTCTCAGGGCAAGTTTTGTTTAATTTAATAGCCTAAAGTACCGGGAAAGAGTGATAAGCATAAATAATAATAATAGATTTATTTTAGCTTCTCGATCGAGCTGGTATACGCCTTTTCAGATTTGTGTTTGATTGCGTAGATTTGTCCTATTAATGATAGTTAGTACTTGTTTCATTATTTGTTTTTATAACCTGTTCGGAGGATGAATATTTAGCTATAAGACAATTTACATGGATTCTTCATTAAAAATCGAATTCTTATTTATTAAAAAAAAAAATGATTTCATTGTTGAACATAAAATATTGAATCAGTAACGAGTTAACTCAACATTTTGTGAGTTTTTTTAAAAAAATTCTGTTTACCATGCCTGTTGATTTACAAATGTCATCATCACGGCACAGACAGCGAAACAGAAGGTTCCAGAAACTAATCTATCCTCTAGATCGATTTGAGATTGTACTTAATACAAGTTATTTCCAACGCTATATATCACTACTCTTATATGAATTGGGTGCACAAATCTTTGATGGATGGGCCACGGGGGCCTTCTTTGGCGACGTAGATGAGGTTTGAGAGCAAAATGGAGCCTTTTTCTGAAGTCCAATAGACGTCCGACGGACTGGCTGCGTCCCTACAATCTAACCTGTTATTACTTACTGCCTCATTCCCTGTCGAGTATAATGGCCCTCAGGAATTCGCTTTACCACAAGCATTCCAATAACTCTGGCCGAAAGCCTTTTAATCCCTGCTTAATGACGCTAGATCTCTTTTTTTAATAACACACACGCCAAGCTCTGGAATCTCTACCAGCGATAAATGACGTCATTAAGCTACGTCATCAAAACGCTGATTTTCTTCTTCTGCTTCTGCCAGCCGAAAAGAAGTGGCTTCAGCTTTCGACCGTGGACATACCTCCATCTCTTCTTTTCAAGCTTAACGACTTTTTTTTTTTTAATCACGTGGTATAATTTCGTTCGCCTAGTAGTTTTGGAAGAGCTTTTCAAATCCCTATGATTTGGACCGGGGGGAGAAATCTGATATGTTTTTATGGGTGATTTATATTTTTAATGAAAAAAATATTTTCTTCTTTTTCTAGGGACTTGGAGCGGAGAAGTTTTTTTCCCTAATTTTTCTTCTTTTTTTTTAATTTTAAAAACTGAAAGTGATCTTTTTTATTGGTGAAAGATGAGTTTTCATGGTTTTAAATTGGATCAAATTACTTCGTTAAAACTTTTTCTTAAATGTTATCTCAATAATTAAAGATGTAGATGCGCAAGTTATAGCTATTACAACTCAGTTAAATACTGGGTAATTTTAAAAGATAATTTAAGTGTAGTTATACCAATTGCCTTCAATTTTGAATTAAGGAAGAAGTTTGGTGGAAATTTAGGCGTTGCCATTAAAGGTAATTGTTTGATTCTTGTCGATTAAGGATGATAACTCTAAATAAAGATAAAAAAAGAATGGCAAATCCAATTTTTGGAGAAAATGTTTTATATCGTTTTGCCGAAATATTCACTTCTATTGTACGTTTTGGAGTGTGTGGCTTAGATATTTTCAGGGAAGATAGTTTATTGATTTTCAATAAATTAAAAATATCGACGCTAGTAAATGCCATTCAGATTCTGTCAAGTAATGGACAATTAATTTAAGATGTCTACAGCGTGTTTCCTAGCAAAATTTTCGATTTTTTTAAAATATATGATTTAACCTATTTTATTTTGAGCCATTTGACTCTACGCATAAGGTAATATTTGAACGTCCTAAGTTAAGGTAAAAGTATTGAAAAACACTAATTGAAAATGGAAAATAAAAAAACCCATTTTCTAAATTGGAATCGAATATAAATTCACCTATTTTGTTTAGCGTTATTTACTTTATGTTTTGTCTTTGAATCTGTTTTTATAAATTCGAATTTTTTCAACTGGCACGTAACATTACTCGATCTCTTTTAAAGCTAATAAATTAAAACTTGATAAAACTTGGTAGTATCGTATACTGCTAAAATTCATATTAGTGCTTAAATATTAGTAAAATGGTTGATATTTTTTGATCAAATTAAATCCTTTTTTTTTTAATATAAAAATCCGAAAAATTAGTATATTTTCTTAAATTTAAAAAAAAAAAATTTTTTTCCAATTTTTTTTAGCCAGTCTGGTTTTCAAAAGAACATATTTGACTGTCAACGGTGATGATGTCTGTCACTTCACTTACGAATCTACCGGTAATCCGTGTACGAATTATAGGATTACCAATAGGAATACGTTTCTATTGGCACGTGACTATGAATCGTCCAATGGGAATCGTGCAAATGACAACGGATTGATTTATTCCACTCAGTGATATAATTCTGTCTCTGGCTTGGAGATCATTATTATAAATTATTTCAAGTTATTAACATGATTTTCATAAATTATATATCCAGAGCATCTATAATAATTTATGCATTATTGATTAGATGTAAATATGATCAATTCACCTTCTATACTGAAACCCTACTGAAAGACCAGAAGTCCTCTTTTGACATCATAGCATTGACGTGACTACTTCCTTTTTTGACATCCTTTGTTTGATGTATATACTCGGCATACTAAATTGTTCCCAATTTAAATTTTGGGTCGTGTTTTTGCAAAAAAATGTGTTCTTCCTATTTTTACCCTTTCGCGCCTAACGGGACACATACAATCTTTTGGGACAGAAACGCTTCTCTGTCTAATGGGAGACTGTCCCACCAGTCCTGCCAAAGTTTTTGAAGGTATTTTCATTCACAGAATATAGATGGCACTACTGTACATATGCAATTCCTGCGTTTTTTGAGTGTTGTAGCAGCTCAGTCCATATAGTACGAACGTAAATAGTTTAGTTTTGGAAAATACCGCCTATTTTTGATTAAATTTTGATTGATCTATAAATCTAAGGACAGAGAAATTACTCACGAAGCTTATTACCTTTAATAAACTGATAAGTTGCAAAGTTTTACTTCCGTTTTTATTATCGGGACATATGTGTCCCTCTCGTCTTGGATAGTGGGAACACATGATCCCAACAGTCTTATGTGATCATTGGTTTTCTTCATAAGATTACTCATTGAAGACTACTGGGACACATATGTCCCAGTTGCCAGGACTGATGGGACATATATGTCCCGGTCCTAAATCAGTGTTTAAAATCTTCCTAAAAATATAACATCTTAGTTTTAGCATTCTAGTGTGCCCTACTCATAGTTTATGCCACCAAAATTGTTCTGTTGCAAAAAGAAAAAAAAAACTCGTCGCGAAAGGGTTAAACTATCAGATGAAGATATGAAATAAGAGTACTTTATGAAATTATCCTACATTGATATGCAATTACATGATCGTTGAGATGCGGATTTACGCAATTTAGTTTACACCAGCAGAAATTCTTCTTCCCGAATCTTCAAATTGAATATTCTGCCGGAAATCGAAGCAACCTCTACAAATACTGCCCCCTACAGTGCAGAACATGAAACACGATCAGGAATAAGGCGAATATTGGTTGACAAAGTTCTAACTTTCTGAGCCGCGATTTTTCTGAGGAACCCTATGGTACGAGGAACACCTTTTGGCAACCGCTGATGTCGATATTTATANAGGCATATCTCGCAGGCAGCTACTGCGATTCTTGCAACCAGTATTATCAACAGGGGTGTCATAAACCAGTGTTTTCATATGACTCCAGAAATGAAGACATGATAGGTCGGGTGACTGAGGAGGCCATATAATTGTTTCAATGTATTTTTATAGCGATTTTTCACTTACGGTCTCTTTTCTTTATGGTGCTTCTGTGTACGTTACCGCTTCAGGAAAGCATTTCCGACCCCACATTGCTATATGATTTCGAGTCGTCAGCATGCCCTCTACTCCTCTTAGAAGTTCTGAAACGCTTAACTGAGACACCCTGTATATATATATATATATATGTATACATGTATGTATGTACCAGTTGGCTCAACTTTTTAGGCCTATAAATGCTTGTTGGATTATGAAACAAATTAAGAAGTTTGTTAAAATCAAACTGGACACTGCTCTAATACACATTTTCAGGATAAGAATCTAAATATGTCGAAAAGGGTCTTTTTTCAGCGAAAGTACATTTTTATGCTGCATAAATAATCTAAACTTAAATATTAAACTTAACGTTTAATGCTAAAATTAAATGATTAAATGTTAACTTGAAGCTAACTTAAATGTTACCTTGATAAGTAAAAGTTAGCTTTAACTTGATAAGTTAACATCTAAACTAACTTTAACTTCATAAGTTAACATCTAAGTTAACTTTAACTTATTGGGTCAACATTTAAGTTAACTCATTAAGTTAGCATTTAAGTTAACTTAAATGCTAACTGAATGAGTTAACCAAATGTTGACCAAATAAATTGATGTTAACTTATCAAGTTAAAGTTAACTTCGTTGTTAACTTAAGTTAAAGCTAATTTAATTGTCAACTTAAGTTAAAGTTAACTTAATGATAATTTAAAATATTGCTTGCAAAAGTTTAATGAGCATAATTAAGGTTAGATCATTGAGTCATTTACCAAACTTTACACTGATGTTTTTACACTGATGCAAAAAAAATTTCTGATGAAGGAAAACTCTTAAATTATTTAATTTATACCTTAAATGAATCAGTCATTCTTAACTAAAAGTTCTTGAACTATAAATCTTTCTGAACTATAAATCACTCAAAATACATTCTAAATCGATCTTGTCCTCGAAGAGATCATAAAAATATTTCCTCAAAGTACTTTTTCATTTTATTCTTTCCCAAAATATAATCAGTTGTACAAAAAGCTATTTTATCAATTTTTCCTCTTATCTAATCACATAACTCTATTTTTTGAGACAACAGAGCTGAGTGTTCGATGTTTATGGGTGATCCATGCTGTTTCCATACCCGTTTTGTTTTCTTCGGTTTACTGATATCCATTATTCCTCTTTCATATGAAATATTCCATTTCAGCACACCCCATTACACTTACTATAAAATAAAAGTCATCTTTTATCGTTTCCTTTTATCTCGATTTCTCTCTCTATCTTTTTTTTTTTACATAACTTATTTGTGTAAAACACGTGAAGATGTACAGTGCGCAAAAAAAAAAAAAAAAAAAAAAAAAAAAAAAAAAAAANATGAAAAAAAAAAAAGAAAAAAAAAGGAAGCACTGTAAATAACTTTCGATCTATTGATCAGATCTTCATGTACTATAGATCAGTCGTGATAGTTTGAGAGGGTGATCTCAAATATGTTAATTAATTTGTGAAGAAGATATTTTAACTTACGAAATCAGCCACAAAAGAGCACATCTCTGAATAAACCTATTTTTCATCGGCGGATTAATATCTCTGACCCTCAAACTGTAGGGAGTACCCGCAATCTGGGAAATATGGTCAGCATAGTTTGGTCAAGAAGGAGGTCCAAAGTTTAAATCCCTTCATATTTATTTTATTTTCCGCATATTTCGCCCTATCGTAAGAAGTTTTTAAGCAAATTGAAAAATTTTTGTGTTTACAATTATAAAATTCATTCATTCGGGGACAATTCCTTACAAAAGCTATTTTTAAAAATTACTTATTTTTTTATTTAACAATACAATCGAAAATTTTTTGAATTGTAAGGCATAAAATTTTTTGCAAAATTTAAAAGAATGTAATATCATTAGGAAAAATATAAAATTTGAACAAACTTGGTTTAATAGTTCCTGGGAAATGAAATGTTAAATATACAATTACTTTAAAATTCAAGTTATCATTAACTGTTCGAAAGATTTCATTCAAATTTTATATTTCGCAATATAAAATAAAATTTTTTAAAATATTATGTTAACATTTTAAAAATTGCTCTCTAATTGTAATTTTTTGTAATTTTATCATTCATGTAATTTTAAAAATTCTTTGAAATGATGTACGCCTTACAAATGAAAATTTTTTCGTCTATTATTAAATAGAATAATAAAAAAAATAATAAGCGATTATTAAAAATTATTTTTTATACGGAATTGTTTTTGAATAATTAAATTTTATAATTGCGTGCTAAAAATTCTTAAATAAATCTCACGATAAAAGTAAAATGAACATTAAGGGATCCAAACTTTGGTCTGATCTCCTGACCAAACGATTGGAACCATGTTTAACAGATGGCTGCTATCCTTTATATTTCGATAGTCATAAATCCGAATTCGTCTTAAAAGATGTATGTTTATTTAGAGAAAGTGCAGTTTTGTGTCTGAGTTCGTAATTTAGAATATCGTCTGCACTAATTTAAAAGTGCTTTATACCATAATGACGTGTTAACTGACGTCACACTAGCGATAGGATCAAATTGCATTATCCATTAAAATTTCATAACAAGGTGGATTTTAGCTGAGCATATAGGACTTTGCGAAAGGAAACCTTATAATGACCTAGATTTGATACTTTTTTCACCTTGAAACTAGCTTTATTAAAGATTTTTTTAACGCTTGAAAACCGTAAGACAACCTCGATTTAAGATTTTCATATAGAAGGTTGTTTTCCAAGGTTTTGGATTAGGGTAATGTGCGTAGAATAGAGTCACAGATCTTGTTTTAAGGTTAGAAGGTTTACACGTGAGCCGCATAACAAACCTTTTTAGGCTTACGTTAAAAGGTTTTTGCAGAGTAAAAATAAATCTGATTTTACTATCTGGGATACCTTTTGACTGATAATCGTTATAAGAACGTTGCAAACAGCAAAACCTATAGCCATGTTGCTATTGGATTCGCCTTATATTATGAACTGAAACACGGGAACACATATATAAGAAGAAAAGTTCAAATATAACCCCAATAAAGTTTAATGAGAAGTCATAACTCAGCAGCCATCCCTCCAAATCATTGGATTGAAGATGGGGCATCACAAATGAATAATAATGCTGGTTACTGTTTAGATATTGCGTGCACTACAGATTTCGATAAAGTAAATACAACCCTATAGTAAAATAAGATTTACTTTCCCTCAGCAAAAACCTTTTAATGTAAACCTAAAATGGGTTTATATGCGGTTTACGTGTAAACCTTCTAATCTTAAAACGAGATCTGTGACAATCTACTCTAGTCTACGCACATTACCCTAATCCAAAACCTTGGGGAAAATAAACAACCTTTTATATCAAAACCTTAAATTGAAGTTGTCTTAGGGTTTTCATGCTTGGAAAAAAATCCTTGAATAAAGGTAGTCTTACTGTGAAAATAATCTTAAATCTAGATAATTATAAGGTTTCTTTTCGCAACGTCTTGTATGCTCAGCTAAAATCCACCTTGTCATGACATTTTAATGGACAATGCTATTTGATCACATCGCTAGTGTGACGTCATCTAAAACGCCATTTTGGACCTAAGTGATCATTTTACCATTTTACCTTAAAAAAATAATTTTTAAACCTTTTTGGATAAAAGGTTTGAAACTGCAATATTTTTGCTTTATTGATGAAAGGTTTTTAATACAAGCTTTTTCGTGACAATTGAAAGAAAATTCCGAAACAAGGTGGCGGTAAGGTTACATGCTTTCTGGGAAACTTAAAATTCAAGGTGTCTGACTAGTGCGTATATTGGGACAAATTTTTGATTATGATTTTATTATAAATTCCCGTATTTTTAGCTTTCTAAAAATATTCTACTTTTGCTTGTACTCTAATTCTTTACAAAGTTACAGCAATTTTTATGCAAGTGACAACAGTGAATAGTAATAAGTGATAACAGTGAATAAAATAAATGCGTTTATTTCAAAATCAGATTTTTTTTCACATTTTGTTCTACCTTAAACACGATTTCTCATGTAGGTTTTAAAATAATTGTCTACAATTTTTCATGAGTGTTTATGAGTATAGCACACATGCTTTGAACTACAGACGAAAAGAAAAAAGTAGCATTTCATTTTTTATGCCCATTTTTTTTCGTAAAAACAAGGTCAGAAATTTTTAAAAATTTGCTCTTTCAGCTACATTGTTTCCTAGCTCAGTAGTATGAGCACTTGCTTTTAAGATAATAATTCAGAACATAGTTGATAGCCTTCTGAATAAAAAGCTAAAAGGATTTTTTGCTTTAAGCGATCGAAATTTTTTTGCAGCGTTTAGCGTAAATGCAGAAAAGGCCTTATTTTTGCCTAAAAATGGCCATTTATGATAATAATAATAAAATTTTTTTGCTAGTTTTATAATATTTTACGCATAATAAAACAAATGAACTAGTTTTTAAAAATTTTGTATTAATATTAAAAAAAAAAAATTGTCGAAACTAGTCGGATACCTTAAATTGATCATTATTGTAATCAATTACACAATTATTAGAAATAAATTTGGCTTTAAAACTATCAACTTTCAACCAAAAGTTAGTTTCATTGCTATAAACTCCTTTAGGGGAGGGTATATAACAATAATACTAAAATTGACCTTTTTGATGTACCTTTTCTCAGAAGCTAAACAAAATATTGCTTCAGTTTTTTTCCACAGAATATTTACATGTACATGTTTACACTATGGTAACTGTTAGTAAATATCTTTGTCAGAAATTTTTTAACAAAAATTATGAACAGAGAACTTATAAATTTTTTTAAAAGTTTCACCATTTTCAATAAAAATTCTTTCATAATTCAAAAAGAATGCCTGTTAACTCTAAAATATTATTATAGATAGCATATAACTGATATAACTGATACAATCTCATTTTCATTTTATAACCGTCGTTGAACAGCCGACCCAATTTTGGGTTTACGACTACTAATGTTCAACTCCGTAGCCTTGTCATTTTGAACCAATCCAGAAGACAAAGGAACTCCTGGATCAGTGCACCCAGAGGAATGATTTGTTATGGGAACATGCAGGAGTTTGAGACTCGATAGATTTAACGTGCATCAGTCACAATTTACTACATGGTCTGCGGCCGGCGGGGATCGGACCCACGATTTCTTGGACATGGACTCAGTGCCCCACCAACCCAGGGCTGAAGAGAATAGAAGGGCTAGTTCACTCAGCTCTTAGAGCTGAAGCTACGATTTCCCTCCTCATGACGTCACTGTGTCTACAGATCTCGGAGATCGCAAGCAAAGATATGATAACTTTGCATCTTTCTCTTCGTAAAAATAATTTATACTTTTTCTGGTTATTAGCCTTCAAACTTTACGTAATTAACACATTATTTCCGTTCATAAACAAAGTTAAAAAAAACTTTCTTGGTTATTATATTAAAAAAAAAATACCATTTTAAACTTATAAAAATGTTTTGCTAGTTGGTGAAAATGACACGATAAATACTTTATTTTAAAAAGTTCAGTTTTAACTTTAACTATTAAGAAAAATGAAGGCATATATCGACACTTTTTTTATCTACATATTCTTTTATAA
>NC_092213.1:9494352-9662111 GCF_043381705.1 Parasteatoda tepidariorum
CCACACCATTGTATTAAAAAACAAAAGCGGAAATTTTTAATAATTTGCTCTCTTAATTACATTGTTTCCTAGCTCGAAAGTATGTGTACTTGTAAGTAGCCTTCTGAATAAAAAACTCAAAGGATTTTCGCTTGAGCGATTGAAATTTTTTTGCAGTGTTTAACGTAAATGAAAAAGAATGCCTTATTTTTACCTAAAATGTCCGTTTATTGTATTATTAATAATAATAATAGAAATTTTTTTGCCAGCTTTATAAGCTTTTACACTTAATAAAACAAATGAACTAGTTTTTTAAAATTTTGTATTAATATTTAAAAAAAAAGTTGTCGGATATCTTAAATTGAGCTTAGAAGTCATTAATGTAATCAATTAGACAATTATTAGAAATAAGTTTATCTTTAAAACTAACAACTTTCAACTTAAAGTTGGTTTCATCGCTATAAATTCATTTAGGGGAGGGTATATCTATACATCTATACATCTATACATAATAATAAAAGCGGCTGTGTGTGTGTGTGTGTGTGTGTGTGTCTGTAATCACAATATATCGCCCCAGAAGCCTCGCCCAGGCACGAAACTCGGCACATAATTGTGTTTTGACATAATGAAGAAGTATTTTTTTTCTTTTTCAAAAATTTGGATTAGTTATTTAGTTATCAGTCATTTTGTAAGTCTATGCTTTTCGTCTGCTTTTTCGTCTTCAAAGAGCCATATTCAAAAAACTATTAAAAAATGCATATACTTTTCCCCACTCTTATAAATGTATGCTAATGCGAACCTTACAATTGAAATATTAATTTTCGACAACTTAAACCAATAATATACGAAGGAATTAATAATTTAATTGTAAAGTTCGCATTAGTTTACATTTATTAAAGTGGAGAAAAGTTTAACTTTTGTATTAAAAATGTGGCAACATATTCGATACGTAAATAGAACGCTTCGCTTTGATATATTTGTCGCTGTTCATAATTGTTATAATAAGTTTTTCTTCTTCTTTCCACGCTCTATTTTTTTTTTTTTTAAGCGAAGACGATAATTTTTATAGCGATATTGTAGTACTTTGTACAACTAAAAATTCTTTTCACAACACTTTAAAAATATTTACTTTATTTTCTTTATATATACAGAGAACAGTCGGCAAAGAATTCGATTAGGTTGAAAAACATTTCGCTAAAAAGGAACGAATTCCAAAAGAAAAAATAAACAACTTAAAGAATAAAAATGCTGATGCCAGCCAATTTTTTGAAAGTTAACTTAGAAATAACAAACCAAACGATGTTAAATAACAAACCAAACGATGTTAACAAAATGACGTAGAAAGCGCAACTAGATCAAAATTATACAAGCACAACTAGATCAAATTATAATACCTGAGTGCTTGACGTAACAGATATAGAAATAGAATTTGATACCATAAAAAATTATATAGAAATAGAAATTGATACCATAAAAAATTTATTCGTTTTCGTGTTCTTTTCATGTATTTAGCATTTTAGTTTTTTTTTTCTTAAGCGTTGTAGCTATATAATTTCAAACATCCTCAAGAGCTATAACACATCTGCAGCAGAACTGGATATGAAGACAAAATTGCAGGACAGAAACACTTTAATTGTCCACTAATCTTCAGATTTCCTGCTATGTTTTAAAAAACTTTATTTGTGGAAACCTTTAGCGCGGCGGACAGCTGGCCGCCTTTGCGGCTAGTATCAAATAATGCTGAAACTGACCTTATTCGATGTACCTTTTTTCAGCATCTAAACAAGATATTGCTTTAGTGTTTTTTCCCCAGAATATTCCCCAGAATTTTCCCCACATGTACATGTACAAAGGTACAACTGTTAATACATATCTTTGGCAGAAATTTTTGTTAAAACATTATGAACGGAGAACTTTTAATTTTCTAAAAGTTTCATCATTTCTAAAAATAATATTTCATAACTCAAAAAGAATTCCTGTTAACTCTATCATTGATAGCATACAACTGATATAATCTTATTTTTATTTTATAACCGTCGTTGAACAGCTGACCCAATTTTGGGTTTACGACTACTAATGTTGAACTCCGTAGCCTTGTAATTTTGTTCCAATCCAGAAGACAAAGAAACTCCTGGATCAGTGCACCCAGAGGAATGATTTGTTACGGGAACATGCAGGACTTCGAGACTCGATAGATTTAACGTGCATCAGTCACAATTTACTACACGGTCTGCGGCCGGCGGGGATTAGACCCACGATTTCTTGGACATGGACTCAGTGCCCTACCAGCCAAGCTATCCCGGTCAGTAACAGATGCAATCTCAAATATCCAATAAAAATTTCGAACCGATATCATTTTTTAGATAAGGTTTATTGAAAAAGGTCAGTTTAAACCTTATTGATATCTGTCCTACCGACTCCCCAAGCCTAAGAACGTTATGCCTCACAGAACTTTGATTCTGATGCAACCGAAATAGTTTTGAAGGCTGAATCACTTCAAATTTGAAGTTTCAATGCTTGTCGTAAACAGAAATTGTGGGTTCTTTGCCCAATGCTATAAATAAATCCAAAAAGTTTACTCCAATCTCATCTTATTAGTTTTAACAAGATTTAAACAGTCTAGATAAATTGAATGAGGGGATAAATTCAATTGTTGAATTTATAACATTCATGGCATTAATTTGTAACATTCATAAATAATCATTATTAATGCAGTTGTTATATGGGCAAAATATTAGTGTGTTTAAAGTGTTAAAATTTATCGATACAAAACTTAATGCGGGTACCTTAATATGGCTTAATATAGTTGACATAGCTGAAAATAGTTCGAATGGCAAGGTAGTTAGCTGAATCAAAGGTGCTAATACAAGTAATATTATTAAAGTTTTAAGTTTATTTGAACCACCCAATTCCAGGGATAGTATTCCATTTTCGTTAAAAATTTTTTGAGTGCTCCCCACACCATTGTATTAATGTATTTTGCTTTGGCTTTATTGATACAATGTTCAAAAGCATTCCTTTTTACGAATATAATCGTGTGAGATGATGAAGAGATTATGTCTTTTCATTATTTTGTTTTCCGGTTTTTTAATATATTTTTTAAATAAATAAAGTTTTTTTTTTAATTTTAATATTTAAAAAAAATTTTATTTTAATAATTTCTTTTCTTTTCTTTTCATTAATCTTTATTTTTCATGTTTTTTTCTATATATTGTTAACTTATTTTATGAGTTCCATATATTTTTAGAAATTTATATTTTTATTTATATTCAAATATTATATATATTAGAAATTTATATTTATATTTAAATATTTTTAGAATATTTTGAAAAAATGAATCTATCTTTCCGTTGTGAAATTTTCAGATTTTTAATTAATTAGTTTTTTTTAAATATATTTGTGAAACCTATATAATCGGTGTTTGTTTGCCTTTACACTTTTTAGTTGTATACTTAGTAATTAGTGAGCCTCTAAATTTATTTTCTTTCTTTCTTTAAATTTTTTTTACAAAATTGGTGGTCGTCTGGGAAACTGAAAGGATTGGGAACCACTGTTCAGTACTATCATTTATTTAATTAGCAACAAATCAATTTAATGACATAAATTAATCAACTCCTTTCAATCTTATAATTATCCCGACCCCTTATCTCAACAGAAATCTAATGAGAGCACTTTTTTTCAGAGAGGATGGACTACCACATGATGATTGCAATTATTGCGCAAAATAGAAAGCAAAAAGAATTGCGTGCATGTAACTCATTGGTCGGGCGTGCCTCCCGTTCACCTATGTGTACAAGGGGGGGAGAGGAAGATTACCAAGGGAAATTTACGACCGTCCTTTTTGTACAATTCTGTCGCACCCAAAAAATATGATTGTTGACAAAACACAGGAGATAATGTGGCTCCCTTGCACGCAACATGTTGTTCTATTTGCTGCCGCCATGTGATGATGGAAACAAAGAGCTGGTCAGCGATAGGGAATAGATTTTTATAATGGAGAGTAAGGTGAAAGCGCGTAAATGAAGAATTGATATCAAAATTATTCATATCATCAACACGTTCAATGAAAATGCTTTTAATTAAAAATGTTAATAGTAATAAGTTTTATCAGAGGGATTTGCAGAAACTAGGATAGAACTATCCAGTAAAAGACTGTACAAAACCTTAAATGAAAACCTCCAAATTTAAGAAAGGTCCTTTCAAGACAAATTTTTTTTTATAAAACTGCGGCTTAGGTAAAGAATATTTTCATACAAGCTGTGGTTTTGATAAAAAATTTTTAATTTTTAATAAAGCTGAAGGTTTTTTGCGTATAATTTACTTTCACAAAATGTACAACTTTGCAAAAAAATTTTAATGATTATAAATGCTGCAGTTTATTAAGCCTTTCTCTTCCTGAACCTAAGCTGCAGATTTTATTAAGATGTTTTTTGCTTTTAAGAAAGCTTGAACAAATGCTCTTAAAGATTTGTAAAGTTTTCCTTAGCAGACTCTTTTACCTTTAAAATTGCTGCGGTCTGTAAAGTAGTCAATATCAGTAAAACTAGTTTATCAATATCAGAAAAACTAGAGGTATTTTTTGACACTTTTTTCGAATACCTCTTCACTACATAGTTTATTAAAGCAATTTACACGCTGGAAAAGTTGCGGTCTTAGTTGTAGTAAATTTTCCCAAAAAATATAAGTATTTTTTTAAAATAACATTTCTTCTTTTTTTTGTTTTTGAAATCCGAGAATTATGATATTGGGGCAAAAACCAATTTAGTCTGTAGTTTAAGATATTTGGGTATTACGTGATGGGTAATACGTTCTTGTTGATACCTTCTTCATGTTAATAAGAAGAGTCGTCGACTATTACGACAAATATTCTAAAAATATATATTAACACAGTTTTCGAACTGCTTTCGCCAAGGAAAATAAGCCTCAGTTCTTAAGTGCCTTAGACTTGAAGCAAAGCAATAATTTTAAACTATACACGCTATCTTTCTTTGAGGAATTACCTGGAGTTTGAAACGGACAAATGACTTAATTATTTTAAAAGCTGTTAAACTTTTAAAAAACCGCCAATTTGGTGACATAAACAAAAATTATCAAAATCAATGCTTTTTTTAAAATTTTTTTGTAAATTATTATGAGCGTGGATAATGCAGCAATGGAATAAGTTATTAATAATGAAAATTAGACCAGAAACACTTTTCATTTTCTTTAAATTATGACTTTTCCCTCTCTTGACGTTTTGCTCTATTTTCAGAGTAAACCAAAAGAGCGCTGATTAAAGATAGGCTAAACTTGATCTAACTATTATGAATTAACTGTTGCAAATTGATAAAGTTACGAAAATAGAATATTATTTGTAAAAAAAGCATAATTTCATGCAACGACTGAGCTTTCGAAATTACAGCTGTCAGTCGGAACAACCAGAACGTTTAATTGTTTTGTTCTTTACCATATTTATTGGCAAAAAGACATATTCTCGCTAAACATTCTTCTCATCAGGACCAGAAATTTCGAAGTTTTTATTGCAATTTTTTAAAGATTTGGGAACGGGATTGTAATACTTTTACTAACTGTTAACTAAATTAAAAAAAAAAAGACATCACACATATTTACGAGCTTTTTTCTTTACATTAAAAAGAGTTAAGGGTCCCAAATTACTTTAAGAAGCTAGTAATAAAATAAAGAACAGAGAATCATTAATGAAATCAATGTAAGCGTAAGAAAGTGATATTTATTTTCTTCATCAATTAGGAAAAGATTTTCTTGCTCTAATTAGCTGCTCAGAATTTATGAAGGCTTAACGAAGGCGAACGAGTTCCTAAGAAACGAAATCACTTTCACCTGAAAATGACAGGAATTTTTCACTCCAACTAAACCCCTTCAGTTCAATCAGAAGGAAGGTTTTTCCAATCTTCCTGAAATCCCCCTAACGCACCGAAGTCTTAAGTGCAACGATAATTAATCACGCGGGAAAGACAAGTCGACGTCCGCAGCGCCACCTCGCAAAGATGGGTCATAATTTTGAAATCGTTTGCTTAATGGAAGAGTTCTTGGCTGGTGGCTTTAATAACCTTCTGAATCTTTGATGGAGTCATAATAGCTACCACTTGTTTTTAGCAGAACAAATCTCGAAGAACTTTTTTTTTGTTTTCTTAAAAACTAGACACTTTAGATATAAGTTTTAATACCGTGATATTTCTTTCGCTAATGCTTTCCGATTTTGAACGTCAAATTTTCTAGCCAAAGAGAAAGCGTTTAGATATAAAGTTTGCAGAATGTTCAGAGCAGAGTGAATAATTGTAGATATTATCTCCTGCCTTTCTCCGAAGTGTAGTTGAAAATTAAATAATACGAACGAGTATTCTTTGATAATCAATCAAAGAATGCTTCGAATAGTTTTTGTTTTATCAAAACTTTTTTTTGTTGCATATTCCGTTAATAAACGCTATTTGAGTAAGTAGTTAAAATAGAGATTTTGATGAAGAACGACTCATGATAAAAAAAAGAATGTTACGAAGAATAAAATATTCTATGAATATTCTGAACTATTCCTCAAAGTTCAAATGAAGTAAGAAAATACTCTATCATCATAATTTCAGAAAAAACTCTTATTAGAAATCCCGAAAAGTGAGTATATAATAAAAGAAAGTGTCCTAAAGAATATAATATTTTATGAATGTTCTGAACGATTCCACAAAGTTCAAATGAAAGTACTCTATCTTTATAATTTCACAAAGAACTCTTTTAAGAAATGCTGAAAAGTGAATATATAAAAGAATGTCATAAAGAATAAAATATTTTATGAATGTTCCGAACTATTCCACAAAGTTCAGATAAAAATACTTTATCATTATAATTTCAAAAAGAACTCTTATTAAAAATGCGGAAAAGTGAGTATATAATAAAAAAAAGAATGTCAGAATAAATATTTTATGAATATTCCGAACTATTCCACAAAGTTCAAATAAAAATACTTTATCATTATAATTTCAAAAAGAACTCTTATTAAAAATGCGGAAAAGTGAGTATATAATAATAAAAATAGAATGTCCTGAAGAATAAATATTTTATGAATGTTCTGAACTATTCCACAAAGTTCAAATGAAAATACTTTATCATTATAATTTCACAAAGAACTCTTATTAGAAATGCGGAAAAGTGAGTATGTAATAAAAAAAAAAGAATGTCATAAAGAATAAAATATTTTATGAATGTTCCGAACTGTTCCACAAAGAGTTCAAATGAAGTAAGAAAGTACTCTATCATTATAATTTCACAAAGAACTCTTATTAGAAATGCTGAAAAGTGAGTATATAAACGAATGTCATAAAGAATAAAATATTTTATGAATGCTCCGAACTATTCCATAAAGTTCAAATGAAAATACTTTATCATTATAATTTCACAGAGAACTCTTACTTAAAATGCGGAAAAGTGAGTATGTAATAAAAAAAAAGAATGTCATAAAGAATATAATATTTTATGAATGTTCCGAACTATTCCACAAAGTTCAAATGAAAATACTCTATCATTATAATTTCACAAAGAACTCTTATTAGAAATGCTGAAAAGTGAGTATATAATAAATAAATAAAAAAAAGTCACAAAGAATAAAATATTTTATGAACTAGTTCACAGTGTTCAAGTGAAGTAGGAAAAATATTGAAAAGAATTGATTAAGGATTGAAGTGATTGTACCTAACTACGTGATTTAAATTCGATTTAATTGGATACCTGTAAGTGAACTTCGAATCAGGTTGGTTTCTAAAATGACAAATACCACGATTTACCTACGATGACGTCACTTGATGGAATCCATTTAGCTTTTATCTAACTATCATTACCAGATGAGAAAAGAGTAATGGAAAAATCAGAACTGGCAGATAACAAATTATAAATTATACTCGTTATTAGAATTATGTAATTAGGCTGGTGTGAGGTGAGAACAGGGGTTAGAACCCTTAATATTTTAAAAAGAGTCACACCATTCATACAAAGCTAGAGTAAAATATATTAGTATCCAGTGACCGAACAAGGTGTTCTTAAAGTTCGACGATTTGGTGGGTGCCATAGTAATAAAATAAAAGAGTCAATTTCTTTACAAAACCAGTAAGGCCCTAAATGAATTTCAATCTCAGTCGAATTTAAAGTACCGTCCTTAAATAGATTTCATTAAATAAAAGTAACTTTCTGAGTCAGGCAATTTTATTTTTATGAGTACTTTAAACTTTGAGAGCGTGTTTGGAATCTACCCATGAAAGAATAGAATCGCCAAGTAGAAAAACTGATTATCTTTCAACGAAGCAGTGTCCACCTCAAATAGTGGTCGAAATGGCGATGCTTTAGTGTCCCATAAAACTTGAGTCCTTCATCTAAAACAGTTGTAGGAAGCGTTGAAGGTAAAACCGCAGGGGATATCAACATTTAGGGTTGGAAGTTTGGCTGTGGGAAGTATTCTTGAAATGTCGCCAACTGCAAGAGTTCTTTAGTTTTTACAGAAGAGAGTTACGATTTAGAAAATTACACAGTCTAACCATGATAACTGGTTATAGTGAACCCGGGTTATAGTGAACTTGGGTTATAGAGAACACGTGGATGTTTTTAGTGGTCACGAGTCCTAACTGTTATTTAACAAATGTCCGTTTCATCCGTTTGTAGTGTGAACATCTAAGAAATTGGTAGTTCATTTATAGTTCAAACTACATTTTGCGGACAACATTTTTCAATTTACATTCAAATGACAATTCGAAAGGATAGGTTCAAAAATACGTTATAGTGACATTTAATTAAAAATAAAATTGTAAACACTATAAAGGAGTGTTTAAAATGAGTAATTTTGCTGAAATGAATAATGCGAATAATATTAAAAATTGCACAGGAATTCAAGCTTTTATCTTGCTTCAAAATAATAGAAATAAAATAGATAATTAACTAAAAAGTTCCAAGTGACAGCAAAATCAATTAGTTAAACGTTCATGTTTTTAAATATTGACATTTAACTCTTCTACGCAGAGTTTTTATAAAACGTATTTTTCACACTTTTTTCAGCATTTTGTATTAACAAAGTTTTGTTTAAAAATATTCTTGAAGATTAAAAAGTAGCAGTAAGTTAAGGGTACAAATTGCTAGTTATAATTATATCAATGTCTACCGAAATGACCCGTTGTGGATGGAATTTATACTTGTTTTTCAAACAACAAATAATATCGTTTGCATTTATTTATTATGTTGCTTATAGCTTACTGTGTTATCATATAAGTATATTTAACTCGCTGTTATTGTGAGTTAATGGCAATGAGAAAATGTTTAGTTAGCATTCTAAACGTTATCATTATTTTGAGGAATAAAAAATATGCTTTTAAAAATGTCGTTAATTTCTTTAAATACAAATAAGCGGAAACATAAATTCTAAAATTATTATTGTGAACGTCTATGTCAATAGACCTGGGAGATCATATCAAGAGTTGGTCGATTTCCAGATATTTGCTTAGTTCTAAAAATAAGTGCCGTAAGCAATGCCACTGATGGGAAGATCAGGAAATTCTGACTAACCTCTCACAAGAATCGTTTCAATGCTGAACCATAACATTGGTACTTTGAACCTTAATGCGGGTGTTAAAAGGCTGTTTGCGTCCGAGTTGAATCATGCAAGTTGCAGATTGTTTGCAAGATCAACTTCACAACATATTAAAAATGCAGCAAGCCTAAGCGATTTTGAGATCCTACATACTCCAAAATTTCTAACAGTATATAGAATAAGTATAGATAGCAGTTTTTTTTAATGAAATGTTATAGTCATTACTACACGAAATAATACCCATAACAAACATACAGGGTGTTTTATGAAGACCACTCTTAATACTTAGAATCTATCTCAAAAATGAAAACAAGAAAGTACACATTTTGGGGTAGCAAATTAATTTAAAAAATTCTGTCAAAATTTGACAAATCGCAGTAGAGGATAAGGTTCACGTGATAAAAAATTAGACTGGTTTGATTGCGAGAAGAAACATAGGTGAGTTTAAAAACGATTATTACCATCAAGTCATCACATTTCAACCTCCAATCATACCTGTTTTTATGTTTTATTACATTCGCTTTCCTCTACTGTAATTTGTGAGATTTCGAAAGTATTTTTTTTCCTCGGTTAAATATTAATTTACTACACTCGATATGTATACTTTTTCATTTTGGATACAGAATCTGAAAATCTTCATTAAGAGTGTTTTTGTTTGTGATACAAAGCAATTGACCTCGACCATTGCTTCTGTTGTTGTATTATGCCACTGGTTAATACTGATAAGCCTATTTTAAGGCAGAGTGATGCACTACTTCTTGTTTTCCAGTAGCGCCATCTATGGACAAGCATTTGATTTCTGCCACACATACACTACTGCCCGTTTTACAGGGAAAACACATTCACACACCATCCATCCATCCGCAGATCGTAATTTCGAACGGAACCAGAGCACAATCTATCTCCGTACCCCCAGAGGTATTGGTTTGTTATGGAAACTTGGAGCAGTTTGAAACCTCGACAGATTTAGCGTGCACCAGTTACCATTTTGCATACAGAGAGCCTTCGGCTGGTGGGGATTGAACTCAAAGCCTCTTGGAGATGGGCCCAAAACCTTACTAACCGTGCTATCACGGCCGTTAAAAAGGTAAACAAGTATAGCATACTTTCTAACAAACTTTTGAAAGAAACACATTTTCAGAATAAGTTCCTTTATTATAATTCGGAATCATTTTCAAAATAATAATCATCATCATATCAAGTTAACTATAGCATAACTTGATCATATTAACAATGCAACAATTGAACTAATTATGGAATACAGGTATACTAAGGAGAATTTTAAAGACCACATTAGATACGTTTGTGATAATGTACATAAACTACATAGTTTTAGGAAAAAATACTTTAAAGAATATAAATAAAAATAAACTATGTGATATTTTTCGTTTAGACAATGCATCTTGAATTTCTTTGCTTTTTTTTGTAGAATGAAACCATAAAAAACATACAGAGCACCAAAATAGAAGACAAAAAAGCCGTATCATTCCGAATGTAATGATTGGAACTTCGCGTTCTAGGACTCACTTGTAATTGTTGAAGGGGTGACCTAATTAATAACTGACGATATTTTAAGTTACGAAATCAGACTCAAAAACGAAGTTTCTCTGAATAAACATACCTTTTCCTCTATGAATTCGGAATTCTGATCATAGGGGGTAGTCCCAATCTAGGAAATATGGTCTCCATAATTCAATCAAGAGTGCGAAACGAAATTTCGACCCCTTAATGTTAATTTTATTTTCAGGGTATTTCGACATATCTCGAGAACTTTTTAAGCGAATTGAACACACAATTATAAAATTCGTTCGTAAGTTACCATGGAAAAAAAATTTATTTTGTGTAAATATTACTATTTTTTCTTATTTTATTCAGTAGTAGTCGAAAAAATTTTGAATTGTTAGGTATAGAATTTTCTTTTAAATAATTTTAATGCATCTACATTTGCTTGGCAAAATATAAAATTTGAGCTAAATCGGTTGAATAGCTCCTGAGGAATTAAAAGTCGTATATTTAAAATTCGCTCTCACAGGAACAACCGATTTTGCTCAAATTTTGCATTTTATACGTAAATTTAAATACTTTAAAATTATTTAAAAACTTATATACTTAAAACTTATATTGAATAAAGTAATTAAAAATAGTTAATATTTACTAAAATTTATTTTTTGCATGGGATTATCTTTTGATAAATGAATTTTACAATTGCGTGCAAATATTTTTCAATTCGCTTAAAAAGTTCTCTAGGTATGGCAAAATACGCAAAAAATAAAATTAGAATTAGGGGGTCCGTTGCTCTCCAGAGCTACGGGGATCATATTTTTCAGATTGCTGCCTACCCCCCATAATTTGGGAGTCAGAAATTCGCATCCGTCGAAGAAAGGTATGCATATTCAGAAAAAGTACGTTTTTGCGTCTGACTTCGTATTTAAAATAGTGTCAGCATTATTTTATTGGCATATTTTAGGTTTATCCCTCGAACCATTAAGATTAAGTCCTAGAACGTAGAGATCCGATCATTAGAACAAAAGTTATACAGGATGGTCTGTTTTTTTTTGTTTTTAAATATAATTGTGCTTAGTCATAAAAGCATCATTCTTCTTCGTTTATCATATGTCAAATAAAACATCTTTTGTATTTGTTATTAGAGCAATTTTCGAACGATGGATGCACAAGTTTAAACGTTAGGTTCAGATAAATATTAATTCTATGCATAAAATTTCGAAATTGAATTTATAATTCTGTACAGTGATGAAAATTAGCATAAATTATTGCAAAATTTTTCTATAAATACCTTAAAAATTTATTTTTTATCCAACCGAAAAGGCCAATTTTAGACAGTCATTATTTTAGGAGTCAAAGTAACGTCAAAGAAATTTTTAAATAGTGTCTAGATGTTAACAAATGAAAATAGGACTTGATAATAGTTCTAACAAATGGCAACAATATATTAAATTCATTACTATGTAAAAGGTGCTTAGAAAAAAATAATAAGCATGTCCAAAAATGCAATGTGTGAAACTGCACTATTATTTATGACTAACAACAGAATGAAGTTAGAACCTTTCTACATCAAGTATTTAGGTGTTTTTATGTTTTCAGGAAATTTTTCTTTAAATTTTACACTTGAATTATAGAAATGCCTGAATAATGTAACATTCGCTATGTCGATAGCCTATCTTATCCAGTGCATTAAAATAGTTTTATAATTTGAAAAACGTTATTATAAGTGTTAATTTTATTCAAATAGAAAAGCATATTTAATAATTAGGTAACATTTAAATCAAATAACTTAAATATCATTATAAATCAGAATTAGCTGCTTTTAACACTTTATTTTATATTCGGCGTTGAACGACCAACCCAATTCTGAGTTTAAGACTATTGATGCTTTACTACGTACCCTGGTCTTTCGAACCCAACTCAGAAGACGAACTCCTGGGAGCCGCTGTGTCTTAGAAGAGAGTGTCTTTGCCTCTGAATGAGGTGTATCAGGTTCAAATCTCAGAGGGGATTAGCTGATACGAATTCAGCTTCCGGCTCTCACTGACCATAGTGCTGATGTAAAATATTCTCTGGTGTAGACGGATCATGGGTTTGAACCCCCTTGCAATCGGGCTAACCATGGGTGCTTCTCGTGGTTTTATTCTCTATGAAACGCAAATGATTGTTAGATCCGTCAAAAAGTCCTCCACAAAAGCTGGTTCGTCCCAATGCTTGATACGGTAGTTCCCTTGTCTTCTGGGTTGGGCTCACAACTTCATGGTTACATTAAATGAGCATCGTTATTCGTAAACTCAATTTGGCCGGTCGTTATAAAATATACAAAAGGAACTATTGGATCAAGCATTAAGACAAACTAACCGTCGTAGAAGACTTATTGATGAAATTAGCCCGAACTGCGTTATATGCAGATGCAAATTACGCGATTTTCCCACTGTTAGGTCGACGCACGGAGACTCAAACCCATGATCCATCTACCAGTAAGGAAAATTTAAATTAGCATTCTAGTCGTGCGAACCGGGATAAGAATTCGAATCTACCAGCTATTGCTACGCCGTTCTTGCCTTGTGATAATTGCAAAAAAAGGAAAAGAACATATTTATTAAAAACATTTATATCGCCAAAAAAGTTCATAAACCGCCACAAAATGGCAAACATTCTGTTGAAAGATGCGAAGAATGCGGAATCGAATCTCAGGAGAAACGGTGAAGGGTCGACAGATTCCAAGTCCCAGGCCAATCTCTGGCCAACACGCCACCCTGACCCCCCACAGACCCCACGACACATACACTCACTCAATGTCAAAGGAAAAAAATACATACAAATAAAAATACACCCCAAGCTTCTCCCTCTCCCAAAAAGCAGAAGAAAAAAATCATAAAATCGCCTAGCATGCTGGGAAAATTGGAAAAATTTAAAATGGACCAATGCAGCTAGGAGACTCCCGTGGGGCCCAGGACGTAAAAAAATATCCTATACACGTAAAAAGAGGAAGAAGTTTAAGGTACTGCGGTGTATATACTATGTATTAGGCAATCTTGGCCATGCGCCCGGATAGAAGAATAGAAATTGGTACCTGTCTCACCGGGCCCAGGCCCATTTGTGTGCAAAACCACGTTACTCATTTCATTTCGGGTTTTTCTTCCAAACCTCTTAGAATCAAAATGAAAAATCCAGATCAAGCTGCGCGATTTTTCTCACTCGCATTGCTTATAAGTTTCCGGAGAGAAGATCTCAGGTTCGATTCCCCCGGGAATCGAATATCTTGAAATTCTGGAAATCGCGTCTGAGGAAGTTTTTGTGTTTGGCTAAAGGAAAAGGAGTTTGGAAAAATAAAGCCAGATTATTGTTTTGATGCTTTTACTTTTTTCTCTTCTTGTTGATGGGTAAAAGTTTTTATTTTTTTATTTTGATGAAAGTGGGTTTTCTGCGTGATTTAGATGGTTAGGCTCTCTTTATTTACGTTTCGTGTAAAATAAAGCCAATCTCGTACTTCTCTAATGGGTTTTCTTTTATAACAAATCTAGAACAATTGGCGAAATGATTCGAATCTCTATGGAACACAAAAATAACTATTCGTTTTTTCCCCCTTTTGATTTTGGAACTACAAAATAAACAAACAAAAGGAAATATTTTTTGACTGGCAGGAATACATGTATGAAAGCTTGAAATAATTTTGATTTTTTTTGTCCTCGGTCAGAGACGACCTCAAATTTTTTAAAAATAGACTTTAAGACTTTAGATTTTAGACGTTTCATTTGCTAGACTTTGGTCATCGAAGATTAGTTTAAATAATTTCAATGTCTGTTGTGGGGTGATGATTAATTTAATTTTGCTCATAATATGTTTCAGATGGAAGACTAATTAATGTTCTTTTAAAATAATTTCTGAATAGTTAATACTGAGTAATATTTTCTTAAAAAAAGTTCTGGAGAAGGAATACTAATTAATGATTTCTTAAAGTAGATTCTGAATAGGGAAGACTGATTAATATTTTCTTAAAATAAGTTCTGGAGAAGGAATACTAATTAATGTTTTCTTAAAGTAGATTCTGAATTGGGAAGACTGATTAATATTTTCTTAAAATAAGTTCTGGAGAAGGAATACTAATTAATGTTTTCTTAAAGTAGATTCTGAGTAGGGAGGACCGATTAATAATTTCTTAAAATAAGTTCTGGAGAAGGAATACTAGTTAATGTTTTCTTAAAGTAGATTCTGAATAGGGAAGACTGATTAATATTTTCTTAAAATAAGTTGTGGAGAGGGAAGACTAATTAATATTTTCTAGAAATACGTTCTAGAGAGGGAAGACTGATTAATAATTTCTTAAAATAAGTTCTGGAGAAGGAATACTAATTAATGTTTTCTTAAAGCAGATTCTGAATAGGGAAGACTGATTAATATTTTCTTAAAATAAGTTCTGGAGAAGGAATACTAATTAATGTTTTCTTAAAGTAGATTCTGAGTAGGGAGGACCGATTAATAATTTCTTAAAATAAGTTCTGGAGAAGGAATACTAATTAATATTTTCTAGAAATACGTTCTGGAGAGGGAAGACTAGGTAATATCCTGGAGAGGGAAAATAAGTTCTGTAGAGAGAAAACTAATCAATGTTTCCTAAATTAAGTTCTGGAGAGGGAAGGCTGATTAATATTTTCTTGAAATAAGTTCTGGAGAAGGGAGACTAAGCAATGTGCTAGAGAGCGAAAATAGTTCTGGAGAGAGAAAACTAATTAATGCTTCCTTAAAATAAGTTCTGGAGAGGGAAGGCTATTTAATATTTTTCTTGAAATAAGTTCTGGAGAATGAAGACTAAGCAATGTGCTAGAGAGGGAAAATAGTTCTGGAGAGGGAAAACTAATTAATACTTTCTTAAAATAATTTCTGGAGAGGGAAGACTAATTAATGTCCTGGAGAGGGAAAATAAGTTCTGGAAAGGGAAAACTTATTAATGTGTTTTTAATATAAGTTCTGGAGCGGAAGACTAATCAATGTTTTCTAACTAGTAAAACTAGTTAAGGTTTTCTTAAAATAAGCTCTGGATATGGAAGATTAATTTTAATTTTCTATAAACAGCTAAATAACTTTACAATAACGTATGGTAAAACTTTCCATTCTGTAAAATCAAACATTTTTTAACTTTCTGTCATAATTGTTTTAAATTCAGGTCGTTTGAGAGTAAAATTTTGCAAAACAGATATCATTTTTTTAACAACATAAAACACACATTCTATTTTATCCTTTAAGAGAGAAGAACTTATACAAAGGACACTTTCTATCCAATAAAGTCAGTCATTTTTCTTCTTCTTCATTTATTTACCTTCAATATGTGTTTACAATTCATCGTCCAAAGTCATAACTCGGAACCAGCCCACAAAACAACAATCTATTACTTAGGAAGATTGTCGGACATTAGTGGTTTGGAAATGGAATCTCTAAGGGCTACCGGACACAATCTGTTGGGGGGATGGGGAAATAAAAAGCTTCTATGGTCTACTCATTAAGTAATTGACCGCAAAAGCAACCAGGTAGCTCTCAGAGACATTATGACTTTCAGCTATAAACGATTTACGAGTCAAATTCTAAATAATTCATAAATAAGCAGCAAACAAAAGAGAGATAGTCGGCGCCCCTGTTTGTGCGGTGGCGTGAGGCGGTCGCAGTTAATGGGGCGTAGGCTCGCTTTTGCTAATTGAGAGCCCATTGCTTCTGGGGTGATGACACTCAGAAATGGGGCCTATTTCCATTCTCATTCAGAGGAACTTTTATTGGATTGTGTTTGGCGAAAAAGACAAATTCATCGCCAAGTTTATATCGCCAAGTCAAGTTATGTATTCATCGCCAAGTTTATAGGTGAATTTTAACCCGTTGAGAGAGCGTACTACTCACAATACAAGTCTTTTCGTTTTCAAATTGTAAATTCGATTTGATTTTTCAAATTTATTATTTAGATTTTGCTTAAAAAAATAAAAGACAATTATTTTACAAGGCAAGAAAAATGTTAATTATAAAGTTGTCGTTTGTAGACGAAGTGAGAAAAATTGCGTTTGATATTTATTATTCAACTTTTTCTGAAAATCCGGGGTAAAAAACAAATTATTATGCATTATTTCAAGTACGTAAATAAAATCTCAGAGTACTAAAGCAAAATTTACGAAAAACAAATTACATTTTCCAAAATTAAAATTTATGGAAGAAAATATGAAACACAACACTAAATGAAACATTCAGTTAACTTAATATTTTAAAATAATTAATTTCTTTTAAAGTTTATGAAAACCTTGAACTTTTTTAAAAATGATAATTTTTAAATTTGTTTTATTGAAGTGAAACTTTTAATGCGACTTCCAACAAGGTTGCGTTAAACGTTTAACGCAACGATAAACAAAACAAAACATTAATAACAAGAAAAAGTCGTTTGTTTGTCTAGCAACCATCTAGAGTTGCAGTTATTACATCAGCAGACGATTTAAAACAATTATTCAAACTAACTGTTTATTGATGACGGAACATCTTTATTTCCACTATCCACTGCAGGCTCTGGCAGACGTTACTGTTGAAGAAATTGATTATTCTGAGCGGCCTGTGATCCTTGCAGGAGATTTTAATATGAATTTCTCGTTACCTGAAGTTGAAACATTATTAACCTTCCTTAAAGACAAATTTGGATTGGAAATGATAAATGGTAGGAATGATCCAACAACCAAAGGGGGAACTACCATTGATGCAGTTTTTGCAAGAAATATTGAAAAAATAGAACTCAAACATTTCGTATCTTACTTTAGTACGAATAGTCATAATCCCATTGCAAAAGTTATGGATTTGGATATTTCTCCACTCGAAAATGATAATTAAAATATGCGATCCATTGTGAATTGTAAGCAATGTTAATAAAGTTTGTCTGATAATGATTTCACTAAAAATCAATTTCTACCCCTTCCTATTTTCATTTCCACATTACGAAGTTTCATTTCTTCCGCGCGGAGGGACTCCACGCACTATTTTTTTATATGTTAATTAAACAATGAGGCATTGAAATTTTAATCTTAGTTATAGTTTTAAATATTCTTTTCACCCTACTAATGTTTAAAATAAGTTTTAAAAAAAAATTTTTTTTTTTTAACCCGTTGGCGAATGAGTCTTATTTTGGATATGATGGCGTTCACACACTTTTCAACTGTGTTCAAGAGTAATAGTAAGCAGTACGCATGCGTCGTCATTGCATGCGTTGCTATGGCAACCACTGCTGTTTTTATTTTTATTTTCACTAGCAGGTATTTTTAATGTGTTTACATAATAATAATTTAAAGTATTTTTATATTCTTTTTATTATTAACGTATAATGACTGGCTTGACGGCGATTTCAACAAAAATATTAATGCTGAAGAAGGAAAAATATTTTGTGACGTCTTGAAACACGTACATAGGCAGGATTTGAAAACCAAACAGAAGACAAACATCAATTGAGACAGTTTTTTGCAACCCATGATTTGAAATGTTGTGGCGTTTAATGGAGTCAATCCAGAAAAGAAAAAGTATTTGACCAATGGGCAACCAATGGTCGTATTAAGGCGATGACAACTTTTCTTTAAATATTTTTATGTTTATTTTTTATGTAACCCAAAAGCGTTCTGAAAAAATACTTTTCTTTCAAAAATTTGATTCTTTTGTTTTTAAACCTTTACAAAGACCGAGAAGCTACTGATTCAAATGCCTAAAAGCAATTGATAAGTGGATAAGATTCGGGTTTTTTTGAAAAAACCTTTTTTGTCTTAAAATACTAAAATAATCCTTGCCCCAAATAACTGATTCTACATACGTTTTATCTGCCATATGCTTAATAACACACCTCGAAAAATTCAACCCTCTTAGCTATCTTATTAAAAAAACGTCAAAGTTTTGAATGCAAAGATGTAAATAAAAAAAAAAAAAGTTTAATACATAAAATTACTTTTTTTTTTATAAGAAGTTATTTCAGACTATTTGGCATGTTTTTTTATGCAAGTTCTTAGTTATGTTACATATTATTACATTTGCAAAATATTTGAGCTAACTATTAAATATTACCTAGTTCTAACACAATAATTGGAAACGAAAAAATTATATCAAAATTTATGATGATTTATCAAAAATTATTAATTAAACAAAGTTACAATTTTAAGTATAACACAGTTTATTAGTATTAAGTGTTTAGAGAATCGAGAGCATCGCGAGAGTATCAAGTAATATTTTATTAGAAAGTTTCAGCTTGTAATTTTTTTACTTAGATGATAGCTTGTAGGTTTATTCTAACATAATATTGAATGCATGCATTTTTTACTTACACAGCAGAATAATGTACCAATTTAAGTTTTTTTTTTTTTACAACTGCAACACGTTCTTTTTCGACGATGAGCGAAATTGGTTGAATAGTTCCTGAGAAATTGATTTCTAAAAACTTAGAAACTTAAAATTCGATTTCTCGGAAACTTTTCGAAAGAATTGGCCCAAATTTTGTATTTTATCACATAAAATTACATTCTTTAAATTAATGCAAAATTCATACACCTTAGAAGTCAAAAATTGTTTGACCGTTATTTTTTGCACGAAATTATCGTTGCATAAACAAATTTTATAAATGTGTGTAAAAAGTTTTCAAATCGCTTAAAAAGTTCCCGAGATATAGTGAAGTACGCTAAAAATAAAATTAGCATTGAAGGGTCCAAACTTTGGATCGTCCTCCTGACGAAATTATGGGGTGCTATATTTCTCAGATTGCGGTTGCCCCTTGCATTTTGTGACATCAGAAATTCAAATCAGTTGAAAAAAAGGTATGCTTATTCAGAGAAAGTACGCGTTTTTGTGTCGGATTTCGTAACTTAAAATATTGTCTGCACTTATTAATTAGCATATTAGAGATTACCCCCTGGAGCCATTAAGATTGAGTTCTGGAACGCGAAATTCTGATCATTAGATCAAAAGTTCAGGATGGTCCTTTGTTTTTATTTGCGCACTGTACATATGAATTATTAAATAATAAATTTTGAAAGCGGCCCGAAAGGTGTTGTTTCGGGGCCATGTGACATACCTTCGTCAGAATAGTTTTAGCCAATGACAGCCAAGAAATTCATGCATTGGCATTAATTGCTTTCATTTATTGTCAAGGCTTCTTTTTTTAACCCTACGCTTTCAAATGCGTTGGCGGAGAAGAAGGTGCCAGAAATAATATAAAGAATTTTAAGTAAAATCAAAATATTTAGTAACCATCTAACAGTTTTTGAAATCGTTGAAAATGTGTTCAGGGGATAGAGCATCCACCTTCCAAATGAGGTGAACTAGGTTCGAATCCCATCGATAGCTGCTAGAGACAAATTCCGTACCCAGCTCGCACCGACCACAGTGTTGACGTAAAATATCCTCCGTGGTAGACGGACCATGGGTTAGAATCCCCTTGCTGTCGAACTAGCTGCGAGAAGTTTTAATGGTTTTCCACCCCATGTAACGCTAATGCAGGTTAGTTCTATCAAAAAGTCCTACACGAAGGTAATTTTTTTTAAATACTCGTTCCAGGAGTTCCCTTGTGTTCTGGTTTGGGTTAAAAATTACAAGGCTACGGATTTAAGCATTATTATTCGTAAACCCAAAATATTAGGTCGGCTGTTCAACAACGACTGTAAAATAAAATTAAATGTATTGGGCAGATGTTTGGAATCACCATAAGGTTATCGAATAAAATGATTACCGTTAATAATATAATGCTTTCTATTTTCATTGAGAAAAGGATTAAATGAAAGTTTATTTTTAATAGCTTCAGTTTTATGAAATTTAGTTTGTAAATGATAGGAAGTATGTTATGTATATGTTTGCATGGCCGTCCGGTCTAGTTAAAGTAGTTTGATTTCCCCCGTAAAACTATTTACCACGTGTGTGGTGGTGGCTGTTACTAAAAGGTGTTTATAGAAGTCATACTTCCCGAGTATTGCTCAAAGCATAGGAAGAAGAAAAAATAAACGGTCCATCCTGTATGACTTTTAATCTACTGATTGGATCTTTACGTTTTAGGACTCAATCTTAATCGTTAAAGAAGGTGACTTCAAATATGCTAAAAAAATAGTACAGACCATATTTTAAATTACAAAATCAGACACAAAAACGTACCTTCGCTAAATAAACTTCTTTTTTCTTCGACAGATTTGGATTTTTGATTCTCAAAACATGAGGAGTAGCCGCAATATGGGAAAGATGGTACCAATAGTTTGATCAGGAGAGCTGTCCAAAGCTTGGATCTGTTAATGCTAGTTTTACTTTTTGCGAATTTCGCCATATCACAATAAAATTCCTTTATAAAAAGATTATTTCATGCAAAATATAACTTCTAGCTAATATTATTTTTCTTATATCACTTAATAACTGTAAGAAAAACTTTCTATTGTAAGGTATACAATATTTTACATTATTCCAAAGAAAGCAATTTTAGATGGCGATATACAAATTTTGAACGAAATCGGTCAAATAGTTCCAGAGAATTCAAGTTTTGAAGAAATCGTATTCCCAAAATTCAAAAACCTACTATGGTTAGGCAGGACTTTTTACGTCAGCTTCAGGGTCAGCGCAGTCCAGGAGCAGAAAATATTTCGACCCGCCGTCGCTGGAATTCGAACCTGGGTCATCTCATTGGGAGGCGAGTGATCTAAATCATACAACGTCACAAGAAAATTAAATTAATACATTTGAAAAAAATTATAAATGCATACCTGTGCTCCTTAAAAACAACACACAATGAGCCGTAGTGGCTCAAGAGATAAAACGTTCGCCTTCTAATGAGGTGAGTCAGTTTTGAATCCCAGGGATGGCTAGTCGATATGAATTCTGCACCCGGCTCGCACCGTCCCTTGTTCTGACGTAAAATATCCTCTGTTGTAGACAGATCATGAGTTAGAGTCCATCGGGCTAACCGTTGGATGTTTTCATGGTTTTCCTCTATACGTGACGCAAATTCAGTTGAGTTCCCCCAGAAAGTCATACACAAAGACAGAAGATTTCTCCTAATGCTTGATCCAGGAGTTCTCTTGTCAGCTGGATTGGGTTCAAAATTACAAGGCTACGGAGTAGTCGTTGTACTCTATACTCCATTGTGTGGTGCACATTTAGTAGTCTTAAACCCAAAAGTGGAGTTGGCTGTTCTACAACGATTATAAAAAAAAAACAAAAACCGTGCTAAATAACGAAGCAAACAAGTTTTTTTTTAAGTGACCTACACGAACAATTGAGATGATTTATTATATTTTTTTTTAAATATTGTAAGTAGATGCGAAAAAAAAACCGTTTTAATATGTACCTTTACACCCCTTCCCCCCCAAAAATGGTTTTTAACAGGATTATGATGATAAAGCGCCAAATCCAGCCACCAGAGTTACCCTAAAGTAGATAATGCTCCAACAACTTCCGATTCCTAATGGAGCATGACTCCCCCCATATGTATTACCCATAATTTTTACAACAGCTCTTTCCATCCCTTAATCCCTTAGCTCACTTTCCAACCGAACACATGTTCTAATTTTGTAATTCTCTCCTCATATTCCCCTCTACCCCCCGTTACACTTTTTTTCCTACCCCCTTTCTATCCCCCCTATTCACAATTGAAATATTGTATGAGGTGCGGAATGAGTGATAGTGCGGAATATGGTATGAGTCAATTAATTCTATTATTCTTTTTCAGAAATCCATCGTTTAGAGCTCATGTACAATTGATTCCCTCGTTTCCTATAACATCGTAATATATCGTTAAGAACATCGATATTTCACAATACATCGTTTTGTATACTTTCCCAATTTAAATAATTTCAATTTTCTCTAATTAATAATTTTTCCAATTTTAATTATCCCATTCAATTTGCTTAGTGTTCATGAGCAAATAACATAATTGCTTCTTATGGTCATTACTAATATATTATGATGAGTGTTGAACAATATAAATATTTTATTATCGTGATATATCGTTAGAATATACCAATAATTTTTCATATGTCGTTATACATATTTTCACAATTCATATAATTGAAATTTTCTCACTTAAAAATTCATAAGTTTTCCAATTTCATTCGCTTCGTTTGTTTAGATCCACACAGTATTAACATAATCGCTTTTTTTTTGTTGGTCATTATGGGTACAGTACAATTTGTGCTGAACAATATTCATGCTTTAAAATTGCGATATTTCCTCAGAAATCATCTATGTTTAACAATATATCGCTACATTTTCGAAATTAAACTGATTTACATTATTTTCACGCTCGTTCATATTTTCGTTAACCAAACGACATGCTTCAACATGCACGATAATATCGTATTTGATAGTGATAGTTATCTACACTATTCATGATTTATCATTCTAGATAAACCATGTAAAAATTCAACAAATAAAGGCGCATTAACAAACATGCTACAGTTTCGGTTCCGACATCCAATACTTTTATAAACCCTGTCCATACACAGAAGGAAAGATGGAAGCACGACGATGCAGAAGAAAGTTACAAACAAGCTGCAACTGAAAAATGTTTTTTTATTATAAAACCCAAGAGATATAACAATTCGGTTTACGTTTATCCTCTTTTCTACTCACTTCAACACAAAGTCAAGTCTTAATTTCGCTGACTCAATATTTATCGTAGTCTATAATGATTGCTATATTATCATCGTTATATTATCAATCGTTATATCATCAAATAATTCGTACTCGGGAAATCAATGTCAATAATGATTGTATATACGACATTTATTGAATGGAGTGATAGTCTTTATATCGAGAGAGAATATTTTATTAAAATCCTGTTAGCCAGGTGTCTAAATAATGCCGATATTTCACGAAATATCTATCGATCGCACAGAGCCGTGGTGGCTCAACAGATAGAGTGTTCGCCTTCCAATAAGGTGGAACGGGTTCGAATCTCAGTGATGGCTGGTAGAAACGAATTCCTCACCCAGCTCGTACAATGCTGATGTAAAATATCCTCAACAATAGACAGTAATAGTAGACATGGATTGGAGTTCCCTTGCCCCTCAGGCTAACCGTGGGAGGTTTTCATGGTTTTCCTCAACATGTAGCGCGAAGGAGGGTTAGTTCCAGTCCTCCATGAAGGCTTATTTCTCCTAATACTTGATCCAGGAGCTCCCTTGTCTTCTGGATCGGGTTCAAAATTACAAGGCTACCGAGTTGAACATTAGTAATCGTAAACCCAAAATTGGATCTGCCATTCAACTACGGTTATAAAATAAAACATCTATCGCACAGTTCTAATTATGATGCATTTTTTGGCAATGTTCGAAATGTAAGCTAGTTCATTAAATTTTGGAATAACTTTGGTGACGATGACATTTAAGATGTTCGTTATAGTTTCAGATTATTTTGTTAATTTAATGACGGATTAGATGTTTTGTCCTGTAACAAAAGGATCACATACTGTTTGTCTAAGATAGGTAATCTGACCGCCTCTAAGTCTGCGGTAGTTTGGTGCTATGGAAACTGGTGCTTTTCTTTTTAGTATCAAAGATTTGTATCTGAAAAAAAGGTTGGCATCGTTTTCGTTAATTCCAGCTATCATATATTGTAACATGCTTATGCTTAACAGTTTCGAAAATAATAAATATTTAAAATTTCAGATAGTCATTTAAACTTACCCTAAATAATGTCTGTCATTATGGTATTCTATAATGACTGCTTTTATTAAATGGGTCAGTGTACTGAGTGTGAATTGGTGATCGAGATAAAACAAAAAATAACATCTATTTAAATATCAAGGAAGCTTTTCACCGATTTTAACTAAAACAAGACACTAACATTCTATCCATTCAGTCGATTTTCCATTCGATTACATCAGACGTAATTCAACAGCAAAAATTTCTCTTGCCGATGATATCATTCAAACTTCCTTACTTTCTCATCCCGTAATGGACAGTAACTATTTTTCAACAAAAGCTGTGTATTATATTTTCCCACAGTTAGTTTTCTGCATTCTTTACAAATCAGTCAACTGCTAAACAATTGGGTACTTGCACTTGAAGAAGAAGACCACATATACCCACACATGTGACCTATGGCGTCAACACCACCTGATCTTTTGTAAATAAAATTTTATGTTAAAGTTGATCCAGACTTCTCTACATAATTTGAAATGTTATTTAAAGAGAAGTTAATTAAAGTAAAGTTAATGAAATACAGTGGCGTATCGCACATCGAATTAATTGAAATATAATTCTTTCTGGGCTGCGTCTTTTACATAACTTAGATTTATTATTTGTTTATACAGTGAATTCGCGATAACTCGAATCTGATGGGACTGACGACAAACTTCGACATATCGGAAGTTCGACTTACCGTTAGTTTCGGTTTGGACTTTCAAAATATTGTCGGATTATTTAATTAATGCTTATCAATTACAAATCTTCCTAATGCTTACAATATTTCAGATCATTTTTCTGACAGGACATTTACGATAAGACTGTTTAAGCACTTTATGATACTCTGGTCTATCGGCTGCAACTTTGCTGTTGTGTTTGGCGGGAGAAACTGCAAGTTTACTGCTTTCAAATTAGGTAGATTACTATGCGCTGTGCATTTATACATAAGGAGTATCACTTTTCTTTTTTAGCGAAGAATTTCCGATCCAATTTTCTTACATAGTCTTCAAATAATGGACTTGTAATCCAAAGGATACGTTTTTACATTCTTGAAACATCGGGGATTTGTATTTTCCGATAACAAGTAAGGGAAATTTCTCTGTCCGAGACGCATTTCCTTCAACTAGGACAGACAAATGTTTCTTGCTCATTTTACCCCCAGAGCAGTTTCTATCCTTCAATATCATAGTCTTACTTGAAAGACATTTAAAGAATAAACTCATTTCATCAATATTGAAAGCATCATTTTAACTGTATGCTTGAAGTAAATTTGGTAACGTTTCATTTAACCACTGTTCACATACTTCAAGAGGGACAGCTTTAGCTTCTCCATGAAGAGTGCGAGCATTGTGTGTGTTTGTTGCAAAGGAAGGGGCAAGATATCAGCTCCTAGGTTTTTTTTCTTGCTTTAAAAGATCAAAAAAAATCGAGTTAAAGGGAGTAAAATTCGAGTAATCGAGAATAATTAACATGAAATTGAAGATAAAAGGGTCGGGTCCTCATAAAAAAATCGAGTTATAGTAATATTCGAGTTATCGAACTTCGAGTTATAGCGAACTGACTGTATATATATAAAGAGAGAGAGAGATTTGTTTATAACAATGTCTATTTTCGTAAAATCTGAAAAATATCCCAAAATAAAGATCTGAAAGTGTTAACGTGTAGGAGACAAAAATTATATTCACTCTCACTTGGGCAATGTGAGGGTAAAAATGACATAATATCCTGATTTTTGACTGTACTGATTATACTGATTTAAGAAAGAGGACCATCTGATCACCGGAGATGGCTAGTTAATCATATATAATTACAGTTCATATACAGTGAAACCTCTCGGGAGCAACCACTCTCTGCTCCACAGTAAAATGGTAGTTAATGGAGGTTGGTCGTTCTAAGGGTTTACCTCCATTGACTTCAAAATGTTATCTAAGATGCAAGATTTTTCGCAACCTATTTCAATTTTAGTCAGTGTCATTTTCTTAGTGAAATGCCATTTGTGTAGGCATCTTGAAAACCGTATCAATGATAAACTTAACGTCAATAAAAATGACCCCCTAATTATGAGAAACAAATTTACCAATTATGGATGGTAGAACTATTTTAAATAAATAAACAATAATGCTTTTTGTTCAAGTTAGCATTTAATTTTCTGGTCTGGTTCTTTCGAGTTAAAGGGAGTAAAATTCGAGTAATCGAGAATAATTAACATGAAATTGAAGATAAAAGGGTCGGGTCCTCATAAAAAAATCGAGTTATAGTAATATTCGAGTTATCGAACTTCGAGTTATAGCGAACTGACTGTATATTTTATTGTAACTGTGATATATTTTTATTCTGTGTACCTGGCATATTCGATGCATAATTAGTTTGTTTATGTTGTACATAGTTTCGTGTTTGTTTTTGTGTTGAGTTAGAAATATAAAGTGAAGGAATTGAAATCTTTGTGAAAGAATATAGAATGTGTCACTTATGAAAATTGATACTTGACGAGCTTGTATTAGTCGAAATAAAATAGTACAGTTGCTAACGTGAACAAATGCCGCTCTTCAACAACCAATCAGGATCGAGATGCCCACACTACGTCATTTGCAGGTATCCCATAAGAAATCTGCAATTGGCGCAGTGAGAGTAAATCAGTCGTGATTGGCTGATGAGAAAGGTGAATTTGTTTACATTTCATTCTATTTCGAGTAAGCCTAGCCCGTAAAGAATTCTCTTAAATTACGCATTATACATTCTTTCATAAGGAACGACGAAGTTTATTTTTTACTTAACACGACGACAGACAGGATGCAAAGTATAACATAAATGAACTAATTAGAAAATTATGCGACAAAGTTGCCAGATACGCAAAACAATAATAACCATGGATACAATGAATTACACAAAAAAAAAAAATTCTAGGTTAAATACAAGATGCAGACAAGATAGAATTATATTTTAACAAATTCAATACACAATACGGCGTTTTAATTAAATAATTTCACGTTTATTAACGCTCTAGCTTATGATGAGAAATATAGCCTGACTTTAACGCACCAGATTTTTATAAACGGTTAGCTGGCGCTGAGTTCTCAGGTCACGTGTCTGCGTCTCAGTGATCTTGAGATTCAAATATCCAATCCCAAAAATATCGTCTGTCGTTTAAATTTATCTTTTTGTACTGTTTTTTATTATTACTTAAGTTAGTCTGATTTTGTATGACTCTTATAGAAGTTTACCCTCTTATTCAGAGCAGCATTTTTATGCAGGGTAAAAAGAATATTCTGGAAAATTGCATCGAATTTTTTTTTAAAATTCAGTGTTAAGACCTCCTTTTTACCTAAAATTCTGGAAAATAACCACTTAAAAACAACAACCATTTGCGATTATATTCATGATGCAAATCTTTTGGCAATTGGCGACACCGATTGAAGTAGTTATGAAGATTTGTAGCACTCTAACAAATCTTCTTTCCCTTCAATGGAATTTATATATCTTTTTTCCGACGTATGGAAGAAGAAGTTGAATTGTAAGATGGAAAGCGCCAAAAAAAGAGTAAAGAATAAATTGACCTCATCTGTTTAAGAGTCTGGTCTTGTAGGCAAGTTGCCAATTGAATTGTGAGACTTCTCCTCTAGCCTGACAAGGAGCCTCTTTCGCCAAATTCAATGGTCAGTAAAGCTCGTCCACTTATCTTTGTCAATCTCCCTCTAACACCACCAATGGGCTACTGTTGTTGATTGACCAAATTCTATTTGCGATGCGAAATAATTTGCCATGAAACTGGGAATTCAGACCTTCTTTATTTGTTTCGCTTCGTTTTTTGACAGGTTAAGAAGATAAAGTTGACAGTAGAGAAGATATCTCTTCGGTTTGATGTTTTAATAAATATTTTTAATAAAAAAAAAATAAATAAAAAATTCCATATTCATCATGTTGTCAATGTATGAATTTCCTTCTGTTGTATCTTGCTATGAAATAAAGAAGGAAAATTAATTTTGCTCTAGAGATTTTGAATAACGTTTTGAGTTTTCAAGAGTCAGGTACCTTTTGCTCACATTTAAATTTTAAAATAATTGAATAAAGATTTGATTGAGAAAAGGCATAAGGTTGAATAATCGAGTGAGAATATTTTGTACTCTAAGTTTGTAACTTCCTGTTAAACTAAATCCAAGAAAAAAATTCTTTTTTTAGGTTATGAATATTAATTTAGCAATATGGTTGATTTGCACAAGACATTGTACAGATTTGAGCAGTTTTGATCAAAAGTAATAATAATTTCTACAAAGCAGCTTTAATATTTAACATGCTATTTTTACACAAGTCTATGTAACAAATAACTATAAAAAATTAAATCTACAAAATCATTTTTCATTGTTGTCGGAGTAATTTTATTGGCTAGAACATCAGATAAATTGATGTGATTTTCTCTCTGATTTATACAAATGTTATTAGTATAAATTTACAAAGGTGATAAAAAACATTTTGGAAATGTAAAATTTTTCTATTTCTATACTTGCACTTCTAGAAAAAAAAAAGATACCCACACATGTGACATATGACGACAGTGCCAATTGATCATTTATGAGCCAAAAGGTCGTGTTAAAGTTTCACCACATACCTTGGAATGTTAATTAACGGGAAGTTAATCAAATACAGTGCCGTATCGAGCATTAAATTCGTTGAAATATAATTCTTTCTCGGCTACGTCTCTTACATAACTTAAATTTATTATATATTTTATTGCAACCGTAGTATATCTTGATTTGTGTACCTGGCAGCTTCGATGCATAATTAGTTTGTTTATCTTCTCTATGGTTTCGTGACTGTCCTTGTGTTAAGTAAGAAATATATAGTAAAAAGTCTTTGTTAAAGAATATAGAATGTGTTACCTGAAAGAATTGATACTAGACAGGCTTGATTTACTTGAAATGGAAAAATAGTTTCGAACGTAAAATTCCCCGTTTCAACAACCAATCAGGATCGAGATACCCACACTACGTCATTTGCAGGCTTCCCATTTGAAGGTAATTAATTGGGTATAATATAAAAAAGAACACAACTACTTCCATTTAGTAGGAATAACATTTACCATGACGCAATGCTAAATTCTATGCCACTATCCACATAAATCAAAAATCGAATATCAATTACTTTTCTTTATAATGCAATAAAATCTGGCGAGCAGCCTACAAGTTGATAGCTCCACAATATGTAAGTTTTTTTCCTTCAGTAATTTATTTTTGCTTATGTCGTTCATGGGTTAAATTTAGTAGGAATAACACAACCTGTGACGTAGGCTATAGTATACCCAATTGCAATGTTTATTTATTTATTTAGAGAGGAAACAAACGTTTCACATAAAAAAATCAATCGCAGTATGAGTAAGCAGAGAATTCTTCATCAATTTTCTTAGTATTTTCTGCATCTCTTAGAATTTTCTGTTTTTTTTTTTTAATCTTCTTTTATTTTGGTTTCTTATTGTTATTATTTTGATTACTATTTCAAATCAAAGGCTTAAAACTAAGAACAGTGTTTCTTATTTATAAAGTAATCATTTAAAATTATTTCAATACATTAACATTACATGATACAAATATTTAAACGAGTACTAAAAAAACGAATACGAATGAAGTACAATGATAATGTGAAATTAATGACAGCAAAACTAAGGAAGGGAATCAGAAAAATTTCTCATACAAATATAAAATGTGTTTATCTAAATACAAAATAATAATTTAAAATTTTTATTACTTTTTATTACTTTTTATGTTGATCAAAGAAACATTGAATTAATATTTAGTAGTTTTTATAGTATTTTAATCTATCTACTTAGTTTTAAATCAGAAAAATCAATTTTTTAAGGAATTGGTCAACTAGTTGTAAAAAAGGAAAGTTCATTAAGATAATAATACGTTAATGATTCGAGCAAGTTCTGAACTTTTATAATTTATCCTATTGCGAGGCATGTTTTCCAATAATTTCCATAGAGACTTATAGATTATAGATAAGTTATTTTAATTCAAAACATGGAGCATAGAGGTCTCAAATATCGCTATTTATAGAAGGTATTTTGAGTCAAGTCGACAATACTATGTATATTTTATTTATTTAATTTTATAACTATCGTTGAACAGTGAACTGAATTTTCAGTTTACGGCTACTTGTTCAGTTCCATAACCCTGTAATTTTGAACCCAAATCCAGAAGACAAGGGAACTACTGGATCAAGTATTGGGAGAAATTTGACTTCGTATAGGACTTTTTGATGGAACTTACCCGCAATATAGCGCCAAATGGAGAGAAAAACCACGAAAACGTTTCACTGTTAGCCTGATGGCAAGGAGCAGAGGGCAGAATTTGAATTAACTAGCCATCGCCAGGTTTTGAACCGAGTTCACCTCATAGGGAGGCGAGCTCTCTACCCCCTGAGCTACCACGCCTCAACACTAAGTATAGCGATCCTTTGTTTTTGTATTTTCGCATCTCCTTGTAAATGTTTTTAATTTTATTAGTGAAGTCAGGCTAATTTATACCACTTAGCTTTTAACTTGCTTTTTTATGACTACAATAACCTCTGTTTAGTATAATCACATTCGTTCTGGGGATATTTGATTTTATAAACCGGCTTATCAATAATTGAAATTACAAAAATAAACTTTTACTAACATATTAAAAGCTAAATCAACTTCTGCATCCATATTTTACTTTAACTGCTTTAATTTACATTCGATAATTTAATAAACATTTGCAGAAATGCTTTAAAATAGTGTAGTATTGCTGATTAGTAGTATTGTAAATTAAAGATTAAATTTCATCCTAAAGTTCGTAACTCGTAATTTTGCAATTTTCAGTGTCGTATCGATTAATTCGATAGATAAATTCGAATACATTTTGAAGCCATCAATCTTTCGAGGTCTCAAATCTTTCTGTAAAGTGAAATCTATCAGTCCGTCAAATCTTTCTGTTGCCAAATTAAATTTAATAACTTTACAAAAACTTCAAGTTGAAAAGGAAAGGGAAAGTTAAACTTTACCCATAACTTTTAAATGAATTGCTTTGCAACACGAGTCGAAACTAGTTCAGAATTTCATTCCTTTTTATTCTGAGCCACGATGGCTATGTGGTTAAAGTACTCAACTAACATTAGAAAGAACTAGGGTTCGATCTCTAGTAGCCACTTCAGATCGATTGTTACTACCTGGCCTAGCAAGAAAAAACAACTTGTGCGCAAATGCCTGAGACCACAATTTAAAGACAAGTAAAATTTATCACAATTTGGTGATTTTCTCTTGTACTTATCCATTTTGTTTGAAGGCTTGTAAAACACCTCTTTTTAGATCATCTATATCAAAACTGCACAGAATTAATGAAGTTTTAATAAGTGCTACATTTTACATATACTAATAATATACAGTAGGGAACCGATTATCCGGAACGATCGGGACCATCGCTATTCCGGATAACTGATTTTTCCGGTTTTCGGAATCGCTACAAAAAGCCGTTTTTTTATTGTTAAACCCAACTAAAAAAAATTTTTTTTTGGAAATAATCTTAAAACGAAGAAAAAACGATGGAGTAATACACTAATGATTATTTCCAAAATGATGGTAAGATAAACATCTTTCAAAAAAGAACGAAAAATCCTAAAATCTTATGAGGAAAAATTTTTTTTTTTTAAAAATGGCTGGAAAATTTATCGAATTTCGTTCCGGTTTTTTGGTTTTCCGGTTTTCTGATTTCCGGATAACNCGTACGGGGATTTTTTCATTGTTCTCCGTTTCTTGGCATTTTTTTCACCGACTTTTTCAAAGTCTTTATCAATGCATTCTTTTTTCTGTAGTATGGATTGCAGGGTTGTTACGGGAATTCCTTGCAATTGAGCGAATGCTACTTTTGTTCCATGAAATTCATCAAACTGCTTAACAATTTCGGCTTTCTCAGCAACAGAAAAGTTTTTGCGTTTTTTACTCACCATTTTCGTACGAAAGGGTTTGAAATGCGACCACCTTGTGCTAAACAACAACAGAGTCTGAAAAGCTGTAGAAACGTAAAGATCCCCTTTTACTTTCCAAGGAAGAAAATAAGTCACTACATCTGATTGGTAACTGGAGTGTCTCTTCTCCTATCTGTCTCATTCCTGCACCAATGAACTGTGTTGTTTCTGTACTTTGTTTCTTCGTTCGCTGCCATGTCCGAGACAGGCAGCAGGTGTTCAACAAAGGAAGGGGGAGAGAGGACTAAAGTTCTAGAAAACAATAGTCTGTGGAATGCGTTTCTGTTTTCATAGATTTACTTTCAACAACGTGAATGAGCTTTAAAAAAGCAAACATAGAAAAAATATTGTTTATTAAAACATTTTTTTATTTTTTTTCTTTCTACAAAAAACGTAAAATGCGGGAAATTCCGTAAATTAAAAACTTACAATCCGGGTAAAATTAACATTGGAGGAATACGGAAAAACTGGGTCCTGATGAAAAAAAACGTAAAATGCGGGAAAAACGTAAATTCGGGGGACGTAAAATCGAGGTTTCACTGTATTACCACAATTAATTAAGTATCATGGGTGTAAAAAATTTATGGCGAATTTTTAACTTTTCTCAAAAAAGAATTAGACTATTTCTCTATTAGTTTTTCTATTGAGTACGCAGTTTATTTTTTTATTTCAGTTACAGTACCAATTGTAGAAATTAATTAAGCATCATTGGTGTCAATAATAAAATGGCGAGATTTTTTCTCTCTCCTAAAGGAATTTGTGCCAATTTTCCCATTAATTATGCTTTTTAGTACATTGTTTTTTTTAAATTTTAGTTAGTAGCTGTTACCAAAATTAATCAAGTATCATATGCAGCAATATTATAAAGATTTACTACACTTTTCTTAGATGAACCAGTATCATTTCTCCATTAATTTTCCATTTTATTATTATCGATAATGGGTGTTGTATTTTCTGTGCGTCTCTCAATATTAACAGACAATTAGTCAGAGGCAAAAAAAAAGTTTCAGCATTTTGCGAATATCATTTAAAACATTTTTTGAGTCCGGTAGAAAATGTTTTATTCAGTTACTGAAAAATCCTAAATTTTTAGAATTAAAGCTCATTTCTCAACCAAGTGACAACTTTTAAATTTAAAATTGCAAATACTTAGTGATTAAATTCTGTTATTTTTAATTCATGCTAAATTGGAAATTAATCATTAAACATGAAATCTGAAATTCTGATTCAAGGATTTACTAAATGTCCATATTTGTACTTCTATACGATTTAAATGCAAATGACTGATACATTGATTTATTGTTCTTGAATTACTTGATATGTAAGCAGGAGTTAAATTTGAAACCTGTTTATAATTAAGTGACAGAAATATTTTCTAAATTCATACTTCATGCTCAATCCAATGTAAATTTAAAATTTGTCTCTATAAAGTGATGACATATATTCTGAAGTACTTGATACGAAAGCAAATGTTAAATTCAAAGCTAGTTTATTCTGAGTGAAAGAAATGTATCCTAAATTAATATTTGATACTCAAATGGAAACTTAAGACTTGCCTGTATTAAGAGACTGAAATATATACTGAATTACTTCATACTCAATAAGTAAATACTATGCATATTATTTTATATTATTTGATACTGAGTGGCAGAAATCTATATATTTTATACTCGAGTGAAATTTTTTTAATTTGTCTGTATTAAGTAACTGAAATATGTCTTACGTTTGATACGCAAGCAAATGTTGTACCTATTATTTGATATAATTTGATACTGGGTTACAGAAATGTATCGTAAATTAATATTTGGTACTCGAAAAAAATTTTTAAAAACGTCTCTGTAATATGCGACTGAAATATATCCTTAATTACTTGACACGTCATAAGTAAATATTCCATATATTATTTAATACTGAACGACAGAAATCTATGTATTTTATATTCGAGTGAAATTTTTTTAATTTGCCTGCATTAAATGACTGAAATATAACTTACATTACTTAATACGCAAACAAATATCTATATATATATTTCTCTTACACGGCGACAAAAAAAGCCTCATTACAACTCCCCGAATGGTAAAAATGTCACATGCCAAATCTAGCTGAGGTGGCTCAACATATATCGCTTTTAAAAACGGAAACTGAAATAACCAGAGAGAGCATTCTCACAAAGTGTGATCTGCTGATGACAGCCTGAACAATATGGAAATGAATGGGGGAAAACTGGATCCTACCACTTGATTTTCCGGCCAATAAAAATGCGCCGACAACAATGGAAAACGGTGTCAGACCATTATGATTTTATGTTATATAGAGAAGCGCTTTCCTATAATACTAATTTTTTTAAAAAAAAAAGTTGTTATATGGATTTGAATGATTTTTTTGAATTCTTAGAGTTTTGTGCATTTGCAATGTACTTAAGTTAGTAGCGATCGAAGCGAGCTTTGTTTGCGAAGCAAACCATATAAGATTGCGTAGCAATTTTCGGGGGTTGGCGAGCGTTAGCGAGCAGGGGGCGCAGCCCACTAGTTATACTTATTATTTGATACTGAGTGACAGAAATAAGTCTTAAATTCATGTAATACTTGCAACTTTTTAATCTCCTATGTATTAAATAACTGAAGTATCTACTGACACGCAAACAAATTTCAAATTTTGAGCGAATTTATACTGAGTGACAAAAATAAATTCTAAATACAAATATTTATTCCAAATAAAAAATGTATCCTAATATTTGATACTCTGTTGAAAATTTTAAAACTAGTTTGTATTAAACGACTGAAATATATCCTGAATTATTTGATCTTCGAAGAAAATGTTATATTTATTCTTTAATAATATTTGATTCTAAGTGACAAAAATATATCCTTAATTAATGTTTTGTATTCGAATGGAAATATTTTAAAACTTGTGTTTATAAAGTGACTGAAATATATCCTGAATTACTTGATACTGCAAGTAAATGTAGTACTTACTACTTGATATTATTTGATTCTGAGAGACAAAAATATGTCCTATATTCATACTTGATGCTCAAAAGTGTCAAGTTTAAGACTTGCTATATTAATTGACAGAAATATATCCCGATTTTGTTTAATTATTTCCATAGTTTTAACTGGTTAAATACCTCGACTGAATAATAAAAAGTCTCTGGTTCAGATTAAATCAGTTGCCTTCCCATTTCTGCCCTGTTCAGAGAATTCTAACCGAGGATATTTGTCCTGAGGACAAAGGAGACGAATGCTTTCTCTCCGAATCCGATTTGCGGTTTTCGTCCGTCCAATCACTTAGGACAAACATTCGCCGGGGCTTGCGGTAGAGGAGGGCGGTCCCCATCTCTCTCTCCAGTTTCCCAAATCACACCGGATCCCAGAGGACCGGAGGTCCGGCAGTTGCTGAAGTAAGCTAATGAGTGATTAGGTCCTACCAAGTTGGCTACATGCCGGACCCGCAGGCTCTGCGCCCCGTGATTTCATTAGCCACTGCTCAGTATTTGCGCTGGGGCTGGCCCGGTTGGACGAACTAGGTAGACGTGCTTTTGGCTCCCACCTACACCCCTATTGTAGCCAAATACCGCCCCAGGCCTTTTGGAGGGAATTTCTCCTCGTGATTCTCTAACTGAAGAGTATCTATTTATTGGGAAAATATAATTCAAAGGGATGTTTTTGACCGCCATTTAATTCGTTATCGAATCGAATGGAATTCGTTATTTCTACCATGCCCCCCACTTCAAGGATTGGGTTAAATTTTGGCACGTTTTTTCTCATACTGGAATAATTTTTTTTATTTTTAAATCTTTCACTGAGTTAAATGAAAAACAAAGTATTTACAGTTAAAGAGTCTTTAATTCGGAATGAAACTTCAATTACCTAAATATTGTTTATACTGTCTCGAACAAAAATTTGATTCAACTTTTTATAACAAACTTTAACCCAAGATATATATTTTCGAATATTAAGACCAAAAGTTATTTTTTGTTCTTGTTCTGTTCATTCTCCGTGCAGAGAACACTAGCTAGATATGACCAAGATTCAACTTAACTGTCATGAATTACTGTTATAAACTAACAACAGCTCTTACTTAACAATAGAATGACCGAAATTGTCATTTTGACCGCAAATCATCTTTGAGAGGCGCTGGGTCGTGAAATAACTGCAATAGCTTACTTCCCTTTCGCAACTTTTTCTAACTTCTTCAGGTCATCAAAAACACGAGAGAAATTTTTTTATTAGATTAAATAATAAGTATACAAAGCAAAGCTCTTCTTAGAACAACCATAAAGATCAAAATTACTCGTACAGAAATTTGAGTGTATATTATTTGAAAATAGCTCACATTTTATTTTTCATTACTTATCTTTATTTGATTCACGCTCGCGTCTGATTGGAACGACAATGTATACATTTTTTCAATTAGGATATCCTTCTACTGTTCGTTACTGCCTGCCAACCCCCAGAACTATATACAGTAAAACCTTTTTTTGTGCGGTGGATAGGGACCGCATAAAAGAAATCGCATAAAAAAAATTGAAAATTTTATAAATTCTGACATGTAATAAACAAGTTTGTACCATATACCACCAAAAACTTTTTTTATGCGGTTGATAGGGACCGCATAAAAAAAGTCGGACTCAGAAAATACATCAATGATTTATGAAATAGATAAGAGAATGCTTTCAATAAAATTAAATAATTAAATTAGACCTAAAGAAATTTTAAAAATATTTAATTCTTCATTGTACATATACATGTAGAAGTTTTCAAATTATACATTAAATAGTTTGCTGCTACTCGTCGTAATCCAAAACGCGCATCTTCTTGGAATGAATTGGTTGAAAATCGCTTGAAGATAGGATTTCAATTGATTTGTTTTTTGGTACCATAAAGTCAGTGATCAGATAAAATAAAATAAAAATCATAAAAACTACATATAAATAGAAACAAAAGTAATTAATTTTTTTACCTTTAATCTCACTATAAAATGAATCCTTAATCTAATGAATCGTGTATAAAACTCTGAATACGAAGCGTATAGTATTTGAGATACACGCAGACGAGAATTTACAAAATAAAAATAACGGTTTAATTTTAAAATACTAAGTATTTTAACACAGCAAACGATTTTTTACTGATTTACTTCAACTTGTTTAGCGCAGAATAAATTTTAAACAGAAGAGAAAATGGAGTTGACGATAATAAATGAACTAATGAAAGTAAATAAACAGAGCATCGCGAAGTTCAGATACATCGTTGTCAAGGAGACCACGTAATCAGAGTTCGTCCACAACATGCATATGCACATTGATAGGAAACATTAAACTGGTGCTAAAGCCGTTAAGATTCATATACCGCATAAAAATAATTCGCACAAAAAAAATCGCACAAAAATAAAATCGCATAAAACCAATCGCACAAAAACAGAATCGCATAAAAAAGGACCGCACAAAAACAGGTCTCACTGTACCTTAATCTTTTACGATTGGCTCAATGATATCTCTCGACCTTCCTTTCGAGAAATTCTAAAGTTTTGAGGAAAGTCTTAATTCTTGAAGTGAAACTTAAAAATTCGTTTAAGATCCCTTATCGTAGCAAGTAAAATTTTTATTCAGTGCTTGAAATAGGCAATGAAACTCATGATCAAATGCTTATTAAACTGTTCGATATATTTTACCATCATTTGATGCGTCATGTAAAATATTAAAACAGAAATATGCAGCAAGCTGAACAATAGTTTACTTGCTTGCACAAATTTGCAAAGCTAGAACAGCCGCATTTTTTTTTTGTTTAAAAGTTCTAGCAAACAATCAAAAAACTATAATTATGTACCGATGCAAATTAAAATTATAATAATTATTATTATAAATGTTTATAACTTGAGTAATTACATGGAAGTCTTAAAATAATTGATAATCCTAAAATTGTTATTGAAAAAGCACCTTTTTTTAACTCTACAAATATTTTTTATAACCGTTGTTGAACAGCCGATCCAGATTTTACGACTATCAATGTTCAACTCCATAGCCTTGTAATTTTGAACGCAATCCAGAAGACGAGGGAGCTCTTGGATCAAGTATTCGGAGTTCGTGGGGTTTTTATTTAACTAACTAGAATGGAGAGGACAACTGCGAAAGCCCCCCACGGTTAGCCTGACGGCAAGCGGACTCAAATTTATGATCCGTCACCCACTGAGAATATTTTACAACTGTAATGTAGTTGGTACGAGCCGGGGGCGGAATTTGCATCGATCAGCCTTTGCTGGGATTCGAACCCAGTTCACCACATTGAAAGGCAAACGCTCTATCCCCTGAGCCTTTTCGTTCTTATGTTAACATTAATTAAGTGCATTTGCTTATGACAAGTTTACCATAACGACAGTTCCATTTGTTATTGTAAATTGTTGTTATAACGAGCGTTTAATATAACCATAATGCGCTGAGCCTGATGTTAGTTTTTTCTCGTATAAACATGTTCAAGATAGGTTTCAAATGTTGGCAATAATGAAAAATGTTTTAGAAACACCAATTTTACGGTGGATATCGATAACATTGTTGTTTAGATTAAAGAGGCATTGTTTCCAATGTATTTTTTACGCAGAATCAATTAAAAACAAGTAAGTCTCAGTAGCACTCATAACTCAAAAGTTAAAAGGTCTTCATGTGTAAAAAGTGATAGAACATACTATTTTGATTTATACACACTGCTACATCAATTCTAGCTAGACAAGTGAGGTACAGCTTGCTGTGTCATTTTGCATGCTATATCGAATGAAAAAAATTTATTAATAAGTGCACATCAAAATTAGTACTTTTTATGCCTAAATATCCTTGAGACTGAAAGTATCAGTCCCATTGTCTTGTACTTGGTTTCACGCAATTTGGAGTAAAAACATACATAAGGAACAATAATTAATTTGCTTAAATAGCAATGCAATGTCAAATACTTATTCGTACATTGAAAAGTCTCCAGGACCTCCAAACTGTTAATCCTATTCTCTCATACTTAGTCTTATTTGATACATAGATTCCGAAGATACTTGAAAAAGATCATTCACGACTATGCATTAAGACAACTGGAACAGTAACGCAACACGTTATCCTGTAATAAACTCTGACGTTAGTGTCGTATAGCCGAACACTGTTGGTGCTATAGAAATTGGCAATATTCAACAGTTACTGCTTGATAGGTCATACATTAATAAAACCATGGTGCAAAATCTCTTCAAATTTAGAGGAAGACAATACGAAGGTTTGTATTGAGGAACACTTAATTTCAAATTAACATCAGATTAAATGATCATATACAGTTTAAAGAGTGTAGTCAAATCTAAGCACCAACAAAGGAAAAATTGTAAACCAAGCACCGCTCATTCACACCATTTCTGAATTATTTTCGCTTCCAAAAATAAAAATTTTGGCAAATTTTCGATATCGTTAGTAGATTGTTTACAAATATTGGCGTGAATTTGTTGTTCTCTTCCGAGCTGCCAAATATCTACAAAAAGAAAAGTTTCGCAAATGAGTGATGGTTTTTCTTATTTAGTTTTTAACTGATGTAGTTTTAGTAATTTATTTATTCAGTTTTTTTAGTTTGTTTTTTGTCAAAACATGTTTTCATGGTCATCAGAATCAATTTAATGGCTTCATTGCAAAAACATTTCGTTTTAAAAACAATTGCATTTTTAGATATATATTCGTACTATTTCTTTCAAACTATTGTTATTTTGTCAATTTTTTCTATAATTGGATACTTGTTCTTCAAGAAGAAGAAGACTTCCCATACCCTCACATGTGAACAATAGCGTCAGCGCCAGCTTATCTTTATCAACAAAATGGCGTATTAAAGTTGAGCTATACATAAGTTATAATTTTAATTAACGATAAGTTAATTACATACAGCTCCGTATCTCACACCAAATTAGTTGAAATATAATTCTTTCTCGTCTTCTTCTTTTACTTAACTTAGATTTATTATTTGTTTATGCATTTTATTGTAACCTGGATATATTTTTGTTTTGTATACCTGACAACTTATGCATAATTAGTTTCTTTGTGTTCCTCATGGTCTGCTGCCTGTCTTTGTGATAAGTCTCTGTGTAAATATATAGTGAAAGAATCTATCTTTAAAAAAGAATCTTTGTGAAAGAATTTAGAATGTGTCACTTAAGAGAATTTACACTTGACGGGCATGGCTTACTCGAAATAGAATGGAAAGAACAGTTGCTAGCGTAAGCAAATGCCACGTTTCAACAAACAATCAGGATCGAGATACCTACACTAAGTCACTTGCAAGTATCCCAATGTTTGCACGACATTGACAGTTCTGCACTAAAAAACTTTATTCAGCACCAAAAACGGTTGCAACTACGGATCAAAATTTTTTAGTGCATTAAAAATTTTTTTTAATATTTATTTTCTATACGCTTCTGTTCAGCTAAGCCTAATTTGAATTTATCTCAGTACTCTCTCTGTTTTGCGCGTGTTTGATTAGAGAACTGATTTTATTTTTGAAATTTATGCATAAATGCATTCGAAATTAATGATTTTTAATTTAGAGCATCATGTCTTAAATATAACTTTGCTGACTCTTTTTTAAGTGTATCATATTTTATGGTAATTATAAATTTTAGTGCAACCGAATGCTGGAAATGGTGACAGCTGCTTTATGTCAAACAGTGTGAAAAAACATTTTAGTGTTTCTTTACACTAAGAACTATTCTTTATTTTGGTTGTAGCGAAACACCAAGAACCAAAAACTATCTGTGGTGATTCACCATGCCACTTTTGGTGTAAAGTAGTCGCCATCATTTTTGGTGTGAAGATGCACACGAATTTTCTACAGTGTAGCATTGATGGTTTCTCTTATTGGCAAAGCAAACGTACACTGTTAAAAATTTAGTGTACCGTCACACTAAAAAGAACAACAACTCTTCACCAAAAGTGATGTGATGAAACACCAGAGATGATTCTTGGTGTCTTCAAACATCGAGGGTAGTTCTTGGTATTGGAAATCACCAGGAATGTTACTTTACGCTACTTTCGTCAGGAAATAATTACCACAATTACTTTAAAATTTTTAGTGTATCTTCGCACTAAAAATGGGTACAACTACTTTGCCCCAAAATTGTGTGGTGAGACATCAGAGTTAATTCTTGGTGTCATCAAACACCAAAAATAGTTCGTGTTGATGGGAAGCACCAGGAATGTTTATACTACTTTTGGCGTAAAATAGTTACCGAAATTAATTTTAAAATTTTTTAGAGTATCTTCGCAATAAAAGTGGATGCAAGTACTCTGCAACAAAATTGATTAGTGAAACACCAGAATTAGTTCTTGGTGTCGGGAAGTACCAGGAATGATACTTTACACTACTTTTGGCTTTAAGTAGTTAGCACAATTACTTTATTTATAAAAATAATCATAAAAACCTGTGCCTTTGAAATTACTCACGCCAGATCAAATTTATCGGGAGCGGCTTTAAACTCACGTTTAGTAAATTATCACGGCATCTATGCATCGAAATAACTAATTATTCGATATAAAAATAAAAAAAATGTCAACCCTTTAAAATCCGCTTTTAAAAATAGGTTAAAATAGGTAATTTTTTTATTATTTTCTTCGGCAAAGATTTCTACGTGGAAAAAAAAAAGAGAACCTTTTTAAATCGATACCACCTCGCTTATATACTTGAGTTCTAAGAAATCCCAGGCTTCCTCCCAAAAGAAACAAAAGCACTCCCCTTCAAGAACTCCAAAATTAAGCCCTGAACAACCCCTCTCCTCCCCCACTTCGATATCCACGGAATGTATCGAATCGTTATATCGACACATAGGCCCGTTCTTCCTTTGCCTCGGGGGCCCCGGGGACAAAATCATCGAAGACGGGTGAAGGACGGGTCGCCGGCCAAACAATCAAGGGTTTCCCCAGTGGCGACTGCGCCCCTCCTCCACTTGCGCCCCTGCATTCTCGGGGACCGTATCTGGAGTGGAATTTTAAAAGTTCTTGTCTTGGATTTTGCTTTTGTTTTCGGTCTGTTGGTCTCTTTTGTTTTCTCCTATGCTCTTCTTTTGCTTCTATTTTTGGTTCCTCGAAGATAACCACAGATTCTTCCTCTTGTCTTCATCTTCTTCTTCTTCAAGAGATGGAAGAAGAAAAAAAAGAAAGATAAAAAAGAAGATCATTGATGGATGTGTTGTGGAGTGGATAAAAGAACATTCTTGGATTTATAGAGGTGGATATTTAAGGTTGTTTTTTCGAAGGCTCCGTTGTAAATATGAAACGATGCTTTTTTTGCGAATAATATGCTACTTTTTGTAACTGCTGTGAGTTTGAAATTGTTACTCGTGACTGTTGGGTCAAGTTTAGCCTATCTAAAGCCAGCGCTGTCTATGTTTATTTTTAAAAATGGTGCAAAACTTCAGTATAAGGGAAAACCACGTTTTTTTCAAACTGAAAAGAGTCTGTGGTCTAATTTTTTAATATTTAAAAACTTACTCCAATGCTGCAGTTCCTGGAGTCATAAAAATTGTCAAAAACTGAGAATAGGGCAGTGATTTGGTTAATTTTCATATCGATGAAAAAATTTCCCCAAATTAGCAATTATTTTTAAAAAAAATAATAACTTTTAAAATATTTAAGTTATTTGTCTGGTCTAAAGCCCAGATAATTCCTCACGACAAGATTATGCGTATATAGTTTAAAATCATCACTTTGCTTCAAGTGTAAGACACTTAAACTATGTCCCTTTTTTATTTTCCCTGGCGTCAGAGCTTCTAAAAACAGTATTAAGAATTACATTTTGACTAAAAAAAATAAAATTTGAAGAAAATAAAACTCTTTATCAGCGTCATATTGTGTGTACAAAATGGTTGAACAATGAAAGAAAAAAAGGAATTAAAGAAATTAAAGGTAAACTGACAAATCAACTTAAAAATATAAATTACAATTCAGCAAAATTAAAATCTTCTATTTTTTTGAAAAAAAAGTCTTTTTATATTTTAAACTGAGTAATATTGTTAAAAGATTTTAAATGTTTGCATATTTAAATCATTTTAATATACAGTGTTCTATTATAACCATTTGAGTTGGATTTTTTTAAAAAAAATTTACGATAAAAGAAAATTCCATACATTAGGGACCATAAAATATTATAAAAACAAAGTTTGTGGAACCTTTAAAAGGCGGGTCTCAGTTTCTTTCCTTTCCTCAGACAGTCAAACAGTATTATCAGTCTCGCCCTCCTTAGTTATGATGCCTTAGTTTTCATACTATATTTTGTTTTTGCTTTCTTAAGTATCAATTAACCACATAAAGTGAGCATATTTTTTTGGATTTTTTTTTGACAAGGCTCTAATATTATATACTGAGGGCAGTTGATAATTATGAGACATCTTGAATAATGTTAAAATATGTTTTCTTTTCATTATTATAATTGTTTGGCAATTCAATACAATTAATACTTTTTTTTTAAATTACAGCTCAAAAATAAATATTTTTTAATCTTTATATAAAGATATTTTAATAATATTAATATTAATTATTTTTATTAATATTATTGTCTTCAAATATCCATATTTAAATAGCAACTGAAACATATTAAAGCAAACTCAATGAAAAGTAAATGAAGACTTCTTATGAAACCTTCTAAAACATTCCTACTCCCAAAAAAAATTTTTTTTTAATATTTTCAACGCACATAAATAAATAAAAAAACTGCTTTATATCTTATATGCAATTCAGTTTTCAACGTAGTTTCAAAATGCTTGTCATCGATAGTTTGCTATACATTTGGAAATTATGCTTGCTTTTAAAAACTCGACAGCAATGTATTTCGATACAAATTAAGATATCTTAAAATTAAACTAACTGAATACCCGTTTTTAGTACGGAGTTGAAAAAAATTGAACTGTAAAGAAATCAGCTCTTAGCAACTGCACGAAATCATGCACAAAATTGAAAGACATATAAAAGCACAATTAATAAAGCTAAAATAATTCCAATTTTTTAAAATTTAATTTAATATTTTGCCTTAGCTGGTGGTTTAACATTATTAGATTAAATAAAATACGCTCTTAGTAGTTAATCCCATCAAAATAAGGATTAACTGTATTCTGTATCTTTTGGCGTGATGCTATTGCTCGAGGCAAACTTCTGATGATCAAAATTTGTCACAATTTAACGATTTTCTCCGGTACTGATCTCTTTCGAAAGCCTGTAATAACCTCTTTTCAAAATATATACAAAATAGCACAGTTTCAATAGGTACCAAATATGATAATTTTATCTACATTAGTATATTGATAAAAACTGCACTTATTACTATAGTGCCAAAAGTGCATATTACAAAAATTAATTAAGCATCTTTGGTGCCAATAATAGTATGGGGATTTTTTATGTTCCTCTTGAATGAATTAGTATCATTTCTCCATTAATCTTGTTTTTCACTACATAGGTTTTTTTTGTCAGTTAGATCTATTACTATCATTCAATTAAGCATCATTGGCAAATTTTTTCTACATGGCAAATTTCTTCCAATTTCCAAAGTGAGTTAGAACCAAAACCCCATTAATTTGCTTTTTAGTACATAGTCAATATTTTTATTTAAGTTAGTAGCTATTATCAAAATCATTATTATTAATTATTTATTTTGATATTATCTGCTTAATAATTATTAATTAGGCAACATTGGTCTCAATAATCGCAGAACGATGCTTTACTTGTCTTCTAAAAATATCAGAACCATTTCTCCGTTAATTTTGTTTTTTATTGCATAGTTTATTATTTTTTTTACAGTTATTGCCTATTTCCAAAATTAACTAAGCATAATAGGCATAAATAATTGTAAAGCAATTTACTACACTACTCTTAAATTGATTAGCATCATTTATCCGTTAACTTTGCTTTTCAGTACATAACTTTTTTCTTGTTTCAAATACCGTTGATTTTAAATTATTCAGTTTTATGGAAATACGCTTCAAAAGCATAATTGGTTATTTGCACTTCAAGAAGAAGATCACTGATACCCACACATGTGACCTATGACATCAGGGCCAGTTGATTATTTATAAACGAAATGGTGTGGTAAGGTTGAACTAAGTTTCTCCTCACAAGTTAGAATGTTAAATAACTAGAAATTAATTAAATGCAGTGCCGTATCACACATCAAATTTGATGAAATATAATTCCTTTTCGTCTACGTCTTTAACTTAACTCAGATTTATTATTTGCTTGTGTATTTTATTGTAACCATATTATATTTTATGTACATGTCAACTTTGATGCATAATTAGTTTGTTTATGTTCCATATGGCTTAGTCCCTATCTCCGTGTTAACTAAGAAATATATCCCGAAAGAATTGAAATTTTTGTAACAGAATATAGAATGTGTTATTGAAGAGAATTGATACTTGACGAGCTTGGCTTACTCGAAATAGAATGGAAATAACAGTTACTAACGCAAACAAATGCCACCCTCCAACAACCAATCAGGATCGAGATGCCCACGCTACGTCACTTGCGGGTATCTCATTATAAAATAAAATAATCATGTAGTTTCAGATTACTTATTACTGTTTTGGTGAAGTAGTCCACCTACGCTATCACGTACACATTGATCACTGAGTTTATCTGACATAACGAATTATTAACTATCGAAAAAATTATTAACTATCTAAGAACGTGCAAAAACTCTTTTTTTGATTAATAAGAGCTGTAAGCAAGCAATGATCACTAACGCTATCTTTAAAATCGTCTGCAGTTTCATCTATATCAGTGGCGCTTGCTCTAAGCCAATAAGAAAATTCCAGTTTTTAAATGTATCTCCTGAGAGTTCAACTGAATTTTTCGAACATTTTTTAGGATTGAGGGTCAAAATTACCCCTTTCGTCCACTATCTAAATTTCAGAATGCTAGCTCAAACGGAGTTATAAGAGGGACACTAAAACAAAATTTTTAATTTAATATTATGAAATTAATACATGTTGTTATACTTTAAATCTACTATAATTTCTTGGATTTCTTTTTTTCAAACTTAATAGCCTCGGGTTTTTAATAAAGGTATTGAAAAATTTGTATACATATTAAATAATATTTAACTATTGTTCTTTGCTGTCGTAGGCCGCTAACGCAAGAAGGGCGATTGTCCGTGTTTTGCAGTGGCGCCATCTATGGCCGCGAGCTTGACTTCTGCCACTCCCAAACGTCACACTCGTTTATAGGGTGGATTCATCCACTCATTTACAGATAGTCATTTTGACCCAAACCAGAGAGCGATCAATCTCCAATTCAGCCCCCAGAGGTATAATTTTTTTGGGAACATGAAGGACTTTGTGTTCCGACAGATTTAATGTGAACCAGTTACCATTTACTAAACGGGGTGTCATTGGCCGGCTGGATTCGAATTCATGTTCTTACGAACGTGAGTCTAGCGCCCTGTCAACCAGGTTATCCCGACCCTGTTTAACTATTCAATTATGTGTTTAAAAGCGATAACAACAATATTTGAAAACATTTCATTAAGATAACACAAATTGAAGAAAAAGACAATTCAAAGAACTTTTCAAACAACATAGATTTATTATTTTCAAAAACCACATAATATATATAATAGATCATCCATGTTTAGTGATAAGTCAATATATTTACATATGTACAATCTTAATCAGTCCTTTGTCAGCTTTTATAAGATTTAAGAAAACAAAGCGTAACACTTTATAGAATTCTCATCATATAAATTCTGGACTTCGTCGAATACAATTTTTAAATGATAAATTTCATTCATGTCGAAAAAAAAGACAAATGTATAATTCACAACCATTTGGTACATTATTAAGGTATCCGACAGGGTAAAAATCGGCTATTTCGGGGAAAATTTCTTTTTTTTTATTGGCTATATTTGAACTTATGTTCATTAGCTTTTTTAATCGCTTTAAATTGAGAAATAATGTTATTATTTTAATTAATTTTTTCATATAAAATGAATTGCTTTAGTATTTTTTGTAAATTACATACCTTAAATGTATTTTCAGAACAAATTTGATTTTGAGAAAATTTTTTTACGCTAACACAAATTAAAAAAAATTTTTGCTATAGAATTCTTTTAAACTATAGACTTTGTATTATATTAGCTATGTTTAGCTATGATAAAATTTGTTATTTTAATTGCGAATTTATTAGTTTTTTTCATGTTTTAGTAAAATGTAATTAATTATTAATTATTAATTAATTTATTTATTTATTATTGATACTTGACTTAATATTTACTGAAACTTAATAATAATTATTTAATTTGTTAGTTAATTAATCAATGATTATTATTAATAATTATTTAATTTATTATTAACTGTTATTAGTTAATTAATAAATTATTGTTACTAATAATAATTATTAATTTTTAATTGAAATTTAAATAACAATTCATTTTCATGTTTTAAGCAGAATTTCCTTAAAAAATTAAATATTAAGCAAAATTTATTTTTCCACCTTTGTTTTAAATTTCTTTAAAAACTCATTCGGATACCTTAAAAGTGATATAAGTGAAAGAAGAGAATGATAAAGCAGGTACAGTTTTGTGAATTTTTTTTTTAAATGACTCACATGAATAAATAATAATGTTATACTAAAACTTTGACCTTATTTCAAAAAGATTATTTAACAAAGATAATGTAGTTGAGCCCTATTATTATGCAAAATCAAGCCTTTAAAAAATTAAATTTCTCAAGTTGAATTCAACTCGAACCAAAACATTTAACCTAATAATATAAAGGTTGCTACAATTTTGTATGGTTTAGGATTGAATCAATTTTATGTAAGATTCTCTAATGTCATTCTTTTTCGAAGCTTTTTCGCGCCAAGGAAATTTAAGTGAGTGCCTTACACTTGAAGCAAAATTATAATTTTGAGTTAGATATTATCTTGCTGTAAAGAATTATCTGAGCTTTAGAACGAACAAAAAACTGAAATCTTTAAAAAATTATTAAACTTTTTTAAAATTCGCCAATTTGGCGATATTTTTCCACCTACATGAAAATTATCAAAATCAATGCCTTATTCTTCTTCTTATTTTTTTAAAAATTTCAATGAGCATAGATAATGCACATTGGAGGAAGTTTCTAAATATTTAAATATTAGACCATAAATGCTTTTCATATTCTCAAAATTGTGTCTTTTCTTCATATTGATGTTTTGCGCCATTTTTAGAATAAGCATGGAGGGAGCTGGCTAAATATAAACTAAATTTGACCAAACGGTCGTGAGTAACAGTTAAAAACAGTCACCAGTTACGTAAATAGCATATGATAAGCAAAAAACCATTAATTTGATTTGAAGTCGGGGCTTTCGAAAAACAGTCTTATGTTAAACCTTATTACCTGAAAGTCGAATCATAAAAACATTTTAAATCGATATTTTTGAAGAAAAAATCCTTTATAAAAGAATACTTCTGGTGTAAGTAGAAACAATTTTTAAGTTATGTATTGCGTCACAGTAAATTTCACAAAAATTCAAAGTGTAATGTCAGATTAACGCACCAAATCATTTGAAGTTTTCTGTGCATTTTCAAAAAATAGATCATTCAAACTTTAAATTGTAATAGGAAAAAAAAATTTCTTTTCTTTTTGATATAAGGACAAACTTATCTAATAAAATGATACCAATAAGTATAAAGTATTTGAATATCTGAATATCAATCCCTCTGAATAAAGAAATTTTATTGCACATCTTGAACTTTGACCAGAATTAAATATTATTTGGAAAAAAAAATATTATTACAATTTAATGAATTAAATTATAGTTATTCTCTCTATACTTTTCTTTAACCAATACAGGATGAAAAAAAGATTATTTAATTTGTACTTTTCTCTTTTTTCATTTTCAGTTCCTCTATTGACAGTTCATTATAACTTAAATTTGTTCATTAGAACTGCAAAAGATATAACAAATAATTCAAAGATATAACAAATGATTCAAACGTATAAAACATCTTAATTAAACTTTATGATTAAAAAGAAATTGAAATGTTTAGTTTATCGAAGAAAAAACTATCGATTTATTTATTGCCGACAAGTATAAACTTTCGGTATATGGCATGTTCATTATTTAGGAACTTGTAGCATACTGGGTGTTCCTTCACCGCCCTGAATGTATATTTTTGGAAATCTTGTGAATAATACCGCCAAGATTTATGCGCAAGTGCAGGGCCTGGACAAGATAATGGAGATATATTCATATTCTAATTCATATTTTCCTATTTCTCCAGAAATACTTAACGAATTATTATTTGTCTTCAGAAGTGTTTAGATCATGCGATTTCTCATACATATCACTGAAGTTTAAAGCTTTTACAGGTTTGAGGGACCAACAAAAAGTTACAAATGGAAAATAATGTTTTTGAACACCCTATGCTAAAAAATGTAACTATAGATTTGTAACTTGCAACTGTTATTTTGGTTACTATATGCAGTAATTACACAAAATTTAATAAGCTTAGCTTAAATATTAATGGACATTTCGATAAAAAAGCTAATTTTTTTTTTGTCTTTTGTTGCTTTGCTATAACTTTAAAAATATTCAATTAAATTAAGCAACATTTTCAGAGCAAATTATTAAGTCTTTGCTTTAAAATTTGAGAAAAATTCGCTTTAAATTGTGTGAGATGAGCAATTAAAGCATTTTTACTTTTGATTATTTGCTTATTAAATGTCTATAATCTATTTGTCTATTAAAAATTTTGAAAAATAATATTGCAAAATAATATTTGTAGAAAACCCCTTATTATTTAGAATTTTCTTTTAAAAAGTACGAATACTACTTTGAAAATTGCTGGAAACTTTTCAAATTTTTAAGATATTCAAATGGTCTTTTTTCATTAGTTGCCAAATTCGATTCCCTACGAAATTGAAAATTTTTTTAAAATTTTTTTCCAGCACATGCGCAGTACTACTACTTTAATTACTCATAGAACTACACTCAAAGAACTACTTTAATTACTCATATCTTGCTCAGTTTGAAATGAATTTTTTTCAAATTGTCGGTCCCTCAAAACTCGAAAAGCTTTAAACTTCATTGATATGTATGGGAAATTGTTAGATCTAAGCACTTCTGTAGTTATAAAATAAAATATCCCATCTTGCTCAAAAGAGATTCTTTAGATTTTGATGGTGCACTTCCTCGCCTAAATGAGACCACTAATATGCATAATTTGTTGACTACATTTTAGACAATAATTCTTAAAATACACATAAAGGGTGGTCAATATGGAACACCTTGCATTTCAAAATTAATTAAGTGACATTCACCGGCAGTACTATAAAATTTACAGTGTATTTTACAGTCATATTTACATTTGATACCCTACTGAAAATTATTTGAAATACTATTCAAATAGTATTTAACTGAACCAATTTTTGAAAAATAGATAATTGATCTAATTTTGCAATATTCTATAATTATTTGAAGAAATAAACATTGAAAAAAACTAAACGGAGATTTAAAAAAAATAAACAAAAAAAAACGTTGCATAGTTTTTTCTAAATTTAAAAATATTCGTGATGCAAAATAATTTCCCAAAATATTAATCAATCTTTTTTCTCTCTCTCGGCTACTGCAGTTTTTCTAATTATGTTTCTCACCATAATCTTTCCATTTTTTGTTGGAAACTTCTATTATATGACTAATCACTTTTGACTTTTTTATCAACGTGTAGTTCTGAAAATGGGAGCCAGTTTTTGAGCGCTTGAAACGTGGTGACTGTTATTTCTGATTTGAATATTATTGAAGTTTTTAATCCAGCAACCTATTCACATTGCTTTTCAACAATAAATTTATGAATTTGTATATTTTATGAGTTATTACATGTATTGTTTTTTTTAATATTTAAACCTGATATTGGAAAAAATCTTTTAAAATATGGACTGATTTGACGTAGACTTGCTTCATCTATGTATCCTATGTACCCGGTAGAGCAATTTGCAAAGTCAATATTCTGAACTATCTTCAAACATTCAAATTTTCTGGGCAGGCAAAGATTATTATTGTAAAAATTAAGTTTAATTTAATATATATTTATCACAATTTGCAAATATTAAATTTAATCAAGTTATGCACAAAATATTTCTGTTGTTTAAATATTATTTGAATTACAATACAATCACAGTTTAGCTTTACCCAAAATGGAGAAAATAAAAATTAAAAAAAAAGTTGTGGTCACTTTATTTTAATCACTGGTTAGCCATTAGTCAAGTACTATTTTTTTGGTTAGACTCCAATAAACACCATAGCATTTCAAATCATGGGTTGCAAAAACTGTCTCAATTGTTGTTAGTCGTCGGATTTGTTTTCAAATCCTGGGCTATATGCGTGTTTCAAGATGTCACAAAATACTTTTCCATCTTCAGTATATATTTAAATAACAGTCAAGACAGTAATTATAAGTTAATAAAAGGAGAATATAAAAATACTTTAAATTAATATTGTGTAAATATATTAAAAATGACTACTAAGGAAAAGAAAAAAATAATTCTAAAAAAATTATCAAACTGCAACTGTCGCCATAGCAACGCAAGCCATGACGACTCATGCGCTCTGTTTACTATAACTCTTGAACACAGTTGAAAAGTGCGATGATGTCCAAATAAAGTGCACACGCCATCAAACCCGAAACGAGACCCATTTTGCCATTGCGTAAAAAAAGATCATTATATTTGGTTCAATAGCGAAATTAGGAAGAAAGTTTTAAGTTGCAGGTGATGATATATAATTTTTTTAAATTGCAGGGAGAACAGAATCGTGGTTTAGATAATTGAATTTGTGCTTTTTTAAAGTTACTTCAAAAAATTCATTACCATACCATCACTGGTACTTTGAAGACTGATAAAATAATAACCAGATAAATAAACATTGTCTTCTTCCGGTATAAAATTTTAAATAAAGCTACACTATTCCTTTCTTTTATAAATAATGATGGAAAAATATTTTTATTATTTCGTTTTATCTTTAATTTTCACCTTTTTTTGGTTTTTCTGCTCGAAATTTTTATCCATTAAAACTAATCTGCATATGATGAGAAAATCTGCAGAGCCCACTGCCGTGCTGGTGGTTTTGCTTACGAGCCCCTTAATATCACTGTTATTTATATGAATTAATTTTAGAAAAATATTCTTGTTGCATACAGTCGAATTATCTAAAAATAGTAAAACCAACTTTTTAGAGAATTCAGATCGATTATTTTACTTAAATTCTTTGAATGAAGTTTCGATTGCTTAAAATGTTATTGAAGATTAGAAAAATCATTAAAAGTTAAACAAATGAGCTGTTTACCGTATTCTGCTTAGGGAACAAGACATTCGAAACTAGTTTCAAAGTTTGTCCACAGATGGCGCTGCGTAAGGAAAAAATTTTAAAACAATATTTTCAAAATACCCAGAATTTGCAACTGCGATATGGTCTGAAGACAAAATTAATAAGCCTGAGCTCAAATACTTTAGTTTAAACTGGTGTGACATGCGTTTGAAAAACAAATTATAATTTTTTTCTTTTTTGCTGTCATCGACTTAGTCTGATATATATATAACAAGATGCTTATGATAACAAGACTTGTCATTAATTTTGAAGTTCGATGAGAAAATATACCAGTTAAGGAGAAGGCAGCAAACCTTACATTTATTTCTTCTTCAGGGCTTCTAAATCATTGATTAATTTTTTACATTGGGCATTATTTCGTTTTAAAAAAACGTTCTTTGTTGAGAATAGCAATACATTTTATGCGTAAAATTAGTTCATAACAATAATTTAGTAAAATTTTCAAATAAAATAACAATATATACTAATAATTTGCAGTTTTTATAAATTAAAACATATTTTGTTCCTCTTCCTGCTACACTTTTTTTTCCCTTAAGGAATGCAGAATAATTTGACTGCATTCCAAAATTATTCATGAAATGAATAAGATAGCTTCGTTAAGCAGCTTTCTTCTCTGTTATTTCCGAGCATGAAATTTAAATTGCACATGAAAAAGAAAACTCGAAAATATCACACACAAGTAAATGAAAATAATTAGACTGTTTTTGTACAAAATCAATTTAGACCAAGATACCTTTTGCTCTAAAGTAATAAATTAGGTTATACTGCTAATGTTTTATGTTGACTGTATTCAGAAGAATATGTGGGCAATAACAAATGAAAAATAAGAAATAACCTATTCACCTTTTATTTCATGACCGAGGTTCTCTCTATTATCAGCAGATGGCAGCACACTAAGAGGAGCTTATAACTTCCTCTTGATGATACGAATGCATAGATTGACACTCTGAGCTGCTATGTCGTCATAGAAGGACTGTAAGACTTCCGGTTTGAATTTTTTTTTTCTAGGATACTGGGTGAATAAAAACGTGAGGAAATAAAAGCTATGCTCATAAATTTTATATGTTGCTGCTGCGTGCCATTTACTTTAGCTGTCTTATTTATTTCAAGCGTTTAAGTGCCAAATTAGGTCATTATTTTGAATAAAAAGTGGTTCTTGATAAATTGTTTTTCTAATACCCCATTAATTTTCATCGACTTTTCATAAAAAATGATTTCATATCAAACTTGGTCCATAGTTTTGTATACTTTTCTATTTTTCTTCAGTAACCAATCACAAGATGAGTTCAAGGTATGTGATGAATCTCTGAATGTTGGGTCTCCTTGTGCCTCCGGAGATCGACTTTCCTCTGGAATGCCCTTCCACATATGTCACAGGCAAAAGGTTTGAATCCCGTGTGCTTCCTGCTATGGGTTATGAGATTAGAGGACTGGCTGAAAGCCTTACCGCATACGGCACATTTATGAGGTTTTTCACCTAAATAATAATAATAAAAAACAATTATTAATAATAAAAGAACAATTAGTTGGAAACTCAATCAAATATGAGACATTAAAAGAGAAAGGATTCATACAGGATGTTCCCCAGTCACCACCCTTAATGTTTAAAATTCCACGTCAAAAATAGTGCTAAAAAAGCAATGCATGTTAGGGGTCACAAACTAATTTTTAAGCGAATATAAATTTAAAACCTGAGCGAAATCTGACTATCACTATTGTGGAAGGTTGGATTAAAAATAATGAAACTTGTTCAATTGCCTGAAGAATTAAAGAAGAGGTGAATCGAAGCTGCTCTAAGTTTTCTCCAGCAATCAAAGAAGTTCAATATATATATATAAACATAAATTAACATGAAAAACATGAATAAAATAAATAGAGAAACAAGAATGGTAAAAGCAAATAGTCGTTATCAAGACACATCTATTGCTATAAATGCGATATTTCTGAATAAAGAATAATTATCCTAAGATAAAAATTATTCTTTATATGTGTCGATATCGCAAAAAACCTTATGTTGNGATTCATACATTTCATCTAGCTATTTCCTATTAGTATGGATCAAAATACTTCCTTAATCATGGAATCAAAAAATTTTATTTAGAGTGGGATGTAAATATTTACGATAAAATGAAGTCTAAATATTTCCAATGAAGTGGATTCATACATTTCATCTAGCTATTTCCTATTAATATAGATCAAAATACTTCCTTAATCATGGAATCAAAAAATTTTATTTAGAGTGGGATGTAAATATTTACGATAAAATGAAGTCTAAATATTTCCTGCATAGTGGATTCATACATTTCATCCAACTACTTCCTATTAATATAGATCAAAATACTTCCTTAATCATGGAATCTAAAAATTTTATTTAGAGTGGGATGTAAATATTTCCAATAAATTCCCAATGTTGCAGTGGAATTAAACTATTTCCTATGATTTGAAATCAAAATATGTGGAATCCAAACATTCCACTTCCAGTTCTAAAATCAAATATGTTCAGGAAAAATGCACTCTAAAAGGCAGTCGGAAACGGTATAAATCAAACTCCGGTTTTCTAAAGAGAAACTAAATTCTCATCCACAAGAATGGATTTCAACTTTTCATATCGTAAGTGAAATCTAATATGAGCTACGCTTAAATGATTTATAACCTACAACTGCAAACAAAAATTTATAAACCTCTTTATTCCTTCAAGCCTATCAAATGGTCTATAATTTTATAAAGAGATGAAAATTACATTTATCCCCAGGCAGTGTACGAATCAAAAACACATTCCACAAATTCCTGTTCAAACAATAAAAAACACATAATCCTGTTTATCTTCATGAATTCCAACCCATTCATTCCCTGTAGCATCTCCAACGAATAAAAAAATAAGTTACTTCGAAATATATATATATATTGAGAATTTTATTTTAGCCTGTTCACGGTCACTCCAGAATTTAAATATCCGTACCTTAATAAATCATTTTCATTAGATAAACCATCAAAAATTAAAATGGTTTTGATAATTATCTAACCTCTGTTATTGGTCTTACTCTGGGTAAGTGGAGCTTTAAATTTCAAGATTCTCTAATCACTGTTTATCAAATTATAGATTTAAAAGCCTGTATTTATTAGCAAACTTATAAGCTGATTTGCTAATACACAGATTCAATTATTTATACCTTCTTTCTCCCTTTATTCACTCGCTATATCAAGTATTCGTTATTATGAAAATTATCAGTGTGATACACTATTCATAAACAATATTAAATTGCAATTGCTATTTAATGATGACTGCCATCCTTTAACTATAGACTACATAGGCTTATAAACAAATAAATAAATTTAAAATGTGAAACCTGATTGAAACTAAAGAAAATTTTGTTTTAGGCACTTGGTTTTTCTTTTAAAATAATAATTTTCTTAAGTTTTATTTAATTTTGGGGTATTATTTTTTAAGAAAAGACATTGTTTTTGTTATATATTTACCATTAAATTGTACAAAATTTATATATTTTTTTAAAACCAATAATATTAAAATATTATATTATACGATTAAACGATTTATGAGATACCGTTTATATAATTAGTTTATAAAGTGGATATAGTTATACTATTTGAAGAGAAATCCAAATATTTTCTATAAATGCAAATCTAAATATATCCTACCTAATATATTCATACATTTCATCAAGCTATTTTTTATTAATAGAGATTGAAATACATACTTTAACGTGGCATCCAAAACATTTATTTAGAAAGGGATGTCGTAAATTTTTCCTATAAATTTAAATCTGAATATTTCCTATATAGTTGATTCATACATTTCATCCAGCTGTTTTCTATTAATGTATATCAAAATACTTCCTCAATCGCAGAATCCAAAAAATTTATTTAGATTGATCTATAAATATTTCCTATAATCTACATTTAAATATTTCCTATGTAGTAGATTCAAACATTTCATACAGTCTATTAGTATGGATAAAATTTTTCTTTAATCTTAAAATCTTAAACAATTATTTAAAGTTGGATGTGAATATTTCCCACAAATTGAAATCTACATATTTCTTATATAGTGGATTCATATATTTCATCCAGCTATTTCTATATTTATGTAGTGGAATAAAAAATCGAAATACTTCCTTAATTGTGGAATTCAAAAATTTCCTTTAGAGTGGGATGTAAGTATTTACGATAAAATGAAATCTAAATATCCTGCTTAATGGATTCATACATTTCATCCAGCTATGTTTTATTAATATAGATCGAAATATTTCCTTAATCATAGAATACAAAAAATCATAGATTGAGCTATAAATATTTCTTATTACATCTAAATATTTCCCATATAGAAGATGCATACATTTCATCCAGCTATTTCATATTAACATGGATAAAATTCTTTCTTAATCGTAAAATCTAAAAAATTTATTTAACGTAGAATGTAAATATATTTTCTGCAAATTTATATCAGCATATTTCTTATATTGTGGATACATACATTTCATCCAGCTATTTCTTATTGATAAAAAATTTAAATATTTCCTTAATCGTAGATCTCAGTGGATTCATAGATTTTATCCAGCTATTTCCCATTAATATAAATCAAAATACTTTCTTTAATCGTAGAATCCAAAAAAATTTATTTAGATTAAGCTATAAATATTTCCTATAAATCGACATCTAAATATTTTCTATGTAGTAGATTCATACATATTATCCAGCTATTTTCTATTAATATGGATAAAATTCTCCCTTAATCTTAAAATCTAAAAAATTTATTTAAAGTAGGATGTAAATCTTCCCTACAAATTGATATCTACATATTTCTTACATAGTGGATTCATACATTTCCACCAGCTATTTCCTATTAATATAGATTAAGATACTTCCTTAATCATGGAATCTAAAAATTTCATTTAGAGTGGGATGTAAATATTTACGATGAAATGAAATCTAAATATTTCCAATGTAGTGGATTCATACATTTCATCTAGCTATTTCCTATTAATATAGATCAAAATACTTCCTTAATCATGGAATCAAAAAACTTTATTTAGAGTGGGATGTAAATATTTACGATAAAATGAAGTCTAAATATTTCCAACATAGTGGATTCATACATTTCATCCAACTACTTCCTATTAATATAGATCAAAATACTTCCTTAATCATGGAATCTAAAAATTTTATTTAGAGTGGGATGTAAATATTTCCAATAAATTCCCAATATTGCAGTGGAATTGAACTATTTCCTATGATTTGAAATCAAAATATGTGGAATCCAAACATTCCACTTCCAGTTCTAAAATCAAATATGTTCAAGAAAAATGCACTCTAAAAGGCAGGCGGAAACGGTCTAAATCAAACTCCGGTTTTCTAAAGAGAAACTAAATTCCCGCCCACAAGAATGGATTTCAACTTTTCATATCGTAAGTGAAATCTAATATGAGTTACGCTTAAATGATTTATATCCTACAACAGCAAACAAAAATTTATAAACCTCTTTATTCCTTCAAGCCTATCAAATGGTCTATAATTTTATAAAGAGATGAAAATTACATTTATCCCCAGGCAGTGTACGAATCAAAAACACATTCCACAAATTCCTGTTCAAACAATAAAAAACACATAATCCTGTTTATCTTCATGAATTCCAACCCATTCATTCCCTGTAGCATCTCCAACGAATAAAAAAATAAGTTACTTCGAATCTATCACAAGACGTATTTTTCTCCCCCCCCCCATAAATAAACCAGTCCCATTTCCCACTGCAATTTCCATGCTTTGCCACCCAACTAAACTCCCGAAACCCCTCAAAAAAATTTCACCCCCCCCTTTTCCCCCAATAAAAAAGTGAGCAGTCAAAAGTGGCGATATCCTGGTTCCGGAAACCAGGAGCAGGAACTGTAAAATCTGATCCGCATTATCCTGACCGTGGTTACAAGATTAGCGAGAATACCTCCCCCCCTTTCATCTTTTACCCAGCATTCCTTGCTCTTTTCCACATGCCCCTTTTCCCAAAAGAGGGGCGCGTGCCCTCCATTAATGCCTCCACCACTCCTCCTCATTTAGCTTGATTCAAAGCAGATGGCCCCAAAGAAGAGGAAACCTAATTACTTGTCCGCAGCATCCAGTCAACCGGACCATTTGTCCTTCTGTCCCGCTCTCCGATTGCTCCCGATCCCGATCCAGTTAGTTCCTTTTCACTCCACATATTATTTATCCCGTTTCTCATATTTTAATCGCTTTGAGAAAAACATTTCTTTTCTACACTAGGAAGAAAGATTCAAAAATGAAAAGAAAAAAAAACAGCTCTAAGAGCCAATCATAAAATTGATTTTTATTTTCGATCAGTTTGCATATTAGAGGTCATTTTCCTGAAAAGCTAAAAAATACGTAACCACCATTTTTCTGAATATTTGTTTAAAAAAATGAAGTAAATTTTGTATAAAAAATTGAGTAAGAAAGTATTATGATGGAAGTTACAAGCAATTATTTAAGTGAGAGATTAAAATCACTATAAAATTCTGACGAAATACAATCATGATTAACTAGAGAGAATGAGAGATAAAAATAACTAATGAAATTTCGTCATGCTTTTTTGCATCATTTTCAAATGGTTTAGTTTCTGCTTATTTATTTTTTTTTTAATTTATTTTTTTACTTAAGTACTAATTAAGATAGCGATGGTTTAGTAGTTAAGGCACTCAGCGGTCATAACAAAGGACTGGAGTTTGAATCCCGGCGGCGGCATGAAGCTGACCAGAATTCCAATCAATAGCTAGCAGTTTATTAAGAAATCAGAGTCAGCTTGTACACAATGCCAAGATCTTAAAATATTAGAGCCCTAAGCACCAATGATCTCTCGGATTGTCTAACAAATATTAATTTGAGACAAGATATAGGATGTGAAAAACGACCAAAATATTCAAAAAATGCAACAACAACAAAATCATTATCATTTAGCCCTGTGTATAAATCAAAGGGTGAGTGAGAGATTTGCCTTTTATATAATATAAATCGAACAATACCGTTCACTCAAGTCGATAGGTTATGGAGATGTATTAAATTCAAGATAATAGCATATTAAAAGTTGCGTGGAGCCCTTGTAGCCCAGTGGTTACAGAATCGGACCCCAATCTGGAGGAGCCAGGGTTCGATCCTCGACTCCGCTAAGATCCCCCACCTAGTACATGCGATATGCGAGCTCGTAAAAATCTGTGAAATCGAAAGTCCTGTGCTCGGTCGCTGAGCAGCACCACCATGGGTACAGGAATCAGGAGAAAGTTTCCCTCCACATCAGATTCATATCTAAATTGAGGAAGAGGTGCTGCCATCTATCCACGGGGATTCTGAGCTAAGACGTACTTTCGCCCTTGCGGTGTTCTCTTGACAAAAGAAAAGTGCATTTTCCAGAATTATTATAATTAATAATAATTATTAGTATTTAACACTTTTTTAAACGCAAATTTTGAATTCTCTAACTACATATTGCTATATTTTAAATGAAAATATCATAAAACATATAAAAAGTATCTAAATTTTTTTTATTGTTGGAAACTAATATATGTAGTANTTAATATATATATTAATTTATAAATTGAATGCATTACAAATTGTAGCTAACTTATTTTTCCAAACACCTTTAAGCATTGTAATTTCCTCAAAAAAGAGAGGGAGGCCCGTTTGAACACTCAATAATTTCTTTGCAAAAGTCACTACAAATTACTACGAATTCCGAACGAAAAAACCTAATCTTCAAAAATTTGACAGTTTTATAATTATCATAATGTGAAACTCCTTTTCATAGGCAAACATTGAATTTTGCTTCTCTGGTAAGTGTTTAGATATTTTCAGCTTTCACTATTTCAATAAATTTTGTAACATTTTCCAGCTTTTAAAAGTTTTATAAGTTTAAATTTAATGCATTTTGAATTTAAAAAAAAAATCTTACATTTTTAAACGAAAATTAAGGTTAATTTTAATTTTTGATTTCCTCAGTATACTTTGAAATCATCCCTTTTTTTGCTTTGTACTTATTTTTTTTACTCGTTATTTTTTTAAAATCAAAACACTTTGTTTTTGTCTAGTTACTTTTGCTTAAAGTACTAGTATTTTTGTTCATACTTTTAAAAAGTAACATTCTTATGTATGATCCACATCATGTTAGTTTTTAAAATATTAATTTTATTATTTTTTTCAACATAATTTACATTATCTTGAAAATTTTTTCTTCTTCAACCAAATATTCACACACAGCAATCATAGATTAATTCGATTTTAGTTATGTCTCTGACTCATAATTTTTATTAAAGATATTTTTTTCCCTTTTCTAATTATTTTGTATTTATTCAGATTAAAATAAGTTTAAAAAAATGCATTTATCATTTTAATAGCTTATAGTTAGTAAATGCAGCAAGAATCAAGGGTGTGTTTTTCTGTGTTATAGTTAAAATATTCCAAACACTGCTCATTCCCAAACAATAATTGTTCAAATTTGCAGTTATTTATATTTAAGAGAAACAATAATTCATCATTGAAATTTATTTAACTTGTGAAACCAATTATTTACAAGTTTTTGAATATAAATGAAAAAAAAATATTTTAAGCTGCCTTTTTTGGATTTTATATTTTAATAAAATATAATTCCGATAATCCAATAAATTTTTTAGTAATTATTATACTATATTTTGTAGTTAAATACCGGAATATATTTTTACTTGTAATTAGGGAGTCAAAAAAGTATATTTAAGGGACACCGTTGTTCCATTTGCATCAAAGGATTATAAATTCACCAAACTAGCTTAACCCTTTGGCACAGGATTTTTATTAAACTTATTTTTAGCACTCTTTTCTTTATTTTATATTAATTTAGATTAGAATACGTGAAAAATATTATATTTAGCATTTCAATAATTTTTGTTTATTAAATGCAGCATGAAGCACCGGTTTCTTTTCATGCGTTAAATGAAAAATCTTCCAAATGCGGCTCACTTCCAAACAATAATTTTTCAAATTTGCACTTATTTGTAGTTATTTAGAACTGAGAGAAACAGTTATTCATCATTTAAATTTCTATAATTTACGAAACTAATTATTGATAATTTTATAAATGTGAGTGAAAGATATTCCAAACTACTTATGTTGGATTTTACATTTTAGTGCAAATATAATTCCGATAATCTAACAGATTTTTAGAAACTATTAGACTGTTTTTAATAATTACCTGATAAATACCAAACCATGTTTATTTACTTCAATTAGAATGATAGAAAAAAATATATTTAAGGGATACCAGTGTCCTATCTACAAGCAAGAGTTATAAAAAATATTATTTTCATTTTTTAATCAAATCATTACAATACAAATTTATAGCTATATAAGCAATGAGCAATCACCGAGATCACGTGTGTTTAGTGGCTGTTTAATAAAATGTTTCAATATCATAAATAATAAAATGCTGATCATATATGAGATAACCTTTAAACGCGAAGAATATTTATTCCTAATAGTACGAAATTTAATATCAATCAAGATCATTTTTCATTCGAACTCTCAAAGCATTCCATTTCTTCCATCCGAAAATTCGAATAATCTCGAGGCGGAACGACCACTGTTTATCCAATGCCAGAAATAAAAATCCTTCTTTTGAAAATATACTCCAATATCGTCTGCGCGCACTGGTTTTCTCGCATACAGATTTCTGATCATTAATGGCCCCACGTGCAAAAGAGAGTAAATTAAACTCTCGCCTTCCAATCGTGATTTATTATCACAAATATTAAATTCGAAGGCGACAGTCCCATAAAAGACCAAAAAGGCCAGATGATCTTCTATCTCGGACCCAGGAAGGAATGTAACGGGACTACAACAAGCAAGTGAGTCAGTTGGTAGGGGTTCGAGGGTAGTATTTGAGGAATCCTACTCCTGGTAACTGATCGATGCAAGCGGAATTCCACCTCAACTCCGATTACTTGGGGTGAACGAGGTAAATTAAATTTCTAGTCCCCGAAAAATTATCGTCTCGTTACGGATGCCCTTTGCAACTGCTTAGGTGAGAATGTTCGATTTAGAACATTCAAAGGTGGGTCTTTTAAGTGATAGGTGTGGAAGGGGGTGGCAAATACAATTTACATTTGCCACGAACATTACTAACTTCAATGCTAAATCATCAAAATGTTTTATGTTAATCTTTTCAATAAATTGCGTTCTGTATGTGCAGTGAACTAAAAGAATAAGTACCCGTTGAATAACTGTTGTTTTAATGATTGTATTTTCAAGGATCAAAAATGGTAATCTAAAAATGATTCAAGGGGTTCCCCTCAATTATAATAATTTGCGTGTGCTAACTATAAATTAAGTTAAATAACTAAACGCAGAGACGTACTTTCTCTAAATTCCGTAATCTCGAAAATAGGGTTTCATTAGCCTAGCCAGGGGTTGTCAAACTTTTTTGATCATCGATCCCTGCATAATTTTTCGAAATCTCCATCGACCCCTACAAACGTAATTTTCTGTTAATTAAAATAAAACTCTATTAGATACTNTGCGTTCTGAACCAAAAGAATAAGTACCCGTTGAATAACTGTTGTTTTAATGATTGTATTTTCAAAGATCAAAAATGGTAATCTAAAAATGATTCAAAGGGTTCCCCTCAATTATAATAATTTACGTGTACTAACTATAAATTAAGTTAAATAACTAAACACAGAGACGTATTTTCTCTAAATTCCGTAATCTCGAAAATAGGGTTTCATTAGCCTAGCCGAAAGTCTAAAGTTAGGACCCCTATTTAACAATTTTCTTTTTTTCTTATTTTACCGTGTCTTAGGGAATAAGTTAATCAGAAATTTTTGTACTTAATTATAAAGTTGGTTTCTCCAAAAATAAATTTTATGCGAAAAATAGTTTTAACAATTATTTAGTATTTTTATTATTTGATTTAATAATCGTCTTAGCAATTTTAAATTGTAAGGCATGCATATCTTTATTTCAGCTTAAACAATGTAAATTTAAATGACAAAATACAAAATTTGAGCAAAATAGTTAAAATAGTTCACGAGAAAAAAAATTTAAAAATAATTTTAGAAAGTCAGATAATATATAAAGTTTAATTTTGAGTTTTATATGAACTTTTAATACTTCGTATATTTTTCATTTTCAATGCAAATATATAATATATAGAAGAGCTGCCTAAATCACACGTACAAAAAATTGAGAAAGCATCTGAAGCATTGTATAGAGCACGCGGATAAGTTATGAAGCTTTTTTCACGTGGAGATCAATGCCGAAAAATTAATTTGTTGTATACTTGCGTTAAATTTTTATTTCAGCTAATCGATTTTACAAGTTTTCAAAATTTGTCGGGTCACAAAGTCCTCCATGTTCCCATAACAAATCAATACCTCCGTGGTACTTAATTGGAGATTGATCGTTTTCTGATACAGGAAGAAATTTCTATCTGTGGATGAATGGCTCCACCCTAAGAATGGGCTATGACATGTGCGTGTGCGGCTGAAGTAGTATTCATGGTCATTTGTAGCTCCAAGGAAATACAGGAAACTCACAATCTGCCTTTAATTCGCTTGGTTTCACCTAGCAGACTTGTTGCTATTGCCTAGTAGCATTAGAAACAACAAGTTTTCAATGTACTTTTTGAACATACTGCGTAAATATATTGCAGTGCTTCAGTAATTTGCAGATTATTAAATAACGCACATAATTGATAAGTGACTTATTCTGTTAAATTAAATCCTTTTCTTTGTTAGCTAACTATTGGTTAGGGCTTAGAACAGCACTTTGTATAAAATGTTGCCTGAATCGTTCCTCGAGTACTCCTAAATCATACCGGTACTATTTAAAAGAAACATATCAACTTCAACTACTGCATAGGTCAAGTATCAAGCTACTTTATTTTGTAACCGTCGTTCAACACCCGAGCTTACGAGTACTAATGTTCAACATAGCAGCCTTTTAATTTTGAACCCAATCTAGAAGGCAAACTAACTCCTGTGTCAAGTATAGGCGGAAATTTCGCATTCGAGGAGGACTTTTTGAATGAACCAAACCTCATTTGCGTTACATGGAGAGGAAACCGTCCCATGATTAGTTTGGCGGCATGGGGACTTATCCATTATCCGGTCACCACTCAGGATATTTTACGTCAGCACTGTAGTTAGTGCGGAATTCGCATCGACCAGCCATCACTGGGATTCAAACCCGGTTCATCTCATTGGAAGGCAAGCGCTCCATCCTCTGAACCACCATGACTCTATTAAGCTACTTAAACTGTATTTCATCCAATCAGCTGGGATAACCTGGATGGTAGGACGTTGAGCTAGTGTTCGCGAGATCGAGAGTTCAAATTCCAACAGCTGGAAAAACCCAGGGGATTAAATGGTGACTGGTGAGGGCTAAATCGGTCGGGGTCACAAAGTACTCCAAGTTCAACAAATCAATGCCTCTGGAAGTACTGAATTGTAGATTGATCACTCTCTGTTTCAGGTCAAAATTACGATCTGTGGCTGAATGAATGCAGTATGAGTGGATTCTCCCGGAAAAACTGGCTGTGACGTGTGCGGTGGCTGAAGTTGTATTATTAATAAAAATAAAAATAACAAAACACACCCTCTGCCTTAAAAATTCGCTTGCTTCCAAGTAGGCTTGCTGGTAATGGCAAGTGGCATACGAAACAATAACAGAGGCGTGGTGGTTTAAGATGTAGAGCATTTGCTTCCAATAAGGTGTACCGGGCTCAAATCTCAAAGATGACTGGTTGATAGGAATTAAGCACCTGGCTCACACCGACCACAATTCTGGCGTAAAATATCCTCAGTGATCGACGGATCCACAGGGGATTCTAACCCATGATCAGTCTACCACTGAGGACATTTTAGTCAGCACTTCAGTCACTGCGAACCGGGTGCGGAATTCGAATCGATCAGTCCTCACTGGGATTCAAACCCGGTTCATCTCATAGGAAGGTGAACGCTCTATCCCCTGAGCCATCATAGCTCAAGAAGTGACTTTTTAACATGTCACTTAATATTTATATGTCCATATTAATGTTACTGTAGTTCAAAAATTTAATATTGGATTTCTAATTATGCTGTTAATAAATTGTCATGATCTATGTATTCACTTTATCATGAATACACAATATTTTTAAGAGTGTTATGATTTAGGGATAGTAGTATGGGTTAAGCAACCGGTTTCTTAAATCCTACCACTCGCTTACCTTGCGAAAGCAATTGAATTTCAGTACTTACTGCACAAATATTGTTATAAAAAAATGCAATAAAATTAGCTGAATGGCTCTGTTTCATTATTAAAATATGTTCATTGTTAAAAGTGGTACGATTTAGGAAAGTCTCCTTTAATAATAATGTTATAAATAATGTATCATTCATAATAATATTAATTTCTCAGGGGCTTAATCTTTTGATAAGTTAAAAAATATGATCAAAAATGATAAGTATTTAGTTTAATACAACTTTCATAAGAAAAATAGCTCTCTCTCCCTCTATATATATATATATATACGAGGGTTGTAAATTAAATAGTGGCAACTTAACCTTGAAACTCACAGAAGGGTGGGTATGCGCAAATAGGATGTGGGAACGATGAGGTGGCGCTGTTGTCGATGTGTAGAGTGCAAAATACAGTCGATCCGCTTAGAAGGGTAGTTGTTGTGTGGCGTTAAAGTGAAGAGTTTCGTTTCTATCGCTCTAAAGCATGTTTTCAAAGGGTGATCAGCTGTCGTCGCTTAAAATCGAGGTTGCCCGTGGTAAAAGTGCAACAGAATGCTATCGAGGATTAGTGAAAGCCTGTGGGGCAAATGCTTTACCGTATTGGACAGTAGCACGATGGGTTCAAGCATCTCGTCTTTTTCGTCATTAAGCCTTTTGAAAACNATATATATATATAAATTTTTTAATTCTATTAAATTTTGAATAAATGGACCGAAAGTCAATAAATACTACCAAGGTGCTTTTCTTAGAGTTTTCAATTTAACTCTGCTTTTCTATTTCGTCCACCGTAGTGAGGATACTGACTGCATAAATTGTAATGCGTATTATTTCAACTTCTTCAGCTTTAGTTATTATAAAATACTTTTAATAGCAAATTGTGTTAGAGGAATAAGTCAATCAACCGAAATATTGTATTAATGTCTACCATTTGGAGAAAAATATTTTACTTAGATGGACCAGAGTCCACCTAAACAAAAGATTTTGCTTTCAAGCAAATTTAGAAAAATTCGTATTGAAATCTCTTCGTTTGACAACCCGGATCAGCAGAATACGATGTTCTCATAAAACTTTAATTGGATAGAGATTTTGTCCCGATTAGCACAAAATGTTGAACTGATTTTACTTCTTTAACAAACAATTTTAGACGTTTCAACGTGCTCCATAGTATTGGATCGCTGTCGATTTCATTGAAAATGTACCGTGATCAGAGCAGTCGGAAGGATCCATAAAAATTCGACCTGATAAAAATTATCCTTCGTCATCCTAAAAGAACCTAGACTGTGAGTCCCTCGCGAATACTATTATTCTGTACCATTTGTTTCGGCAAATGCTTTCAATTGACACGTAGATCTAATGTAAAATATTTCTAATGGTAAAATGATGATAGGTCAAGCTCCTCCGACCAAAGGTCAAACTGAGGGAAGCCTTCTTCGTTTTCTTTGCTTGTAAATGCGTGTTAGTTTTCGTTAGAAAAGGAATCTGTCAAAGAGTTTGATTCACAAGCTTTCTTGTCTTTTGGCTTAAGTTTATGGTTAGGAGCATAAGTAACCACAAAACAGATATGTATTGGGTTATTAAATAAAAAAATAAGCAAGTATTTAACTTTTTTAAAAAAAAATTATGAAAATACCAAACAAAATTTCATATTTCATTATGCCTTTTATAAAGAATAATTCTCGCTTTATAGCAACTTGTCAATCTCTATTCATTAGTTTCATATTGCAATTAAGAAAAATGATGTATGAGACCTGAAAATCTTGCATTGCTCTAAGGTCATACGTAATCATTCTTCAGGGTACTGTCAAGGTTTGTTCTCAAGTGATTTAAAATGTTAGTAATCTGACATGCCTGCGATTTTGCTTTGTTGAAGAAATGCACACGTTTTTATTATTTGACAGAAATACAAACAAAGAGAGAGAAAATTTCCAGAAAAATTCCGGATCAACAGCAGCAGAATGCACGAAAGCAACAATCGGGAGGAAATAAAGACACTTCTCTCCAATCTTTCACTTTTGACAGGTCTTTTTCCGGAAGAATGTTTCATGGAACGATATACCCCCAATCTATTCGACGTTTCATTTTTCTTCGTTCTACATCATCCAAAAGAGGGGACGGGAGCGAAGTTTATTATTATTAGTAATATCGGAGTGGTTTGGCTCTTTGACAGTGACTCATGACTCTTGTGGGTACCCTCTGAAGGGGGCCCCGGAGCCCGTCTCCTGGGGTCGGCCAACTCAGCTGCTTTGGCGCGAAATCCGATTTGGGGGGTCCGCGAAAGTAGCTCGAAATTTGATCAGCGACGCTGCCAGGATGCAAGCTCTATTAAAAATTCAGGATTTCCAATTGCTGGCGCCGGTGGAAGTGGTTATTGTTGAAGAACAAAATCTCCCAGCGAGGCTGTTGGAAAAGTGTGTGTGCATATATGCATGGGAATCGCTTCACCTATTAGATAGCAACTGAGATTCAACTGGCATTTTACGGGTGGCTGGGGAAACGGTAAAAAGTGATTCCGATACATATGAAGGTTACATTCCTCAATGAATTTCTCGGAAGAGGAACGTAACAAGTGGTATTTTTGTGAATTTCATTTATAAAAACATCAAAAAGTTACTGACATAATCTTTTTTTCGAGAAAACTGCGCTACATATGAACTCATCAAAACAGATTAATATTACTGTCTAAACCTGATAATATGAAAGCATATATGACTTCAAAATGGCCTTGTGAGGTTGTTCATCACGCAATCTCCCTTTTACCTCTTGTGTTTTACCCAATACTCACTTAAGCACATTTACTTTAACTTCCATTTTAATCCAATAAGTTTAAATCTCTATGTAAGCTACAAGATAATTCGTTCCTCTTTTCATCTTATGATCTTATGCTTTGAATGCTTCCAGATTTTTCGAGATGTCAACAAACGGAATTGACCGTTGCGGAATTTTTCGAGTAAATTCTCGGGAGAAATTTCTTACATTTGTCTTAATAAAAGAGTGATTTGTACAGATACACAGAGATATGAACTTTGAAGTACAGTGAGCAAAAGGAAAAACGAATCACTCTAAATAGCTTTTGATCTAATGATCGGATCTTCACATTCTAGGACTCACTTTTAATGGTTCGAGGAGAGGATCTCTAATATGGACATTAATTTGTACAGGAGACGATATTTTAAGTTACGAAACCAGACGCAAAAACGTACTTTCGCTGATTAAGAGTACTTTTTTGGCGGATTCAGATTTCTGACAACTAAAATGTAGGGGGTAGCTGCAATCTTACAACTATGATCCCTACAGTTTGATAAGAAGAACGTTCCAAAGCTTAGACCAATTAATGTTAATTTCACTTTTTTCGTATTTCACCATGTCTCGAGAACTTTTTAAACGAATTGAAAAATTTTTGATCACAATTCTTAAATTTAATTATTCAAAGATAATCTGGAGCAAAAAATATTTTTTTAATAATCATTTTTTTTATTTTATTGTTTTATTAAACTGTATGGTATACAATGTTTGACATCATTTTAAAGAATGAGCTTTTACAAGAAGGCAAAATACAAAATTAAAACAAAATCGGTAAAATAGTTCTTAAATCGAATTATTAACGACTATACGACTTTTTTGGAAAACAATTCCTCAGGAGTAAGTCGTCCAATTTCGCTCAAATATTGTATTTTGACATCTAAAATTACATTCTTGTATCATTTTATACCTTACAATTGAAAATTTTGCTGACTTGCATTAAATAAAATAATAAAAAATAATTAAACATTTATTAAGAAATATTTTTACATGTAATACATATCGTTGATAACGATCAGTTAAACGAATTTTATAATTATGTGCAAAATGTTTTAATTCGCTTATTAAATCCTCGAGTAATGGTGAAAAACGCAAAAAATAAATTTAGCAATAAGGGATCCAAACTTTGGATGGCTCTCCTGATCAAACTATGATGATCATATTTTTCAGATTGCGTCGAATATTTTGAGGGTGAGAAATTCGAATCCACCAAAATAAGTTATATTTTTTCAAAGTGCACTTTTGTGTCTGATTTCGCAACGTAAAATATCGCCTTCACTAATTAAAATTGAGAAAATTCGTCTGCACTAATAAAATTAAACGAACCATTATAATTGAGTCCAAGGACAAGAAGATCCGATCATTAAATCAAAAGTTATCCAAGGTGGCCCTTTTCTTGCGCACTTAACAAATAAATCTAAAACCACTGGTAGACGGGACGCCGTCACCCGAAGTTTATTATCTTCTCAAGTCTTCTGTTTCCAGTGATCGCATTGCTCCAGTCATTGTTTTAAAAATGACTTTATTTTTAAAATGTGGCAACTTTAATAAGAAATCCAACTATACCTATTTTAAATTCCATAGCGTAACTCGGAGATGGGTCGGAGCACTTTCCATACTCGTATTTCATGGTTTCATTTTGTGTCATTCTTTAAGTAATGGACCATGCAAAACAAATCTTTAACACTCATATTTATATAATGAGATATGTTTTTTTATATTTTGTTTGGTTTCATTTTGAATTGAACCATTAGAAAGAAAAATAATCCTTAAATGATATAATCGTACTATACTTTTGACTACCATTTAGTTAAATAGCTTCGGAATGAACAAGTTAATTTTATGACAGACAAAATAATATTTCTATAACAGATGCAAAATAACAAGTACAAAATAACAGATACAGAATAACGGATACAAAATAGCTGTTAAAGAAAATATTATCCATAGGTAGTTTAATTTAAACAACATGCACGGTGGAACGACTCCTCCACCCAAAGACTGGATGTCCGACCGGGCTGTGATTTCTTTGATTGTGTTTAGATGGTTCTGAATCCACGAATGTTCCTAGCTGTTTCAAAGACCAAAAAGTCCATTCTCGGTAAGGTGGTTAGGTAGCATGGTGCGGAAGCCGAGTAACAACTGTTACCATTTTCTTCTCTGATCCAATTCGTGATGGTGTAGCCAGTATTGTCACCTGATCATGATCAAGGAAAAATTTCAAATTGTCGCCTATAAAACTTTCGTTTAGCTCAATTGCGACATTGTTGAACTAAACTAGTTTAATTTATATCGCTCTATTGAATCGATTGAATCAAATTCTGAATTCATAATTATACTCCTGTTTTAGAACAATAAATAAAATAGCTTTTATTTGAGATTGGATTTTAAAGACTTATATAAAGAACAATAAAATAACCAGGAATTTTTGAGTGAATAAGTTTATGTCCCCGATATTAAATCGCAAAGACCTATATTTTATGTTCTTTAGATCATTTGTTTGCATAAGTCAATCTTATGGCTGCGTTTTATTAATCTCGAAAACTTGATCATAGGAAAAATAGATCCATTTAGGAATATGGGCAGAACAATTCCGGTCTTATTAGATGCAATAAAACGCCAAATAAAAAATGAATAAGAAAATTCATCTTTTGGTGAAAGTGGAAGCAAAATCTAATCTCGAACATATGAAATCAGAACAAGATTTTATGCCTTTCTTTCTCACTTCTGTGTGTGTGTGAAATAGGTAGAGAGAATGGAACGTAAAACTCAACCAATAGTTTTCCTGATATTCAATCCTGTGGAGATGTGATATATTTCTAGTTGCGCCCACCTCCCCCTAAAACAATGCTTTTAATATGACTTTGGATTTAGATTTTTTGGGGAACCTCTACATATAGAGAAAAGAAATCTATATACATCGAAATAATCAGATCAAAATGCGGTGTTTGCATTGTCACTGGACACGCAAATTAATTAGTTTTTTTCTCCATCGAAATCCAAATTTCTTAGAATCTTACCAGTTAAAAATCAATTAAAGATATTGTTTACTTGCATATATATTTTGGCATTTACTTATTTCGCCGGTTTTAATAAATTTAGCTATTTTATTTATTTATTATTATTATAACCGGCGTCGAGCAGCTGACCCGATTCTCAGTTTACGACTATCAATGTGTACTCCGTTGTAATTTTGAACCTAACCCAGAAGACAAGGGAACTCTTGAATCAAGCATTGGAACAAGTTAACTTTCGTGAATGGCTTTTTGATGGAGTTAACCAGCTTTTGACTTACATGGAGAGGAAAAAAATGTAAATCTCTTTCGGTTAGTCCGATGGCAAGGGTATTCTAACTCACTATCCATCTATCACTGAGGGTATTTTACGTTAGCACTGTGATCGGTGCAAGTCGGGTGTGTAGTTTGTATTGACTAGCCATTGCTGCCATTAGAACATGGCGCACCTCATTGGAAGGCAAGCACTCGATCCCCTAAGGCACCATGGCTCTATTTATATTTAATTTTTTATATATTCAAATAAAAAAGGAAAATACGGGAGAATTTACTGTATTTTCATTGACAAATTTATAGCCTGTTCCAACAAAATGAATAAATACTAATATTTCTTCATCCCTAATTTAAAAATGTTAGCCTGTCATATTTATTTGTCATTCATGACATGTTTTTTATTGAAAAGAAATGCAGATATATAATCTTACCACGCAATGTCTTATGATAAATATACTTTAATCTGCAACGAATTTTTTTAATCGTTTGTTAACAGTAAATAAGTTATACTTACTTTTTTAAGCTTTGTACAAACCTGTGTACAGAAAATATATGCCATTAAAATAAAAAAAATGCGAAATTTTGAAAAATACATATATGAATGAATATCGTATACATGAATATCGTATACGTATACATGAATGAATGTCCTTTATAGATTTCAAAACCATCGTACCGAGAAAGAGGGTCATCGACATTAGAGCATTCTACTATTCTACTACGCCGGCCAGGTGGCCGAGCGGTTAGCGTGCCTGACTGCGAAGCCATAGGCTGCGGGTTCGAATCCCGCTCTGGGCATGGATGTTTCTCTCTCTCTCTGTGCTGTCCTCTGTTGTGTGTGTGTATGATGTGTAAATATGGCCCACCCTATAAACGGGTTTGTGGCAGTGTGGATTGGGCAATGTTGCTCGCCTCCGTGACTTTGGTTCACAGGTGCCCACTGGGTAACGCGAAATGAGCAACAATTCTGGCATAGTATAGGCAAAAGAATAATGTTCAGTGCCTGCCATTGGAAAAAAAAACTATTCTACTACGAACCGTTCGAACGGGATTAGCGAAAGCGTGAAATAATTCTCTGATTGGTTAAGCGTTAGCCATAGTTTGAGTTTAACTACGGATGATTTTTTTTTATCAAATATCTTAAAAATAACAACGGTGATATTTGATACCTTATAGCTCTATTTGATCAAAAAAAAATTATCGGACATACTTTAAAATTTATTATTTTTTATTTACTATTTCTGATAAATTTAATAAACAATGTTGAGGTAAAAGCATGGGAGGACTACATCACCAAATTAGCATTTCTAATACCATATGATGCCACGTGTTAAATTTGTTCATAGAAATTGGCTTAAAATGTGTTTCTATAAAAGTAAATAATTTAAAATCAAGGATAATTGAAAGGGAAAAAATATAGCTTATGTAATGAAAAACAAAATTAGTCAACTCAAATTAGTCAAAAAATCAACTCAAGTGATGCTTAATCAATTTAGGTGATAGATGCATATTGAAATAAAATAGAAAAAGTTATGCTCGAAAAAGCAAAATGAATGGAATGAAGTTATTCATTTAGGGGATCCGTAAAAAACATCATGCCATTATTGACGCCAATGTTGTTCAATTAATGTTGTTAGTATGTATTGATTAAAACAAAAAAAAATAAACTATATACTAAAAAAACAAAGTTTGTGGAAAAAGGTACTTAATTGTTTTGGGGAACCGAAAGCATTTTTTTTTTAAAAATTCGGCTTCAGTTTTCTGCCACTGATAAATGTATTTCAAGCAAAGCTCAAATGTTGAAGTGTTACATTAAAGGCACCAAATATACTATGGGAATAAAGTATTACCATATATTGAAACATTTGTAATTATTAAACCTGTGCCAAAACTTAAATACCGAAATAAGAGTCTCGAAATGGATATTTTTTTTTCCAATGCCCACCTGGAGAATGACCTTTTCGTCATGCAGGCATCTGAAGGACAGATTTGTTGACCACTCTTTATGGGGCACCATATTAAGTGGGTCAACGTTGCTCCCACAGTAAGTAGTACAGAGAATGAAAGAACACCCATGCCTTGCCCGGGATTCGAACCCAGAACCTTTCTGATGTAAGGCCAGTTCCCTGGCCCCTACATAGGCCGGTCGGCTCGAAATGGATATGAACTGAAAAGAATTAATTGATAGTGGCAAATTTTGACTGTCATGGATTTGTGGTGAGCATTAGCATTATGCCAAGTAATACTAAATACAGTTTATTTATATTCAAATAAAATTAACTACAAAAATTGTGTTTTGACTAATATAATAGCCTAAATCCTTTACATAAAATCTCATTGTACGTCGAACAATTTGTAAATAATTTATATCATACCTGCCAACTTTTAAGCATTTGGCGTAAAATTTTATTTCTATCTATAAAGTGGAAGTAAAATGTATGCTTTTTATATATTCCTAGCATTTATAAACTTAATTTATAATCTTTTTACCATCACTATTTCTAAAATAATTCAGCATATATATCAATATGTAATACTATCGTGGTAGTCCGCATACGCGTATTCAAAATACAATGTATGTTTCTGCCTAAAATTGTAATTCAAATTCCATTTTACTACCACTGGGGAAAATCATCCTCGAAAGGACTAAAAGTTGACAGGTGTATATATATATANAGATGTGTCTTGACAACGACTATTTGCTTATACCATTCTTGTTTCTCTACCATTTAGTTTTATATTTTTATTTTATTCATGTTTTGCATGTTAATTTGTGTATATATATATATATATATATATATATATACAGTATATATACCTGCATATATATATATATTCTTCTGCTTCTTACCAAAATTACTGGAACCCTAATTTCCCTACTGCAAACTACTGTCCATATTATGAGGAAAATGACGATTATGAAATTATCTTTTAAAAGAGTTTTTTTTCTCTCCGTAAACGGAGAAAATAATCAGCAATCCCACTCCTTAAGAGATTCAAATGAGATGGAAGTGAGCTTAAATATTCTGTACCACTTTATCGTTTTCCTGCTTTTAATGAACTTTTTCTCAAATGCACGTACTTAAACTTTATCATTTTTAATAGCTGAGCTGATTTAATAAAAAATGATTCTTTTTTATGGAACGTCTTAAATCTATGACATATTCTCCAGGAGAAAAATCAGCTCATTTAAGAAGTAATTCGTTCCAGAAAATATGAAATCTGAGTTCTCAAACTAGCATTGAAATTAGTGTTCGTCTAAAAAGTTGTTGCAGTCAGGACAATCAGTGATACATCTCGGTAGATATTAAATTTGTTGATCTTAACGGTAGAAAAATTAGATATTCTTTTTAAAATATCTGAAATGTGCGTCCTCAACACTACAAGGGAAATATTAATTCATTTAGTAAGTGTCCCGTTTTAGATGCTTTAAAACTATAACCCAGCTAGGAAAAAATCTTCTTATTCAGTGATTTGCCTCGGAAGATATTAAAACTGTTGCCCTAATTCAGCAAAGCAAAAATGGGCTCATTTAGCGCGTGATTCGTATTAGAAGATATAAAAACTGTGATTTCAATACAGCAGATAAATTAATAATGCGTCGTAGATGCAAAAACTAACACTGATTTTTCAACGTCATCTCATTTAATAATTGATTTGTCCTGAAAACCTAAAAACTGCAATCAAATCATTTAGTAATTGATTCACACTAAAAGATTTGAAAACTGTAAGATCATTCAACAAACCATTCTTTCTAAAAAATCTAAAAACCTTCTAGTCATTTGTCCTAAAAATTAACTCATTTAACAATAGATCCCTTCTAATGGATCTAAACACTTTAATCAGCTCACTTAACGAATGATTAGTCCTAGAAGGCCTAAAAAGTATAAGCAGCTCATTTAGCAAGTGATTTGCCCTAAAAGATTTAAAAACTGTAAGCTCATTTAGCAATTCATTCATCATAAAAGATCCAAAAACTGTAACCAGTTCACTAAACAAGTGATTCGCCTTAAAACATCTAAAATTATTAATCAGCTCACTTAACAAGTGATTCGTCGTGAAAGATCTAAAAACTATAATCACCTAATAAAACAAGTTTTTCTTCCTCAAAGAGCTTAAAGCTGTACTCGAGCTAGATCATTTAACAAGTGATTTGCCCTAAAAGATCTGAACATTGTAATCAGTTTACTTAACAAAAGATTTGTCCTTAAAGATCTAAAATTGTAATCAGCTCACTTAACAAGTGTTTTGTCCTAAATTGTTTATGTAATCAGTTCATTTAATGAGTGATTCGTTCGAACATTTCTGTAAACTGTAATCAGCTCATTAAGCAAGTGATTATTTCTAAGAAAGCTTAAATCTGTACTCAACTCATTTAACAAACGATTTGTTCTGAAAGATCTAAAAACTATATTCGGCTTATTTAAAAAGAGATTCATTCAACAAGATCTAAAATCTGTAATCAACCTACATTACAATTGATTCATCCTAAGAGATCTGAAAATTTTAATCACCTTACATAGCAGTTGATTCGTTCTAAAAGATTTAAAAACTGTAATCAGTCCATTTAGTAAATGATTCGTTCAAAAAAGTCAAAAAACTATACTCAGCACATTTAACAATTGATTTGTCCTAAATGATCCAGAAACATTAACCAAATCATTTAACAAAGTGATTTCTCCTGAAAGATTCTTTTAAAAGATCTAAAAACTGTAATCTTCTCAAGTGATTCGTTCTAGGAGATCTAAAAAACTGTAATCAGCTCATTTAACAAGTATGATCTAAAAACTGTGTCCTAGACTCAACAGGGGAAAGATCCCTTTTTCGACATCGAAAAATCCCCAGAATGGTTTCTCGTATGAAATCCCATCCTAGGCCACTCACTACTTATTGAAGGAGGGGGGGGGTGGAACTTGAAGAAGAAGAAGAAGAGAGTTTTCCAAAAGGCATCGCGCCCGCAATGATTTGAGCAAAGCGCATTGTTCTCCGCAAATTCAATTTGGTCCGCCATTTATCTTGTCCGAGAAGCATCTCCACCCACCCACTCAACCCTCGGGGATGCAGTATGACGCACTTTCGAAAGCTCTACCATCCATACTTTGCGTGAAAACGAGGTGAAAAATGGGAACCCCGTTATTGGTAGCCTGGCGCCATCCTAGTCATCACCCCACCCCTCTCACTTGCATTTCCAACATCCCCCACATCCCCATCTTCATCCTCAAGATCCTCTTCTCTCATCTTCCCTCCTCTTGAGAGTCCCGCGGAGAACTGGTGTTATTCTCCCTTGCAAAAGCAACGGCCGCAACACCTTCTCTCAATTCGGATAAGAATGGTGTGAGGAATGGAATATTCGAACATTCTCTAATTTCCGGAAATAGGCAATGAAATTCTTCCACCACAGGGGCCTACAAATTCGATAGCTGCCGGCACTGTAAATTAAAACCTGTTTTCAATTGCATCAAATTTGTTTGAACATCGGGGTACACTGTAAAAAAATTCTGGATCAAATTACAATAAAAAGTACCGATACTGTTTACTGTAATATCCATTTTTACTGTAACATGTTACGGAGCAAAATATTTGAAATACCGCTATTTTAGCACGAATAATTACCGCACAATTGCTGAAACACTTTCATTAAATAAATATTACTGTAAAAATTAAGGTATAATATTTTACGGTAAAAACGGGTTTTACGATAAGATGGATTTTATGGAGGATGCACCCAACGTGCCGATTCCAAAGTACCAGAACTTTAAGTGCTGCATCATCCGTAAAATCCAACGGTACTAAACCACGAAGTATATCAGACATTTTGGTACTACACCTATGGCCTCAACTACTTTTACTAAATTGCCGGTAAAATGGAATTTACGGATGATGCCGGTGCAAAAATCCATTTATTCCAAATTACGGTATAAATACTGTAATTTGATACGGTACTTTTCCCATTGTTTCAATTCTCTGTCGTAAGCCAGCTTTCAGCTATCACAACCGAAAAATATCTAAGACTGATCATATAGTATTTATTTAAATGACATATTTCTGTTTTTAGGATAATTAGTTTTTAAGATTGCTTTAAATCTCAGGTTTGTCTGACAAAAACTAATTCTGAATAATGCTAAACTATTTAAAACCTTATTACAGCCTCAAAAGTTTATCAGCTTCCTGAAATACTGATAAGCATTTCATTGATGCATTTTACAAACTTATTCAGATGTTAAAAGCTTTAAAAATATTAGCACCTCAAGTAATTATTATTCATTAGTTATTTCACTGTTTTATGAAAATTGATAGATTTAATTCCTTACAACATCTTTTCCGTGCATCACCAAGTAAGTTGTTTTGGCAATATTTTATAAAAGAATTTTTTCCAACATAAAGTTGAGTAAAAGCAGCGTTTAAAATCACATGATAGAAAAATTTGTTTCAATCCCAGAAAATAGCTCAGAAAACTTAATAAAAAATTTAATAAAAAAATACTTGAAAATAAGAAATTAACAAATTGAAAATTATTTGGTATAAGTACTGGAGAAAATTCCTTAACTGTGGTATCAGTACAATGTACCACGAATAGCATCATGCCATATGATACTGATCATAATTAATCGTTATTTTGACGGATTGAGCTTCTAAAAAAACGTGTATCGCTTAATCTAATTACATAAATTCACCGAGAAGGGAAACAAATTATAATAAATAGAACAAAATGGAATTATTTTAGCTTATATCGATTATGTTGGTAAATGCCCCTAAGTTTTGTGTATGACTTAATAGTATATAGAAATATCTAGTCTTTACTCAGTACGAAGAACAGGTATTCAACTAGTTATTTATTATCGGATAAGAAGTATTTATCATCAGGGGAGAGCTATTAAATAGAGTAATAAGCGTTGTACTTGTCTTAATAGGTCATAATATCATAATTGTTAAACATGTATATATACAAAACTTAGACATAGTAACGCAATAAGAAGACATGCTAAGAGAAATAAACTTTGATTGTTACTCACTTATACAACTGGAACTAAGTAATAGATTATAGAAAAAAAATAAATATGATAATATACACAGTATATTTGACAAAGTGTTTATGGAAACGAAGAAAAAAACTCAAAACTCGCTTTTAATGTGTTATAAAATTTTTGACTAAATGCGTCATAAAAATGTTTTCTAATTCTGCCGTAAATTGTCTACTAAATGTGTCAGAAAATTGCTTATTGAATGCGACATAAATTATTTACTAAATGCCTTATAAAATTGTTTAATCAATGTGTCATAAAATGTTTTACTAAATGTGTCATAAATTATTTACTAAATGTGTCGTAAAATTACTTGCTAATGTGTGATAAATCGTTTACTAAATGTGTCATAAAATTGTTTACTAAATGTGTAATAAAATTGTTTAATAATCATATTCCATCGTCTACATGCCTTTTATGTAAATGAATAAAATAACAAATACAATGTACATTAAATTGTTTACTAAATGTGTTGTTAATTGTTTACTTAATGTGTCATAAAAATTTTTACTAAATGTGTTATAAAATTGTTTAGAAATCATACTACTTTGTTCACATGCAGCTTAATTTTAGACACTAATGAAAAAAAAAAGTTTTAGAATTTTTAAAATTGTTTAAAAGAACCAAAACACAAAAAAATCTTTTAAAATATTTAGATTTGTACCAAATAATTCAAGAAAGTTAATTATCTTTCAAATGTTAAAAAATGTGTATTCATTTTAATCAAAAAGCAAAATAAGAATTAGTTTTTTTTGCAATTTTTGTATATATATATATATNATATATATATATTAAAATTTTCTTTGTCTAATTAAATAATGACGCGTCTCTTCGAAACACAACAAAATATAACAGCGGAAATGCGGAATAAAATTAATTTAGATGTATTACATAGACTTGTTTTTTAGATCAATTTATCTGCAAGAATTTCAAAAACTTATTTTAGGCCTTGATGAACAATATTTTAAAAATAATAATGAAAACTGTGGAATTTTAATTTTCAAAATATAAAAAAAGTAAATAACAAGTAACGAAGTCAAATTAAAACATGGATAGTTTTATTCAGATTCAATAAAAAATAGAACATAAATTCCGTCACCTCAAAAATTAAAAATTTCGTTTTTTAAAATAAATGTTAGCTTTTTGATGAATCAAAATTTTGTGGACAATTTCGTATGAGATTAAAATATAAAAAGCAAAAAATAAAAACCAAAAAAAAATAGTAAAATAAAATAAAATATTCCGGAATCTCCTTTAAAGTTACAGAATTTTTTTTTTGTTGAAGCAAACTTCAAGCCAAAAAAAAAATGGAACCAAAAACTACTTGTATCTTTTCAATACTAATTAGAAAATCTAAAAAAAAAAAAACTACGTGTATATTTTTAATGCTATTTAGAAAATACAAAACACTTCGTGTATCTTTTCAATATCCCTTAGAAAATCAAAAAAAAAAAAACTACGTGTATCTTTTCAATACAATTTAGAAAATCAAAAATGTTCAAAATTTTTCCAGTGCAGACTTTGACTCAGACCATTTTAGTGCGGAGTTGGCCAGATTGCGGTGTTTCGCCTAGAAGAGATTTAGTTGCTTCCAACACGGAAGTGGCACATTGTCCTTAAACATTCATTACCTGACGACGAACAAAGGACGCCTTTCATCCCCCCCCCCTCCCTCATAAGATATTCTTCTTCTTCTCTCTCTCTCCCACCGAATGTGCACTTGAATTTGCCATTTTATCAGTCATCAAAAGTCATACCCTTAACGGTTCATAATACTTTACCGAAATTCCTCTGTAGTCTTATCATTTTGTTTTATTTTTCTTTATTGGCATGAATTGTGATTTTCGCGTAATTAATTTCGCGTCTGCCGTGATGCGTCGATGAAGGAAATGAAAGCTTCATCCATATTGAGTGCGTAAATGAACTTCATTTTAAAGAATAATTTGCTGTCTGTCAAACTTTAAAAGTATGTGATGGGGTCCTACAAATTTTTCTGGTCCATTATTTAAATTGTTATCTGTCTATAATTTTACTTAGATATTCCAAATAGCAACATTTTTAAGGTATTTGATTTTTATTAAAAGCGTCTGAGATTGTTTAAAATTTTTTATTGCCGTTTGAATACTTTTCTAATAATAATTATAAAAAATAACCGCAATTTAAAGATTATAAACTCAGGATAAAGTTTTATTTTGATACCGCATACACTATCTCGCTTAAAATAATGGTCTGTTTTATGCTAGTTCTGATTTTACGTTTTCGATTAACAATTTGACGCAGAATTTTTATTAGTATATTTAGTATATATTAGTATATATTAATTAAGTATATTTTTAATACTTCTTATGCCCCCCGAAAGTGATTGAACCGGAGGAAATGTCTTAATTGGCTTAATATTTGGCTATCAATAGCTATCCTCGAGCAATAACATCATGCCAAATGATATTGAATGCAGTTAGTCATTACTTAAATGGGATAAACTTCTAAAAAAGTCACCGAAAAAGGTCACGATAATGGTCAGGAAACCATCACCGAAAAAGGCAACCAATAATAATAAATATGTTAACAAATTTGGAAATTATTTCAGCTTAATTAATTGTCGGTATACATCTTTCAATTTTAAGGCGTGACTTCGTGGTGTCGAATAATACCGATTTATTGATTATTTACTTTTTTCTTATGCAGTACGCATAACGGGTACTCAACTAGTAAAAATATAAAAGCAGTCAAAACTTTACACACACCAGTCTATGCTGTATCAATTCTAAAATATATATAAAGCTCAAAATGTGGGGGGGGGGAATTGATTTTCCTAAATATTTCCTTCCATTTTTAGTGTATTTAGTTCCAAAAAAAATTCTAAATACTGTGTAACTTAACAACTCTTAATCACTCAATAAAAGCAATCAGTTAAAAAAAATTAAACATTTTGTTGTTTCCAGAATAAATACAATAAAAGCATCAAAACAGTTGCAAAAATTAACAACTCTTTATAACCTGATTAAGTATAAGAAGAGCTATTGAAGTCGTCTGTTTGTTTATGTTTTTATATGTATAATTATGTATGCTTACAAAATAATTATATATACATACTGTGGTTTTTTAATAGGTCAGAAATTTTTATGGAATATTGAAATTACTATATATTCGTCCGCTTGTAATGCACTACAGCCAGTTGCAAGCCAAAGTCGTCCCAAGCAGCTTTTCAAATACCCATATTTACTTTAAGTAAGTTCTCCACCGAGTCAAGCCATCTAATTGGTGGTTTTTCTTGTTTTCTGTTTCTCATGGTATTAGTGAAAGTGAGCCTTTTTACTGCATTTGAATTATCAGATCGAAATAGATATTCCAGCCATTGTAGTCTATTGCATCTATGACTTTAACAATATCAGATTGCTTTTACATTTCGGTAAATTTCAAATTTAATCTTTTGCTTGCGGTGCTTATCCTGATGAAGCTTGTCATTTCTGTCCACTTATTGCACCTGCCGTAAGCAAAAAAGGTAAACAAGGATCTCCACTATTATTCATAGAGGACTACACCAAATATTTTTTTAAGATTATCCAGAGGGTTGGGATAGTCTAGTTAGTTTGACGTTGGACTTCGTGAATTCAAATACCACCTGCCGAAGATTCTTGGAGTGGTGACTGGTGCACGTAAAATCTGTCATTCCACAAAGTCCTCCAAATGCGTATAGCAAATCAAACCTCTGAATTGAAGATTGATTCTTCTCTGGTTCAGGTCAAAATTACGATCTGTGGATGAATGGAGTATGAATGGGTCCTCCCTGAAAAACGGGCTGTAGCGTGTGTGTGTGTGACTAAATTCGTATTTTTAGTCATAGTTGGTACCACTCAAAAAACAAGAAACGCACCCTCTGCCTTAAAAATTTGCTTGATTGGCAAGTGACAAAAGTAACAACAGCGGCAACATTTTCCGTTCATAGGTCAATAATTAATTTTCATGTCGCATAGTCACGGCACAGTTTCCACTCCCATAAAGCAGAATAGGTCGGATTTGTGTTTTATAGATGTTAGTGTTTGTTTTTAAACTTAAAAATCGAGATTTCAGTTGGTGCTTTAGGAAAAGATAGCATTTATTTGACATGGCAAGTCTGTAGCTTATCTTGACGGTCAAATCATTGTTAGTAGTATTGATGGTTCCAAGATATTTTAATAAGTATTTCTATTATTCTAAATTCAGTTTCTGGAGCAGCAGTGACTCAGGGGAAAGAGCGTTCGCCTCCCCATGAGGTGATTCAGGTTTGAATCTCATCGGTGGCTAGTTGTTTCCGAACAGTGCTGACCACAGTGTTGTTATAAAATATCCTTAGAGTTGGATGGATCATGGGTTAGAATTTCCTTGCCGTTGAGCTAGCTGTGGAAGGTTTTCGTGGTTTTCTTCTTCTTGTAATACAAATCAGGGTTAGTTCCATCAGAAAGTTTTCTACGAAGGGAATTTTGCCCCAATGCTTGATCTAGGAGTTCCCTTGTCTTCTGGATTGTGTTCGAAGTTACAAGGTTACGGAGTTGAACATTCGTAAAACCAGAATTGGGGTCTGCTGTTCAACGTCATTTATAAATAAAATTCAGCTCATAATTAATAATTCTAATCAATTCTCTCTGTGTTGTTAGGAAATGAATTATTTAAAGCGAGATGAGATTGCTAAAATACCCGTCTTTAACAAAAAAGGGAAGAAAAAAATTATGATCAATTCTTAAAAACACAACTCGTCTAGCCGAATTATTCGTGTAATCAATCTTAAGATTTGGCGACAATAAAAAGGGAAAAAAAGAAGAAGAAATTTTCTTACACCGCCATCGCAAAAACGGACACCCGTCCTCTGAAAATAAAAATTACATTAAAAAGACTGAGAAAAAAAAATTCTCCCTGGTAAGAAAATTTAAAACTTCAACACTTATTACAAGGCGATAAGGAAGAGAAAGAGAAAAAAAAGGTTCGAAATGAAAAGAAAGAAAATGAAAAAGGAATGAATTGCTTCCACCCCCATTTTTAAAGCTTCGGTGATTAGCAGACGCGTAAAAAGCACCCAGGAATCAAGCACCGTGGAAAAATGGACCCACAGCATCCAAGAGAGGCGCAAGAGCAGGATGTGATGGAGAGGAGCGCTCCTCTCCTCTTAGGATTCCTTGTTTTTATAATCCCCCACGAGGGTGAACAGATTGTTATTCCTAGAAAAGTAATTCAATTACCATTTTGCACCGTCGTCGATCTATGAATAGTTTCCTCTATCCCCCCAGGTGATATTATGGGTCCGGGGATAAAGAGGTGGGGGTGTGGGGGTTAAGGGGGGTGGCGTGGGAGTAAAGGGAGATGTAGTTTAATTCTCCAGCCGTTCGCAAATTGCCGCATCTAATTTTATTAGGAAAAAGTAATACTTTATCCGTCCTTGCTTTCTCCCGAGGAAAAAAAGGTTTTTGCAATCTGCGAGGAAACTGAACTTCAACTATGGGAGGTTTAGTTTGATTACCAAGTATATATATATAATACACCGAGAAAAGGATAAATAATAATAGTGGTAGTCAACGAAAAAAGGAAAAAGAGAGACGAACGGGGAAAAGGAAAAAAGATTGAGTTAAAATCACGAGCCCAGGAAATCCCTTGTAATTGGAAGTCCAAATATGATGGAAAGGCTTTTGTTGCTTACTTTACTAATAGTGGAAGCAATCAAAACATGGACCATCCTTTTCCCGCCACGAAAGGTTTTGATCTTTGTGGCAAAAGGGGGTGTGAGGGGGGTTGCATACTCTCGTATCCGCCAAACTAATTCATTTCGAAGCGTGGAGCGAGGATATTTCCTAATTTTCTGGGACAAGATCGTAACCGCAATACTTTAAGCTTCAAAAGGAAAACCTTAGGTCCGCCCACCCCCTTATGGAGGGTTGGATGACTGGATTGATTATGATTTGAGGTTTCGCAGTCAAGGGTAGGGGGGAGTTGTGGGAAGCCTGATTGAATTCTGTAGATGTTCGTTATCAAGTGCACTTCCTGCTGAGCTTTTCAGTACACATGTAAACATTTAGGCAAGAGCTAAGTGGTATTATAATTCCGGTACGCACACAAAGATTTGTATTGGGAGTCTGTCTATGTTGGTCTGCCACTCCAAGATGTCAAGTCACGTAGACTAGAATTGGTTCGTCATTTGCAGACTTATCCTTAGATGCTGGATGGAAGAGAAAGATTTTTTTTCAACGAAAACAATTAAATCAGTTGATACTGTAGACAAGGCACTGATTTTTTTTATGAAATATGTCTTTTTTTTGCCATCTGTCGAAACTTGGTTATTGATTTTTCGATATAATTAACTCATTGTTTTCATATAGGTATTGTGGTGACAATTTGGGTAAAGTATAGTGGGACANTTCATGTTACAGTGAATATTTCGTTATAATTAACACATTGTTTTCATGTTACAGTGAATATTTCGTTATAATTAACACATTGTTTTCATATAGGTATGTTACTGTGTATGACCGAAATCAAGAGACTGTCGACTTTCACCAAAACAACAATCACATTGCCGCTTTGGTGAATGTTCGAAATATTTGTTACATCCGATTTGATATTAATTTGCTCGCTTATATTATTTTATTTTTTCGAAATTTTAGATATCTGCTGAGGATAGATTAGGAGAAACATCAGTGTTCGGAGTCCCGGTTAAATGTATACTGGGCAGTGGCACTAGACCTTAAAAGAAACATTAATGTAGGGCATACCGGGCAGAGGCACTGAACTTTGAAAAACATTGATATAGAGCATATCAAGCAAAAGCATACCGAGCAGTGGCACTTAACTATACTTAGTACACATTTCGGATATTAATCAAAGCGACTACGTGATTGTCAACATTCATCGGAAGTCACCAACAATTTCGGTCATTCACAGTAACAGATATATTATTTTTCTCTCATGACCGTATTTACATATTTTAAAAATTGTCTATGTGAATCGAGTGCTTTGTAAAAGTTGTTTCGTCTGCCAGTTTAAAATTTCACCTGGAAAATCTGTTGCTCAATTTTTTGTACGCATTTAAACGCTTCTGAGATTAACTACGTTCTTTTATGATGGATTAAAGTTGTGATCTCTTTAAATATAATTAAAATAAGACAAATGTCATAGAAAATCTAGTGTTCAACTAAATCATCTGTCCATTGGTTTGGCTAATGACATATATATGCACAATTGTATTTTGTTGTTGCTACCAATGTCCCTTGCCAATTAACCAGCAAGACTGTTTGGTGAAAGCAAACGAGTTTAAGGCATAGGGTATGTTTCTTGTTTTTCAGTGGGGCCAGCTATGGCCGAGAATTCGTCTTCAACTACATACACACGTCATAGCCCGTTTTAAAGAGCGGACCCTTTCATAAGTCCATTCATTCAGAGATTGTAATTTTGACCTAAACCAGAGAATCAATCGCCATTTCAGTATCCCCAGAGATATTGATTTGTTATGAGTACTAGAACTACTGTGAGAACCGACAGATCTTATATGTCTCAGTCACCATTTACTGTTCTGTGAGATTTTAGCCGGCGAGGATCGAACTCACGACCTTTTGAAATAAGCTCAACGCCCTACCAATCTGGCTATCCCGGCCAAATCTATTTATTTCATTTCTTAAATAAAATATTATTTTTAGAGTACGAAACTATATTTGTGTTTCAATGATTGTAATTTAAGCATATTTCAATGAAAATAATACCACTTGTCATAAAATTTCTGAGCTAGCTCTAAAATGGGCTAAATTCTAAATAATATTTTTGATTCGAATATACAGCTTTGAATTTGTATGTAAATATTGAACGGCGACTTCAATATTTAATTTGGTTCGTTGTTTTAACGAAAGCAAAATATCGAAAAAACTTATATGAGTCGATATTTCTAACAATGTGCAGATTTTTTATAAAGTAATTAACATTTATATATTGTTCGAATTTTACAACTTGTGGAATTTATCAGAAAAGTATTGCTTGAAAGGTTGGGTCTTTTTAAAGCGGTTTTGACAAGAGCCAGCTTTTCAAGCATTTTTATGGTTAGATATTACAAAAGCCAGATTATCTCAACAGATGTGAGTCGTCAATGAAAAAGTAAGAGTCTGTTTAGCATGTAATTTGTATTCAGTGCTAAGTTTGTTTCGTTTTATGCAAAGTTTGTAAGTATTTTTTGGTATATGGTCTTGATGTGTCTGTCAATTTTTTCGTTCTTTGCACGAGATTTGAAGTAAAATAGCTGTTTAAAAACGAAATAACTATCAAAACAGAAAAGCTGCCTTATATTCAGTTTTACATCATGAATTGGGTATTTGCACTCTAATTAGAAGAAAGTCACAGATACCCGCACTATGACGTCAACACCAACTGATTGTTTATAACAAAATGTTCATTAATATGAAATTGATTAAAATACAGCGCCCTATCGCACATGGAATTTATTGAAATATAATTCTTTCACTTCTGCCTAAGTAAAAACTTAACTTAGATTTATTATTTGTTTATGTATTTTATTGTAACGGTGATATATTTTTATTTCGTGCATCTGGCCACTTCAGTGCATAAAAAGTTAGGTTCTACATAGCTTCGAACCTGTCTTTGTGCTAAGTATGTAGCAAATGTAGTAAATATGTAGTAAATAAATTGAAATATTTGTGAAAGAATATAGAATGTACTTAAGACTTATTGCTTAAGAATTATTACGTATACTTAACAGAATTGAATCTTGAAAGACTTGACTTGCTCGAAATAGAATGATAAGAACAGTTGCTAACGTAAATAAATGCCACGTTCAAATGTCACGATCAACCAATCAAGATCGAGATACAAACACTACGTCACTTGCAGGTATCTTATTGCTTAGTTGACTGGTCAATGTCATCTCTAGTGTGATTGATATTAATAACCAAACGAAAGGAAGGTGAAAAACAACCATAAACTCTACCATTTTTGCAATTAAAAGTAGTCGGCTCCTCATATTGATTTTGATAATTACAAAAATTAAAAAAGCATTCCATAACTGCCTGTTATGAGGAAATCAGGGTTGGTCATTTCAGCCGAAACGTGGTCAGCATTGCCCACTTCCCGAATTTACTTCCCGGATTAGTTAGTACCCGTGGATCAGAAGTTAAGTAAAGTTCTGAATATCACCGGAGATCGATCCCTAGTAATTCAAAATAGTTCGGAGTCTTAACCATTCAGCTATCACAATTGAATTTTTTTTAAATCCTGAACCTTTCTGTAGCATAATGGGGAAGCATACAAGTGAAAATAAAAGTTGGCGTTCATAAAGTTATTATTAAAAAACTTGAAGACAACGGGGCAGTTCTTGAAGTGCTCGCCATCCATATCGCCCTGGTGGCAAGGAGAATCCTTGACACCAAATCGACATAACAATATTCGTAAATAGTTGTGTCCAGTGAGCAAACGGAAACAAACAACTTCAACAGGAAAAGGGACTAATTGTATCATTGACTTAATTGAGCTATATATTCCATCTCTTATCGAATTCTGCACCATTTTATAAGGTTATTCTAGTTTCTTTTTAAAAAAAAGTTAATTCAATTTAAATGAATTAAACTCACCGGTGTGTATATATGTGTGCTTCTTCATGTCGGACTTCTGGTGGAACCTCTTCCCACAGTATTGGCAGGGATAAGGTCTCGTATCAGAATGGATTAGTAGGTGTGTAGACAATGTGGAGGACCTCTTAAAAGATTTACCACACTGTTTGCACTCAAAAGTTCTCTCCGCTGTGTGGATGGCCCTATGCTGACTCAGGCTGACCTCGTGACCGAAGGTCTTATTACAGAGTTCGCAGGCAAATGGTCTCTTTCCACTGTGTGACCTCCTCGCATGCACTTCAAGTCCGTGGGGTGTGCTGAACATCTTGTCACATTTCACACACGAGTAAACATCTCCGGTAGGGGAAGCCTTTAACACGCCGTCTGGGCTTGATAAGGACGTCTTGTCCACGTGCTGTCCAAAACTGTACAGAGACAGACCAAAGCAAGACAGTCCAGTGAAGGTGGGTCGGAACAATGATGAGGGTGGAGTGTCCGCGTGTGCTGTCGACACCGCCCCCAACAGTCTTGGACTGCTTCCATCAGCAGTTGACTTGGGTGGACTTTGGGACTGTCGAAACAAGTTGACCGCTCCGTGGCAGCTTGACACCGGGACTGGCCTCACTCGTAAGTCTGTAGGCCAAGTGGTCAAACTCAGAGGCTTGAATTCTCCGATGGCCAGAGGTGTCATCGAAGATCGGACATCTTTGTCGGAATTGCAGGCTTCCCATGAAGAGGGTGCGTCTCCAGAAAGAGCAGCTATAATACGAAATAAATACATTTTGCTTGTTATTTAAAATGAATTATTACTATATATGAAGTTGTTATCTATATAAAATTATAAAATAAAATGAACACGTTTAGTAATTATTCTAATTAATTTAAAATGAATTTGCACTTATGAACGAGAATGAAATTAACACTTCAAACAAAAAAAAATTGCTAAAAATCATTTTTATAAATAGCTTTAAACATGAAAATTATAAAATTGTGACTCCTACGAAAATGGAAAATATAAATACATACAATCAAATATAAATGCATACATTAAATTTATTATTTTTCTTTCTTAAAAAAATTTAACTTTGTAAAAATGTTGCCTTTAATATGAGAATTTATTATGTTTGCAAAAGAAATCTTGTAATATGCTGAGAATATTTAGTCCAGAAAAATAAAAGCAGATGCAAAAATCACTGCAACCATTTTTAAATTTAGATTGATTGGCACTGAGTATGCACTAAGAAAACAAGTATGGTCAAAACTACCAAAATATAGTAAAATTTATCGTGTTTCTGCCTCTATAGAGGCACCAAAAGATTGGTAATTTTTACCGGAACGCTTTGGTAATGATTTTGATAAATTACCTATAAAATATGGTTTGTATGAGATAAAATTTGGTAAATGAGGTAACACTTGGTAATTTTATTATGATAAGTATGGCATAAAAATCACTTATTTGGTTAAATTCACTTTTCAGTTTCGTATTTTGGACTAAATTAGTAATAATATGAAATATAATTTTGAAACAGAATTTTTGCTAAGCCGTTGTAATATGAATGGAAAAATTACCAAATGAATGGATTAAAAGCCGTATATTTTGGTCTTATTATGTTTTTTTATTATATTTTTTTCATTACAAATGTCATTATCCAACCAGAATTTATTTTCTCCGTGAGCATACACCAAAAAAACAAACAAAAAGGNCTAAGGGGGGGGGGGGTTGTTCATTGTTCATATTTTACATAGTTTTGATTTAATAATTTTAATTTAATTGTGTTTACCCAAGTAAAAATTCTTGATGGTCCCATCAAAACATTTTGATGATTTATTTTGGTTTCAGTGCAATTCATGGTGGTCCAACATCCTTTAATGGTCACCATCTTCCAACATTTTCCATTATTCGCTCATGGTTTTTGATATGCCAACAAACTTCCATCATTCCATGAGGGAAAATTCTACTTTAATACTATGGCGGTTAACCATCACGAGAAGTTTGATTCTCATGGATCAGCAACGCATGATGGCTCAAACTATCTATTTCTCTAATGGTTTAATGGGAATTCTTGTTGTTTCTCAGGAATATACCATCAAAACAAGTTGCTATTTTTATGCTGGACCATCATAAATAAGTCCGAATTCTTACATTGGGATGATGGTTAATCATAATCATTCCAACATATTATTTCTAAGAAACTATGATGGAAATTTCTGACGCTTCAACATGAACAAGTTGCTATTCTTATGTTGGACCATGCCATCATAAATCAGCTCGAATTCCTACGTTGAGGTGATGGTTACTTATGTTGGTTACCATAAAAAATATTATGTAATTATTGATGGTTTCCATCAAGATTATGTTGGCCCATCAGTGGGAGACCATCAAAAATTTTGTCTTGGGTAAGCATGTCTTCAAAACGAAATGCAGTTATATGCGTGGTATAGGTACGAGAGGTGATTTTAACGCAGTTTTAATTTTATCTCAGATCACAGTTAACCTTTGTCCATAGAAATTCGCACAAACCTGAGAGAAATACACTACAGTGTAAATAAATTGGAAATAATTTAATATTCCTTGGTACTATTTGATCCATGAACTGCTATTTGATAAAGTACTGCTCCCTAAACCCCGTGGATCGGGGTTTAGGGAGCAGTACTTTAGATTATGTAATTTGAATGCACAATAAAGTACAAAAATTTTTGACATTTAATGAAACAGGAAATGAAAAAATAAAATTATTAAAAATATTTTTACATTTGACTTACATTTCTTCATAAAAAATTCATCAATTTCTTTTTATCAGTACCGTTAATTCCCAAGAGGAGACAAAAACAAAAATCTAAAACTAGCTTTGTTTCAAGAATTACCAAAAAGTAACTCAAAATACCATAAAAAATACTTTCAGGTTATTCTTTGATGATTGAAATTTGGTTGATTTTCAGTTTACTGATTTAATGACTTCATTTAAAATTATTAACTTTATTTAAAATTATAATTTTTGACTTATTTTTTGAAAATTTTTAAATCTTTTTCGCGTGACATTATTTGAAATCCAGAAAGCAATCCTGAATATGTAGGAAAGCCGGTTATGATATCGCAGTAGATGAGATGAAATCTACCGCAGTCTATTCATATTAATCTAGACAATTTTTCTTGTATAGTTTATTTTAAAAAGGTTATATTTCATAGTAATTTCTGCCCTGCACGTTTCTGGATTCTTTTTCATTCTTTTCTATGTGATATTCATTGAAATCTTGTACATAATCTACAATCATTCGAAAGATTCAAAAGAAAAACCTATTTTCCAAAATCTTCAAACAAATAAATAAAGCATCAGCTGCTATTTTTTTTCCATTTCCCGCTATCGTTGGCACTTCTGTCGTCTGATCTTGTGGGAAGTGGGGGTGTTTCAGAAAACCGATCATTCTGGAAAAGGTGCAAATAACCTGTTCGTTATGCTATGTCGCCCTTTTGTCATGCTTTTCAATAGAGCACTCACAAGCGCTCTTGTCAGAACATAGTCTATCTGTGGGGTTGCTGTCACTATTGAGTTGGCGACCATGCTCATAACGCCAACAAATATCGCTAGCGCCAAACCAGCAGGAATATGAAATTTATATAATTCTTAGCAGTTAAAAAAAAATTAAAACAAAAAAAATGACATAAATTTCAAAAATTCATAATCAAAATTTGGATTGTTATTTTACAATTTAATTTATCTGAGGAGAGAATTAAACTTGACTTTTCATGTACTGCATGAAATTCTAGCTCTTCATAAAGCAATAAGTAAGTAAAATATAAAATCATGACCTTTAAATTCATAACATTTAGATCTGGTACGTTTAAAACTGTGGGTATTTAAGTTTAGATTATGTCAACCTTCATCTATCAAAAGGTACCTCATGCTTTTTTTAAATTTATTTATATAAATTTTGCTAATTATATTTTTTTAAATTTTTTATAGCATTTTTGTTCATTTTCCTCCTTTTATTGGAACATTTTTCATTTTTAAGCAAATAAACTGTTTAATGTAGACCATCCATCATGTTACCGAGTTCAGATCACGTCCGGGTCACCAATGTGGGGATTTAAGTTTAGACTATGTCAACCTTCATCTATCAAAAGGTACCTTAAGATAGAATCAAGTTAACATGTCTTATATACTAGTGAATTGGTATTTAATATTTATAGTGGTAGTTACGCCACAAAACTTTATATCTTTTCACAAGGGGGCTAAGCCCCCTGTTCGCTGCCGCTCACCAACGCTGATGTTGCGCAATTGTTGCTTCTCAGCGGAAAAAAGTTTCTTTCCCACCAAAGTTGAAATTATTCACTTAACGTATATGTACTAAAAAGAAATCTGTTTGCTTGTGCCTCCACTTCCCACATCCAAATGTTATTATCTATTAGTACGAGTATTACACATATTCAGATCTAATATTGAACAGAAGTTATTAATCATTTTTTAAAATATCATTTGTGTTGTTACAACATTATATTGTTCAAACAAGTTTGATAAGTTCATAATTGTAATTTAATATTTCGCTTACCAAATGGGCAGATTTGTTAAATACTATTTTTGCTTATATTTGCATGAAGCTGATCGTTAAGTTCTAAATCATTTAACAGATCCCTTTATTTATAACAGTGTATTAATGTTATTCACACAAAAATTATAATTGTAAACCAGTTCATAAAATTAGACCACTTTTCTAAATAACTTTATCTTAAAATGTAGAGCAGAATTACTTTATAATAACAATAAAAAGAACAATAATTCTCTTTGTTTTAAACTCTTGAATTAAAAGCGTAATAATAGAAGTACAGGAATATAACTTTAAATTAGGGATACAAAAATATATTTCGAAAAACAATTTCTTTATAACTTTTATTAATTTTATGCAGATGACAATCAAAACAATATGGAAATGAATGAAGGAAAACAGTATCCTACCACGTGATTTTTCCGGCCAATAAAAATTCACCAACAACAATGAAAAACTGTGTTAGACCATTATGTTTTTATGTTATATAGAGATATAGTAACTTTTGCATTGTGTTTTTTTTTTCTTTTAAATTTTAATTCTATCATTTTTCGTTTCCAAACGTAACTACAATATTTGTCTTTATTACTGTCTATTTTCGCTGTTGGAGTGCTATCAGAATACAATTTCATAACGGATGGTGCTACGAATTACGTTTACTTATGTAAACAGTAATTATGTTTGAAAACTATTACTCATACAGAAACTTACGCTTGAAATATTATATTATTGTATTCAGTAGATTTGTAGAACTCAAGGAGGGATTCTCACGTAATTATGTAGAAAAAAACGAAATTTTTTCTGAAAAAAAAAATTCTTCTGTTTCTTTCAATCTACATTTTTATTAGGCTATTGTAGGTATATTTTAGTAAATTATTATAGGTAGGCTAGTATACCCATATTTTTACGCATTATTACTTTCCCGGTTAGTTTCAAGTATCATTTATAAAAAATAAAAATTCCTGCATTTAACATCACTACAAATAAAAAGAATTGAAAGACAGTGAGAGAAAAATAACGAATTAGTTGCCTACACTTAACCTCAAGATTTCAGATTCAAAGAAAGCTTCAATATTATTTTTAATCTCCGTCATTTGTTCGTATATTTAAAAAGTTTTCAAAAGAATCGTTCGTATACTAAGAAAACTTTCAGTATAACAAACAAAATTTTAAAATCTTACTATTCAATAATTTATTATGCTCTAGTTAAAACTAAAAACAGTTAAAACTGTTTAATATTTTTGTGTTAGTGAGTAACTAAGTGAATAAACGGTATACCAAACATAAGCTGCTGCTAACGAGACGAAATCCATTTGTAACATAAATTTGTGAACGAAATCCATGCGTAACATAAATTTGCTTACTAAATCCATTTGTAACATAAATTGTTGCTAACGAAAACAAAATGACCACGTTCAGGGTTATTAAAGAAGGGCGTTTTTTCTAGATAAAAACGTGTTTTAATTTATGAGCAATATTTTTAGCATTGTTGTGCAAGTTCCAGTATAGGTGATCAGAATTGGCCACCCATATCAGCCAATTTAACACTGTTAAGTTTTTAAGATTAAGGTTTACGCCAACAAGCCTATGATCATTCACTCCTTGAAGAATGAAATTGAGTACCATAACCGATAAAATTCATTCACATCTTTCTTGCAATCGTCGTTAAACAGCCGTCTCAACTTTGAGTTTACGACTACAAATGTTTTTAACTTCGTAGCCTTGCAATTTTAAATCCAATCCAGAATTAAGTTTTGGGAGAAATTTGCCTCCCGTGGATAACTTTTGGATGGAACCAACCCGCATTTGCGTTACACGATAAGGAAAACCATGAAAACCTCCCTCGTTTAACCTGATGGCAAGGGGACTTTAACCCATGATCCATTTACCACTGAGGATATTTTACGTCAGAACTGTGGTCGGTGCGAGCCGGATTCGTATCGGCCAGTCATCGCTGGGATTCGAACCCGGTTAACCACATTGGAATGTGAACTACTCCATTCCCTTTGCTAACACTCTATCCCTCCTTCTCTGTCGGCTTAGCCCGCTCGTCTATAATATGTAAGCAGTTACGAGGAAGTGCCTTCATTTGATAGGCTTAGTCGATGCGATAAAATTCTGGTTATTTAACCGTATTAGGTAAAAGCAGTAAAACTGTTATTCTCACAGTTAACAACTTGATTAGCATTTCACTTATCGTTTTGACTTTTTTGTTTGAATATAGTAAAAGAACAATTAAATAAATTGATATTCAAGCATTCTTTCCGATAAATTTCTGACAGTGCTTGCAATACTCTTAAATTAACTTTAAAATACAATTTCGTGTATCAAATTACAAGTAATTTCTTGCAAAAGGAAGAAAAGTAATTCTTTCTCCTTAATGTGTTACATGTGTGTGTCACATGCATTTTTCAAAAAAAAAATGATTAATAAAAAAAATTTCATAAATTATATGTTTTTATTGAAATAGTTTATTGATATGCAGTGGTAAACTGAAATAGACAGCGATATTTTATGCATACAATATCTAATTACTACCAAAATGGGAATTTACACAAAATACCAGGAAGTGAAAAGATAAAGTTGAAAACAAAATAAGGTTGAATAAATAAAGTTGAAAACAGTTTCGAGTGACCTCCTGTTCGCAAACAAAATAACTAATGATTGCAAAAATTCCAGTCTGATTTTTAAGCAAATGAGACGCAATAATTTTTTATTAAAACAGTTTTTAAGTTATGATATGAATAACGTATTTTCTCACATTTTCTAAAACTGTCTATCGACGCTATATTGCATGCATATAATTCCGAGCCATTGTATATAGAGTGATGAATGCTTCAGGCAATGTATGAAAAATAAGAATTATTATAGGCTTGAAATTGTAAAGAATGCTTGATTATCATTGGTTATTCTATAAAATGCTTGTCATATAGAATGCGTGAAATGATAAACATTTTATACTTTACCGGTTNACACGAGTTTTCATTATTATTTGATATATAATCATGTATTTTAAAAAAATGAACGTAATTATTTATCAATGCTTTTGATGCATCGGAACTTACATACTAGTGTTGCAGCATTTTTTAAAATGGTTTTTGTCAAATATTATGATTATTTATTCATGATTTTTGCTATATATTATAATTTTCTTACTTATTCTCTATTCTTTCCCTTAAACAAATAAGTTTAAGTTATTATTTTTTCTAAATGGAAAAGTCATTAGATACTTCTCCCATACATAATGTCGCCAATTTATAATTGTGACTTTCGCCAAAGGAAGCGCTCACTTTTCAAAAAGTAGCAACCCTGTAAGTGAAACCGCAGTGTATCAGTCAGTGAAGTGGGAGAATAAAGCTGTTACGTCGATGGGCGTAGTGCGTAGGCAATCATAGATCCGCGTGAAGAGAGAAGGGCGCAGTGTAGCGTAAATCATTAGTGGTGCCGGGGCGTACGGGAGAATCTCCAGCTGACGGCCACCAAATCCTTTGCGCGCAGTTTATTGGCAGAGGTCTCTAATCCCGTACGTTCGCCGCCCTAGAGAAACAGAAGCATCCCGCGAATCGCATCTCTGTCAATACCTGTAGGCGAACACCCGGATGCGCGGAATAGTGGTCTCTTGCGTCAATCTCTTTCCAGTGGAAACATGTTCCACTTTAAGGTTGTTTTGCTCTAATAAAGGAAATCACAACCTCCAACATGTTTTCTTTAATTTTCAAATTTTGTTGCAACTTTTAATTTATTGCTGTAGAATGACTTGAACCCCTGGAAAAATTATTATGCGGCTTTTATTCTTGACGGGTTACTTGATATTCGCATTTTTATTCTCGACATTGCAAATTTACAACTACAAATCAGAAAACGATTTAAAACACTCTTCATCTATAAAATCGTTTGCACATATATTGTTCTTTTAATTAGTTGCTGTAGAATAACTTAAAACCAAAAAAGGGATTATTATTATCAAGACGAAAAACGTTTAAAATTTGAAAATGAAAACGATTCTGAAAATTCTCTACTTATAGGATCGTTTGCTTTATTATTTTTTTGTTTTTCTATTTTTTTGATGAAGCTAAAATCTAAAAAATGTGTTTTTTACTCTGAATAATAAAACTAAAATTAGAAATTAAAAAAATGATTTCTTCATTTATTGAATCGTTTGCACAAATATTTATAATTTTTTTAGATTTGCTTTACAGAACAGCTTTAAACCAAAAAAAAGTACTTTTAAATCTGAACAACGATAGGTTAGGTGTAGAAATCAGAAAATTATTTAGAAAATTATTTATAATCATTTACACAAGAACAATTAAAATCCAATTTCATAGAATAATTTGGGCAAAAACAGTTTTTATTTATTCTATACAATTAAGGTTTAAGATTAGAAACAATACAATGATTTTTATAAAATTCTCTATTTTTAGAATCGTTAGCACAACCGTTATTAAGTTTCTAATTCATTGCCGTAGAATAACTTGAAACTAGATTTTTACTCCCAACAATAAAAGTTTTTAAAAGAATGTTTAGAAAACTCTCAAATTATCTAATTATTAATAAATTTTCAATAATTTGTATAAATATTAATTAGCGTTTAATTTACTTCTGTTAATTAATTGAAAACCAAAATAGGTGCTTTTTAATCGGAGCAAAGAAAGTTTAAAAATAGAAATCAAAAAACGACTTGCACAATAATTAATAAGCATTTAATCTAAGGCTGTATACTAACTTGAAAACAAAAACAAATTCTCAAGAGTTTAAAATGTAAACCTTAAAATTATTTAGAAAATCCTCCCTTTATGGAATCATTTCCATAAGTACAATTAAGTATTGAATTTACTGCTGGAAAATACCTTGAAGCCGAAAAAAAGTGTTTTTTATTCTCAAAAGAGCAAGTTAAATATGAGAAAATAAAAAAAAAATTTAGAAACTTCACTATTTATACTCTTTTCCGCGAATATTAATTGACTTATAGTACATTGCTTTAGAATAATATGAAACCAAAAGAGGGCATTGAATTCATTTTTAATCACCTATTCAGAAATTAAAAATTAGAAATCAGAAAATGATTTTAAAAATTCTCTTTTATAGAATCGTTTGTGCTATTCCATGACAGGCAGACTATCAGAAGTTAAAACCTCATGTGAGTTTTTCTTACTAACATGAACAAAATTTGTTTAATCTATAATTAATCATACAATGAATTTATCGCCACTATAACATCCTCCCATTTGATAGTAAGATATTTAGAGAATAGATGATACATACATATAAAGTATATTTTTTTACAATTATAATGATCATTTTCATGCGTGTAGTACAAACACAATCATAAAGAACTTTAAATTCATTGCGTAAAATTATTAAAAATCGAAATCAATTTATTTGTTACATTAATTTAAATTTTAACTTAAAAATTGCTTTATTCACAAACAAAAGTTTTAAGTTAGAATGCAAAAAACAATTAAAAACTCTATTAATTAACATGAATTTTATTGCGGTGGAATAACTTGAAACCTAAAAAAGTGTCTTTCTTCGGGCTTACTTCATCAATTAAAGTTTAAAATTATTAAATATATAAAGTATAGAATATATTTTTGCTTGTAATTAAGGCGTCAGAAAAAAATAATTAAAAGGGACACCAGTGTTCCATCTGCATCAAAGTGTTATTGTATAGCAAAAAAGAGTTAAAATAGTGTACTTAGCTAGCGAAAATCACTTCTTCCGTCCAACCACCATTAAGATTTGAAGGGACTTTATTTTTAAGCTATCGTAAAATGTAGAATGAAAAAAATAAGAAGAAGAAAAAAAACTGCAATTCTTTACCCAAAAACGGGATAAAATCCCCTAAAGACTGTCAGCTAAAAACATTCATGTACAAACATACTTCCTGTTTAAATTCTTTTTATAAGAAATACCAGGTGTCTTTGGTAACCATCTGGTTTGTCTTTTTAAATGTGAAAAAATTCAAATATATTTCCAAATTTAATATCGTATAATTATAATTATAAACGCATAATTTAATATCGTATAATATAATTAATATCGTATAATCTGTTAAAAATTTCTCGCAAAAAATGGTTAAATGACAATTTATTAAATGATTATTTTACCATATTTAATCAAAACAGCCAAATAACCATAATTAAAATGGTAATCAAACTGTTAAGTTTAAGAAAAACTATTTATTAACTGCTTTCATCTAATACGGTTAAGAAACCATAATTTTATCGCACCAACTAGAACCATCTAATGAAGCTACGCAGTTCTTTGCAAAGGCGTACATATCATAGCCGAGCGGGCTAATCTGTCAATTTCATGACCCGCAGAACAGGGGTTCGAGTCCTAGTGCTGACACAACAATATTGCCACTGTTCCCTTCAACACATGAAGAATTTCCAGTGTCCGGCACTCTCCGATGTCCATTACCATACGAAAAGCTGGTTTCCTATGTCAAGTTAAATAATTAATTTTTTTTACACTTTTGAAAAATGCTTGCTGTAAATGGTTAAAGAATCGTATTTTGTATTCATGGTTTTATAACCATACTTTTTGTAAAGGATTTCAATACCAGAAAGGAAAAAAATGTTCTTTACCGTAAACTTTACGGTAAATCGGATGGACAGACAGCTGCCAATTATTTCCCTATATTTTTAGAATGAAAATTTTAACAGTGCATAACTGCTGTTGCGCATGTGATGGCTTTAATTATTACCTTTCACATGGTTGTACTTTCAGATATTGGGTGTTATGGACCCTTTCTTCAGATTAGACGAAAATGTGCGTCGTGGTGAACGGTTAATTGAAAAAGGATTTTTTGTTTAGCATTAAATATGCTAATTTTGTTTAACAAAAACCATTGTGCTAATTAGAACCATGTCGTTATGTAAGGATACAAACAACAACTTGGCATGTTAGTTAAAATCAAACCTTGTCCTTGTTTGCTGTTATCGATGTCTGGCAGTTTTACAAGCCTATGAATTTCATTTGCAACGTTTTGTTTTTCGTTAAGGTGAAAAATAAAACGTTGACTATTATAATTTTCTTTAAGGAAAATGAATTTACGTATCTAAAAGAGTAAATAATGCGTTCTAAAGCAATTAAAAAATAAATAATTCAGTTTATTGCCAGTGTTGAAGAATGAAAGCGCAAGAACAAACAAATTTGTATTTTTCTATAAAAAGGAAAGTTGAAGAACAAGCAAATTCATATTTTCTTATAAAACTTAAAATTAATCTTTAAACTTATATGAAAATGATATTAAAAATGGACTTTTTCTTTAAAGGCAGTTTTATTTAACAAATTTAAGCCTAGATAAATGATCTTTTGGAATAAAGGAATTTTCATTTCTTAATATTGAGACCCACTAGTTGAGACTGAACTGATCTTAGTCTTAAATGTGAGTACTATATATTTTATTGTGAGTAATGTGAGTAATATATATTTTATTTACTTTTCATGTTGAAGTTCAACCCTTCACTCTTAAAAATATAGATTTATGTTTAGAATTAATAATATTTTCATTAAAGCATTCATTATATAATTTTTAAGAAATAAATATTTGTGTTTAGAAAGGTATTTAAAAATAATTATTAATATTAACAAAATTTGGAAACGAAGAATTTTAGCGAAGGAATTTCATAAATTTTAAATGTCTTAAATTTGAATTGTCTTATGGACAAAATTTGAATTGTCTTATGACATAAAACATTTTCACGGGATAAATTACTCACTAAAATATGAAGCTTCAAAAAAAGCAATATTCAAGATTTGAAATTTAAATATTATCGAAATTATTTAGAATTTCTTGAATTACTTTTCTTGCAAACTTCATACGTATGCCGTGAAACACTTTTACAGGGAGAATTAGTACTAAAATCTATGCCTTCAAAGGAGACACTGTAAAAGACTTGAGACTAAAATATTCTGGTTGGAATTATATCAAAAGTATTGTATTACTTTTCTTACAAGCTTCTTTCATATGCCAGGAAACGCTTTTACAGGGTGAATAAGTATTTAAATCTACGACTTCAAAGGTGACGCTTAAAGATTTGGGGCTGAACTATTCTTTACGGAATTATTTCGTTTATACTGAATAAGTTTTCTAGCATATTTTATGTACATGACGTGAAACGTTTTTACAGGGTGAATAAGTACTAAAATCTACGATGTCAAAGGAAACACTGTTAAAGAGTTGGGGCTAAAATATTCTTTTCTGAATTATTTCGAGTACATCGAAGAAGTTTCCTTGCAAGCTTTGCGCATATGCCATGAAACACTTTTACAGGGTGAATTAAGTTCTAAAATCTACGGTTTCAAAGGAAACACTACTAAGGATTTGGTACAAAAATATTTTAATTAGAATTGTTTCGAGTATATTGAATAAATTTCTTTATAAGCTTCATATGCCGTGAATCACTTTTACAGGGTGAATTAAGTACTAAAATCTACGGTTTCAAAAGAAACACTACTAAGGATTTGGTACGAAAATATTTTAATTAGAATTGTTTCGAGTATATTTAATAAATTTCTTTATAAGCTTCATATGCCGTGAATCACTTTTACAGGGTGAATTAAGTACTAAAATCCAGGGTTTTAAAAATGCGCTGCTAAATCTTTGTGGTTAAAATATTCTTGTCGGAATTATTTCGAGTATATCATAGAAGCTTCCCTGCAAGCTTCACACATATGCCATGAAACACTTTTACAGGGTGAATTAAGTTCTGAAATTTACGGCTTCAAAGGAGACACTGTAAAAGTACTTGGTACTAAAATATTTTAATTAGAATTGTGTAAGGACTACTGTGGCTTCAAAGGAGGCAGTGTTAGATATAAGAAGAAAAATATTCTTGCAGAATATGTTTGGTGCTTTCAATAGATGCTGTTATCTTTATTTATCTGCTTGAAAATTTCTAAGATTTATCTGCCGAGCTTGTATTAAAATATTTGTATTCAATATGTGCATTATCATCGACCATAAGCTTTAAAAAGGAAAAATTTCTAATAGTACAGTACACGATAAAATTCCTGCCATATTGTGACTGAAATTAATAAATTTGAAAAATAAAAACTACATAAAAGTAATTTTTTGCTAATTGGAATAAGACGACATTAAAAATAAAGTTAACGAAAAAAAAAAGAAGATCTAAACACAAAAAAAACGAAATGAAGGTTATAAGTAAACAATTCTGTCTATTTTGACGTTAAAATTTTATGTGAAATAAATTTAACCTTTGTTCAAATTATATTCTAAAAACTAAAAAAGAACGCATGGAACGAGGTAAAAAAATACGTTATCCAGGGCGGTGAACTATCGTCTTTGTGATTATTAATGATTAACTAAAATATGAGTCTTGCTGCGAGAAAATGTGGAAAAAAATCTTATTTTGGAAGATATTTGTATTTAAGAACTTTCGAGTAAGCTTTCTTTTTTGAATTTCATGTTCTGCAATAGCATTATATTTTTAATTGCTGAAATTAGTAGCAATAACTGCCAAATTAACAATTGAAAACCACATGCATTTACAATTATTTGAAAACATGATTACTTAAACTTGGAATTAAAATTTCTGTTTCACAATAATTTCACAAGAACGACATTTATTGACTTTTTTGTTACAAATCAGAGTTCGTTACTTATATTCTTGAATACTTGAATACATCATATTTTACTTTTGGTACTCAAAATTAGTCTAATAGACTCATATTTCAAGTTTATGCTCACCACGACTAGAGCACAAAGTTCATCCCATAGGAAGTTTACCTCGAAAATTTTCGAATCCCGTTGATCCGGAAGTTTTGCCGAATAAATTACAAATTTTCGCAAATAAAGAAAGAAAAAACATCGTAGCAAGTTAACACTAACTTACCTACAAAACTGACTTTACAAAAATAACGAAGAAGAGATCGTCTTTTATTAATTTATTTATTTAGTTTTCATAAAATATATGTTTTAAAAAATAATAAAATTTGGTTTACTTTTGTCTGCTGAACCAAAATAAATCTGCTGCTCTGCTACCGAGATTTAAACTTTAGTTTCATTGCAAAAATTATATATATATAGGTCACGAACTTGATGAATTGTGAACTAAAATCAGTGGGTTTAAAGGGTAATTGAGAAATAGAGGGGAACAGTTAACCATTNATTGAAGTCATTTTTCTAAAATATTATAAAGTAAAGAAATATTTTATTGAAAAATCTCAAAAAATTCCACGAGACAAAGAAAAGACTATTTAAGCATATGGACTTTTTTACCATGAAAAATTGATGATATTTTTCGAAAAGTGAAGAAATAAAAAAATTTGTTCACATGTGCCCCCCTCTCCCCTAATTGAGAAATAGAGGGGAACAGTTAACCATTTTCATAAAATATAGCAATATAAAAAATGAAACTACAAGTGAATGTGTCAAACTGATACTATGTAAAGTGCGTGAATGTGGATTGCATGCATGCATGGGAACGTTGCTTTTTTAAAAAGTAACGAGTAAAAGTACAAGTACTTTAAGCAAAAGTAACAATTAAAAAGAGAAAAGTTCTGATTTTAAAAAGTAACGAGTAAAAAGTACAAGACAAAAAAAAAGTAACGATTTCAAAGTACATTTTGAGGAAATCAAAAATTCAAATTAACCTTAATTTTCATTACAAAGTATAAGTATTTTTTTGGAATTTAAACTGCATTAAATTTAAATTTAAATTCATGAAACTGTAAAATGAAGAAAAATGTTGCAAAATTCATTGAAGTAATGAACATTGAAAATATCTAAACACAATACCAGAAATTAAAATTCAATGTTTGCATATAAAGCAAAATTTTAAATGATGTTACTTTTAAAACCTAAATGTTTGGAAATTTGGTTTTTTCCTTTGGAATTCGTAGTAATATGTAGTGATTTTTGCAAATAAGTTATTGAGTGTTCAACAAAGCCACTCTCTTCCTTTTAGGAAATTGTAATGATTCAAGGTGTTTAAAAAAAGAAATTAACTAGAAATTATAATGCAAACTAATGAAAAGCTTCGGGAAAGAAAAAAAATTTTCACGAAATTTAACAATTTTCAGAAGAAGTAACGATTTCTTTTGACATTTTCGTTACAAATACTTGAACTTGTTCTCCAAAAAGGTTGCGGAAAAACGAGTAAAAGTACTAAATTGAAAAAGTAACGAAGTACAAGTAAAAGTGTGTACTTTTTACTGTTACTTTCATTAAAAGTAACGTAAGTAAAAGTATTGCCATGCATAATTGCATGGATTGATTTTCTCGTACAGAATAACTAATGAACAATAGGATTTTCCCGTATGGAATAACCAATGAATGATTAAATTTTAACGTACAGATTAAACCTTAAATGAAGGATTTTCAAGTATTGAATAAGTAACGAATGGTTTGATTTTTATGTTCTGAATAACTAATGAATGATTTTATTTTCACGTACTGAATAACTAAGGAATGATTGGATTTTCATGTACTGAATAACTAGCGAACGTTTCGAAAAATTATAAAATAAACTTTCAAATTAAGAGAAAATTTGAGCATAAACACTATAAATTTTTTATATCGTGCTAACAGCTCTTCAACAAATGTTGATACTGATTTTTTTCTCTAAATCAATCATATTATTACCTGAGTTTTGAACTAAACTCTTAAAATGTAATTCATTAAAATAAATAAGGATTAAAATACTCAAATCAAATCAAAGAACACTTTAATTTCGTTTCCTTTAATGGGGAATTTATTTCCGGTTTCGGTTAGAATACGAAGAAGCAACTCTAACTCCATTTCTAAAATTCAGAGATCAAAACTTTAAAGGACTTTGGAAATCTAATTAACTATAGTTCAAATATGGATAATAATAAAAATAAATATTGATCAAAATTGAAAAGTGTCACCCTCCTCCTCAGTCGGATACCTTAATCAAAGGTTATACACTGCAAAAAATAATTTTTAATTACTAATTAGTATTAATTTTATTATTTTATTTAATTATTCTCAAAATATTTTAAAACTGTAAGGTATTAAAATGTTTAAAACATTTTACAGAATGTAATTTTTTTTAAATTATAAAATAATAAATTCATGAAATCCTTAACTAACCACTTTTTTTATCTGTTAAACTTGTGAATTATGTTGTTGCAATTTCGACTAAGTTAAAAACTTGTTTCTCTATGAAAATTTAAATTTGTTCACATTTCTATTAAAAAGGATTCCTGGTGGACTTTTTCCTGTGAAAGGAATGCTGCAAGTTGATTTAGAGTAATATAGAAACTTCTTTAGTTGAAACTGACACTCTTTTCATCGTATCAAAAGTGGAACGTGCTCACCTTCAGCCAAATGCATTTTTGAATGTATTGCGTCATAAATCTACTGATAAGTCATTGTTTAAAAACTAGCTTTGTTTCTCCTGACTCTTTATTTATTATCTTTATTTGATTTTTATGGCAAGACAGTGACAAATATAGAAGGGAGCACAAAAACAACATTAAACTAGAAGTAAAATAAAATTTTGAAAAAGTGGTGGCCTAGTGGCTCTGGGGATAGAACGGTCGCCTGACAACGAGGTGATCCAGGTTTGAACCCCAGCGATGTCTGGATGGTTCGAATTCTGCTCCCGGTTCACACCAACCACAGTGCTGACGTAACATATCCTGAGTGGTTGACGGATCATGAGTTAGAATCCCTTTTCCGTCAGGCTAACCATGGGGAGTCCACGTGGTTTTCCTCACCATCCAACGGAAATGCGGGTTAGTGCCATCAAAAAAGTCCTCCTCGAAGGCAAATTTTCCTCAATGCTTGATCCAGGAGTTCGCTTGTCTTCTGGATTAGGTTCAAAATTACAAGGCTACGGATTTGAACATTGATAGTCGTGAACTCAAAATCTGGTTTTCTGTTCAATGAATTGAGATCACTTTTCTTTGCAATTGTGTGTTGCATAGAATGATTTTCTGTTTTTTCTTGAAACTTCGTCTGTATACTTTTTTTCAATTTTCTTCAATACTTTTCTTGAATTTTTATAACAATACTTTTCTTCACTTTCGGAAACCACTATGTTACCACCCAATATGGCAAACAGAAACTGTGGGGATGTGCCCATTTTTAATATAAATACTTCAATACTTTTCTTCAATAAAATCATAATCATAGACAATTAAATATTTTTGTGCTCCTAAACGTTGTTTACCTTAGTTTGTACTTTACTTCAATACTTACTACTAATACTTTTCTTCTCTGTATCGACCACCATGTTACCACTCAATACGGCAAACAGAAATTGTAGTGTTGTCCGCATCTTCATCATTTGCTTATTCAAACCTAGATTCAACTTAACTTTATTAATACACCTTGATTTACATAATTTAGTCTATCTGTTTTCCGCGCCTTGCCTATCTCTTTTGTCTTTTCCACGCGGAAGTTATTTACAAATCCCTCTAACGAGCTTAAAAATCTAATATTGTCATAAAATGCCGTGAAATTCTATTGCGGGCTGTGTTTTATGAATTACGAAGCATATCACCAAGACAATAAAATTAGCAAATAAAAAATGCGCTTTTCATAAGATTCAAAACGGATTTTAAAATAAATAAGAAACATTTTATGGATATTACAGGCTTACGATAGTTAAAAGTTTTAATTTAATTTAGTAAACAAAAAAATCTCAACATTGCATACATAAGAGATTCAGACTCATGCCAGTTTTCCTCTATAAAAACATCATCTTATCCTGGAACGCGACTCCTGAAAATCGTGGGAATGTGACAGCAGACTTTGGCGCCGGGAAAAATTACATCTCCAGTGCTAAGCCACCTTCTCTCGTCTTCAGGCGATGCGTGCCCCCCTTGCATCCACCCCCGAAACATATGAAGAAGAAGAAAGTAAGAAGGAAAAGAAAAAAAGAAAAATACAACCTGAACGTGAGAAAAATAAAGGCACAAAAAATGAGATAGATCTTGTCATATTGCTCAGTTAATGGTAGAATCCATCGTCATGTATAAAACCAGACACATTTATATAAAAGGAAACTTTATAAGGTTGTTTTCGTGTGTTTTTGTTAAATAAATGTTTCTGTATACAAAATACAGTAAACTTCCACATAAACTATTATAAGTTAAGAATTTACGAACGTTAATCTGAATAGTAAATTTAAAATAATGCTCATGGTGCGTTTCATTGACTTTCTGGATATATTTTTTGGAGATTTCCTTGTAAAAAATATTAATACGGTGAAAAAATTTATGCCCGCAATATTTAATTGAAAAAAAAGGTTCTTGATGTGCAAAAATCAATAAGGTCGTAAAAAAGCAAAGCTGATATTAAAATCATCAAACATCAAATCGTGAGCCGCGATGGCTCAGGGGATAGAGCGTTTGCCTTCCAATGAGGCGAACCGGTTTCGAATCCCAGTCCATACGAATTCCGCATCCGGCTTGCATCGATCACAGTGCTAATGTGAAATATCCTCAATGGTAGACGGATCATGGGTTAGAGTCCCCTTGCCGTCTGGCTAACTGTGGAAGCTTCTCGTGTTCTTCCTCTCCATGTAACGCAAATGCGGGTTAGCTCCATCAAAAAGTCCTCCACGAAGTCAAATTACTCCCAATACTCGATCCAGGAGTTCCCTTGTCTTCTGGCTAGGGTTCAAAATTACAAGGCTGCGGAGTTGAACATTAGTAGTCGTAAAACCATAAAATTGGGTCGGCTGTTCAACGACGGTTATAAAATAAAACATCAAATCAGTAGTAGAGCGGGATTAGATTCATTCGTTTTTAACTAAGAATCGCTTTTAATTTTCATATTAAAAAACTGGTTTTAAATTATTTGGATTCTCCGTTTGCAGTTATTGACCTCAATTTTATTCGTTTAGATATTGAAAACCTTTTGGTTCCTTCTCATTTAAATATTGATTTAATATCCCTCATTTCAACTTGATTTTTCGGATATTTTTAAAAATACTAGGATAATACTCCCCTCTTTTTTCTCCACTCACTGACCACTTTTAAAGTAAATAAAGTAAAAAAGCAATCTCCAATCAACAATCTTTTGAGCACGCCAAACTTCAGTTATGTTGTTGCTTTTCAGTAGGATGTAGATCGACCCTAATAGTTTATTTTTACTGAAAGTTTAACAGTTGATAATCCTTAAACTACCCAAGCAGCAAAATAACTTGGGCTGTCATTCGACCAATATTCATGAATCTTGGCTCAACAAGAGTTCAAAGGGCCATTATTTTCCTATATTGGCCCTATATGGAATTGTTCGATTCACCAGATATTTTACTGTCACTTTACAATCATCGGTCCTGAATAGAATTGTCAGATTCATACTATATTTTATATTTATTATTCAGACAATAAGAACCTATATTGAGCCAATTTTTAACCCAAATAGGGACAAGGTAAAATTGTTCCTAGGGTAATAAACGGATAATATTTTTTCAATCCAATGTACTCTTTGTCCAATTTTCAACACACCCAATTTTATGTTTCTAAATCTTAGTTTTTAACAGTTTTTTAACAGCAAAATAAAGTTTAACGTAAAATAAAAAAAAGAGTGAAAATGCCCAGAAAAAAGCATACATTTGAAAATTCATTTGAACAAACTAAAATTTAAAAAATAAAAGCAATATTTTTAACTTAATCAACAAAAATGGTTCTTTCCGCACGTAAAGTTTCCATTCAATAGTTTCATTTTTGAAGCTTGCACAGCAAACCTAATAATATTTTTCACTATAAGTTTAAAAGTAAATAATTTTCGGACTAAATATCGAATGTAAATTTTATTATTCCATCGTACTCTTTGAAAATTTTGTTTAAATACTATTGCAATTTCAAATATCTCAGTCATTTAGTTTTTGCATAGCAAAACAAAATGTAACTCAAAGTAGATAATCCAAAATAGCGACAGCAGCGACGCCTACAGTTTATTAATATGGAGAGGTACGGTGTGTAAAATAATAAATGGACCATCCTGATTAACTTTTGATTTAATGATAACTTCATGTTCTGGAACCTAATTTTGATGGTTCGAGAGGGTGACCTCAAAAATAAACTTATTTTAAAAATTCAATTTCTTAAGATCTGTTTGATATTTTGCCATGCAAAATTATATTCTTTAAAGTTATTTAAAAAGCTGTATATTTTACAGTTAAAAATTTTTCGACTAATATTAAATAAAATAATAAAAAAGTATAAATATTTATTGAAAGTTATTTTTGCATGAAGTTATCTTAGGATAAATAAAAATTGCATACGAAATTTTTTAATTGGATGAAAAATTTCTCGAGAGGTGGCGAAATACACAATAATGTAAAATTAACATTAAGAGGTCCAAGTTTAGGATCGCACTCCTGACCACACTATTGGGACCATATTCCCCAGATTGCAATTACCCCTTATATTTTGGGGGTCAGAAATTTGAATTCGTTGAAAAAAACTGTGTTTGTTCAGATGAAGTACGTTTTTATGTCTGATTTCGTAACTTGAAATATCGTCTGCACTAATTAATTAGCATATTAGAAGTGATGGATGATTCAAACCCTTCAATCATTAAGAATGAGTCCTAGAACGTGAAGATCCAATTTTAAGATCAAAAGTTATTAAGGATGGTCAATTTCTTATTTTGAGAATCGCACATTAAGGAAATTTTGTTTTAAAACAGATTCAAATTTATCAGAGGAAATATTACGAGTTTAGAGGAGGAATCTTTTTAATCACCGCTTTAGTGAATTAATATCAGTGGAGCATCGTTTATACGACGCCGAAGGGATCACCGAAAAACGTCGTATAAACGATAACGTCGTATAATCGATTTTTACTTCTAAAACTGAAACTAACTCTGTTTTCAGTTAATTTTAATGTTTAACGTGTTGATTTACATTAATTTCTAAATTAGACAAAACAAAATAAACAAATAACCAAAGAAGAAAAATTGCAGAGAGCCATTTGAATGTATGTTACCTTTAATTATATTTTCTTGCTATTAGTCTCCACAGTGCTTTGAATAGCGAGTTGAAGTTATTGCTTTCTATGATGCAATTTTAGATTTCTAATCACGGCCAAATCTAATGGCTGAAGCGCGCTTGTGCAATTTGCAGGAAAAAAGAGAGCTTTTACATTTTCCAAAATAATTAGTATCGATAGGTGCGCTGGACATTGGTCGATGAATAGCAAAATTTTTCGTTTTTGCATCCTCATAACATTGTCTAGTTTTTTCAGTCATCTAGTAAAAATTACGGTCGTCATCCAAGCATTCTTGTTGGCACCCTTTTCTGTATCATTCATATTGGCAAATTCCGCCCTTTTTTAAAATACACAAGAAAAAATAAAAAATTAAATAAAGAACAAAATCGAAAAATCGACGTATAACCGATTCTGTGCTTCGTATAAACGATATATTTTTACATTAAAATGAATGGGAATGATTTGGGACCACACTAAAACGTCGTATAAATGTAAACGTCGTATAACGATCGTCGATCGTCGTATAAACGATGTTCCACTGTATATATTTAAGTTCAGAAAAAACTGCTTAGATAATGAATTATGCTTATTACTGTCCCTTTCCCAATTAAAAATCTATCTAACAGATGTCATACTTTCCAGTATACTTTAGAAATCGATCCTCCAATCTCTAAAAAAATAGAAAAATTATTTTCCAAAATAAAATATATTTCTCTGAAATAAAATTGACATATTGACTCGTAAGAAACTATCCTTATAAAATATCTGTTACTTTAAAAAAATACCTTCACTTTGTCAAAATATTTTCCAACCAAAGAGGGTATTTTAAATGCGATGTTTGAGAAACACAGATTTCCATAAAGTATAAACAGTTTATGCCCTACCCAAAATCCCTATCGGGGGGAAAAAGCTAGGGAATTTTCATTTTTTATGCAACATATCGTATCGGAGACACAAATCATGTAAAAGCTTTGCATAAATCCCTGTTGAGATTTTGCAGCATTATATGGCGAAGAAATATAATAACCAAAATCACAACTTTCAGATTTATGATTTAAAATGATCAGATATAAAAAAAGCGTAGTTTGAGAAGGTATAAGAAAGCGTGTAGTCATGTTTTTATTTTAAGTATTCATACATAAATAAAAAATGTATTATCCTGTTTTTTTAGGTATGGGGAAAAATATGTTTTGAATTCTCAACTATAAAATTGTTAGAATGCACCGATGCAAATTTACGAGGAAGTTGGCATCATAGTGTCACACAAATTTGCCCTAACTTTAACATGGTGACTAGATTGATCTATATTTAACTATAACGTATTTGAAGTTTCCATTTTAAACCAGTAAGCTGAGTCTCAAAAACTGGATTAAAAGTTATTTAAAAAAGGTATGTTTTTTTTTGTTGTTGCACATTTTGTTTAATTCTAGTTCATTGCAATGGTTGTCGCCGTTCTATTTTTGTCCAAAATTTCTAATTTTTAACTTTATTTCACAACATTAAAGATTCTAAATTAGTTTTAATTTTCATAATTAGTAATATTACATTTTATTGCTTTTAAAAAAAATCCTTTGTAACACAATTTTAGATTTTTAATTATTTCTTATTTTCAAAAGTTCAAGTTTGAACACAAACGGAACATTTTGTTTCCAAAATTTACTCTTCCAAAAAAAATTTTGTGAATACATGTATTTTTTTGTTTTAATAATATTTGGACTAATTTAAAAAGATATTTTGTTCAAAGTTACTCTTAAGTTATTCGAAAAGTGTAAAAATAAAATTAAATTTTTTATGCTTTTTACATAATTTTTGTACAGTACTTGAATAGTCTTTTCAATTGCAATCATATTCTTTATTGGAAAGAAACTCTCTTTAGATTAATTAAGAGAATACATCTTTTATTAGAAAAAATTCCCAGCTTGTGCGCATGGTTAATATTTTTAAAAGCGTATTAATATCTTGTACAGTACTTGAATAGCCTCTTCAATTGTTATCATAAACTGTTTTTCAAAAAAAACCTTCTTTAGATTAATTAAACGAATACATTTTTTAATAGAACGAATTTCCTGCTTATGCGCATGGTAAATATTTTTAAAAATTTATTAATATTTTGTACAGTACTTGAATAGCCTTTTCAATTTTATTTTATTTTATAACCGTCGTTAAACAGCCGACCCAATTTTATGTGTTTACGACTACTAATGTTCAACTCCGTAGCCTTGTCATTTTGAACCCAATACAGAAGACGAAAGAATTCCTGGATCGAGTATTGGAAGAAATTTGCCTTCGTGGAGGACTTTTTGATATCCGCATTTGCGTTACACGGAGAGGAAGACCACGAGAACCTCCCACGGTTAGCCTGACTGCAAGGGGACTCTAATCCATGATCCGTCTACCACTGAGGATGTTTCAAGTCAGCACTGTGGTCGATGCAAGCTGGATGCGGAATTCGTATCGACTGGGATTCGAACCCGGTTCGTCTCATTGGAAGGCGAACGCTCTATCCCCTGAGCAATCGCGGCTCAGCCTTTTCAATTGTAATATATAACCTTCTTTAAAAAAATTTCTACAGATTAATTAAAAGAATACAGCTTTTAATAGAAAAAATTTCCTGCTTGTGCGCATAGTTAATATTTTTAAAAAGTGGCACACTTAAACTTCAACCGGAAGTGGTCGCCTTAATCATTGCCATTTTTAAAAAAAATCAGAAATAGCCATAATATCATAATTAGTCATTCGATAGGTTTAGAATGTTTTACAAATTTCTGTGCAATGTTTCACATCGGAATCTATTTTTCATTTCCTGTAGGCACATTATCTATCATTTGATATCCAATGAAAACCACTAAAAATCACCCCTTCTTCATTCATCTACCCCGACAACCCTTTCAAGTCTGTGGAAATGCATACCGATCCCGAAAACGAACCGTGAAGACCCAAAAAGCTTAACCCCGTCATTTTATCTGTTCCGAGAGGACCCCTTTCATCATTGGGAATGACAGACCCTGACATTAAGCTCCATCCCTATCAATAGAAACCCTAAATTGTAATTGGGAAAACTGTTAGGGCAATGATGATGATTTCTATCATTTTCATCAATCACCGGCATTCACGATGGATGATATTCGAATTTGGGGAAAGCTGGCGTTATTTTAGCTTTCCCTTGAGAGTTTAGTTGTCTGCCTTTTGTTTATTTAATATCGTTTGGTCTGTTGCTTCTATTTCTTCTATATCTATTTTGGTGGATTCGAAGAAATAGTGGCTGGTGTAATGCAAAAAGTACATCCCAAACATAAATACAGTCTAAATCCGGATATAGTGAACACTTGGTTGTAGTGAACTTTTCTTTAGTGGTCATATCCGAACTGCTATTTAATTAATGTTGTTTCATGCGTTTATATCGAACAGTTGAGATGGGAGTAGTTTTATTGCGGATTCAAGTTTAATTGTTGCAGTTATTCAAATAAAAGTTGGAATTTTTTTGTCGATGTTTGTAACAAAAGTGCATAGCTATGAATTTTGGTTAAAAATAATAATAACATATATTATGTTAGTGCATTATAAGGGAATGCTTGAATCGGTTAAACAGGAATTCCTGTTTTCTTCGGAAATAAAATAAATTAAAGAAATAAGCGTCTAACAAATTCGTTGATACTTCGTTAGGAAAATATGGTTAAATAACAATTTATTTGTTATTTTACCATTTGCAAACAAAACAGTTACATAAATATAAATGAGATGGTATTCAAAATGCTAACCGTGAGAAAAACCGTTTATAACTGCTTTAAACAATTAGTTTTTTATTGGAAAAACTAAGCCCACCTAATGAGACCGCCTATTTCCCTGCAGATGGGTACATATTATAGTCTAGAAATCTAATCTGTCAATCTCATGACTGACAGAACTGGGGTTCGAGTCCCAACTTTGGCACCACATGAAGAGTTTCCAATGTCCTGTGTTCCCCAATTTGTGACCATGGGCTATTAGAATACGAAACTCTCATTCATGAATAGATGACAGTAACATAAAGGTTCTAAACTATGTCCAATGTTCAGTTTTTTACATTTTTGAAACTATGCTAGTTAGTTACAAGTGGTTAAAATACCGTATTGTTTTGTATTAATGGTTTTTTTAATTATACTAGTTGTAAAAGGTTTCAAAGCCGTAAAGGTAAAAAATGCTCTTAACCATAAATAACTTTACGTTTAATTGGATGGATCTATGGTAATGTAACTGCCGATTATTTTACCATAATTTTGGAATAAAAATTCCAAAAATGCAGAGTGCTGAAAATTTTTATAGGAAGAAATCCGTTGAAGAAAGAGCAAATATCCAGGATATTTTTTCTTCAAATCCAATCAATCATATCATTACATATTAACAAAATGATCTTACTCAAAATTATAACAATTATAGATCAACAAATAGACTTATCAACAAATATATATAGATTTATTCACAAGTTGATATTTTTTTTAAATGTTTCGTCTTTTAAAAATAAATTACGAATAAAAAGCAATCACGGGATTGGTGAGCGAAGTGAGCAGGGGCCGAAGTCTCCCATCACCTGAAAATATTCAAAAACTAGCGTTTCACCGTTTTAGGTTTCAAATACACAAAAAACTCATATTTTTATTCGTTTAGCTATTGTTCATTTCTCTCAATTATTTTATCGTTTTCATGATGAATCTAAAAAGAACAAAAACCTTACGGAGAAGCTTCGAGCAATCAGGAAATTTTAAACAAATTAAAGCGGCAATAATTGGATCAAACACAACTTCCCAGCAAAAATCATCCGCACTGAAATTAAAAATCGTCTGCATTTTAAGCAATCGCTTTGACGCATCGTTAGTGTTGCCAACGTAAAGAAAGTAAAAATCAAGATGGAGCTTTAATCCGTTAGCTTTTCTGGAGACAGAGAGCGCGCGCTTATTGGATCAAAGCCGAGTATAGGAAGCAATTTGATATTCTAATCAGTAGTCTGTTTGTATCTTGTTAAGTAGAAAAGGAGAATGGAATTAAGTTTACTCTAAATTGAATCTATACGAAGTACAATTTTTCCCTTTCTTGTTGCCAGATTGAGCGGGTTAATTACTAAATTTAACTTCGTTGATTCCCAGAAATCAGCGCGTCTCCATGATTCGACGTTGAATTTTGAGATGAAGGGAGCTTCTTCATTCACTGACTTTACAAAAGAAGAACTGAAATTGATGAAGTATTTCGGGGGAACGTATCCTAATCAAATTTAATTTTTTTAAAAATTCCCTCAATGCGATTCGACTTTTAAAAAAAAACAACGGGATTAAACCATATGCAAATAAAACGGAATAGAAATGATATTTTTGCATTTGAATAAGGCTTAATAATTTTTGAGCAAAATTCGAATCGTGTTTAAAAATGTCAGGAAAAGTTAATAATGAAATTTAAATATGCATACAATGTATTATTTTGACTCTCTTCTAAAATGATCATGACATTTATAAGGTTGTTTTTTTTTTCTTTAAAAAAAATTTTATTGAAGTTTATTTCGATTTGACGTACATTCATGTACATCATTTCTTGAAAAGGATTATTGTGGATTAAAATTGTTTTGATTTAACAAAACTATATATGCGGTAATATATTTTAAAATAACGAAGATTGCATTTTTGTTAAATCGGGAAACATTATTTAAATATTTCAATTTCTTATTTCAGTTTGCGAAAGTAATCTATTTAAATACATATGAAGGTTTCCATTATAGTTTTCTATTACAACTAGAGAAATAATTGGCAACAAAATCTCTTGAAATTATTACAGTTACGTTAAAATTTAATGTTCCCAATTTAAATATATTACAGGTATCCCTTGCTTTACAGAATAGGGCTCGAATAGCCTAGCTGAGAGGGCATTGGAGTCACGTTCGAGAGGTTTTGAGTTCGATTCCCCCTGGTTGAAGGTAACTGGTGCACTATAAATCTGTAGAGGTCATAAAGACCTCTAAGTTCCTGCAACAAATTAATAACTCTGGGGGTACTGGATCGGAGATGGATCGTACTCTGGATCAGGTCAAAATTATGATCAGCTGATAGAGGGTGTGAAAAGCTCCTCCTTTTAGTGACGTAAGAATATTATCACCGGAACATCCTCAGGGAGGTCTCCTCAGATCATCCCCAAAAATCCATTTTGCCTCTCTAGGGCGACGTAAATTAAAGTACCAGTACCTTTACAAAATATGAAATTAAGCAACGCGTGTTTGTATAATAGAACGAAGGAATAAAAAAATTACTGTAAAATTCAAAATTAATCTTCAGTTATTGTTTGATTCATGAGAACGCTATATTGATGGAGAAACTTTTGATGAGAAATTCTGCTACACCTCCTTTAGGTATTATAAAATTTAAGGTTTAAAAAAGGGATTTCAGTTAAACCGTAAGTAAACCATAATATTTCAAATACTGAAAATGTGTTATCAAAAAACCAAAACGAAAGAAATATATTGCACGATTCCTTCACCAATCGTGAGTTTTCCTACACTGTTAGAATTTTCATTCTAAAATTACTGTAAAATAAGTGGCAACATTCTGTATAATCGATTAACAGTAAAGTTAACGGCAAGGAAAATTATTTTCCATAACGGTTATGAAATCGCTTTCAACTAGTGTGGTTATAGAACCATGAATGCAAAACTGTACGTTTTCTCAACCATTTACAACTAGCATGGTTTCAAAATTTAAAAAAAGGAAATTTGGCTGAACATGGGAGCTAGGCTTTGGCAGACACAAATTTGACCTAAATTTGGCAGTGCTGAACATTGGAAACTCTTCATGTGTTGAAGGGAATACAAGAAATATTGCGGTATCAATGCTGAGACTTGAACCTTAAGAATATGTAAAATTATATTTAGATAAACGTGTTTTATAATTATTTTGATTTGTTTACTTTTGATAAATCTACGGCAATAGTAACATATGAAAAATGGAATATTGTTGTGAAGAGACTCTAATTTATTTATAAATTAGAGCCTCTTATTATTTATAATTTATAAAATATATAGCCTCTTATTACTTATTTATAAATTATCTAACTTATTTAAAATATCGTCTGCAAAAATATTTTAGTAAATAAAGATTCTCGAATCAGTAAGAGTGCGGCTTAGAACAGAAAAATCCAATCATTAGATCGTAAGTCAATAAGGTGTTTGCATTTTATTTCGCGCGTTATGCATGCATTCGATTAGCTGCCTCATTTACAGCTATGCATACCTGCCAACTTTTACTCATTTGGCGTAAAATTTTAGTTTTATATTCAAAGTGGTAGTAAATAAATACTATTTTTTCTTTTATAAACTTATTTTTTAAATGATTTTGATCACCACTATTCTTAAAAAAAAATAAGCATATAGATTAATGTGCGTTACTACCATGGTTGTCAGCTGAAGTTTTTAAAATGTAACATATTTTTTTGCTTACAATTGAAATTTTAATTCAATTTTTCGACTACTGGGGAAAAAAACATAATGGAACGGATCAAAAGTTGGCAGATATGGATATACTATCATTTACAAATACGCTTTTAGTGATTGAGTGAATTTCTAAAATATTTATGATCGTTTTTTGCTATTTTATTCCATTTTATTGGTGAAAAAAAGTAAATAAATGAAAAGTTTGTTCTGCTAAAATGCTCAATTTCACTTGATATTGAAACCTTGGCCAAAGGATACTGGCTTTTTGTTCGCTAAGATTAAAACAATTCATACCAATTTGTTGTTATTTTTATTTTAAAAGAAAATGTTTTATTTCAGCTATTAGAATAAGTTTTACAAACTATATTAAATAATACTTCTAAAATCTAATGTTAGCAAAAACCATTTGATAAATGCAACAGGTTAAACTATTTCATTGCTTTCAGCTTAATAAATAAGCTTTAACAGCTCGTAAGTTTGTGATAGTTAATTATTTGTAAACTTTATCTTTACCCTATAGAACGACAGTGAATTTTAAATGAATTAAATGTTTAAAAAGAAAACAATATTGTAATTAAGACATGTATTGTAATTTTTAATATAATTTATCTGATCAAAGTAATTTGAAAAGAAAATAATATGTTTACTAAAGAATATTAATTTGCTCTAAAACATAATTCAATTAAATAGCAATAGCTAATTATTTATTTCTAACTACATGCTTAAAAAATATTCGCTGAAAATGCTTATTTAATTCCAATAATTCTTTAGAGAGATTCAAAACAATATATATATAGGCAATCGTATTTAAAGAAACATTTATCTATGCTTTCTACGATCATAAAATTAATACTAATTGATATTAGCAGTTTCTAGGGACAATTATCCTTTTTTATCCAAATTAAAGTATGAAAACAAAAACAAACAATCTCTTAATTTCATTTTCAAATTTAAACATCGTGATTTTCTCTTCGTTTATGTTAAAATGCATGTTTCTAGCACGTTTTTTTATATCATTTTCTTGATTCATTTTCTTTAAAGAATCATTTTCCTTTCTTTAATGCATGAATTTTTTTGTATTTTTTTTTGTTTCTCTTGGCAATATTTTTCATCGTCATAACCTTTAAATTGCATCTCTAGCCTGTGAAACACAGAAGCTAGGAGAATTGGATTATTATATGCAAACTAGGAGATTATTTTCTTCATTCTCTAGAGAATTGGCGATGATTTCGGCGACAATTTGGCTCCCGGCTAAAAAGAAGCGGGAAAAGTCTCTTGGGGTTATTACGATTATTTATATTCACTTTGCGCCATTTGGATTTCAAGTTTTCCCCTTTCACTCATTTGAATTGTAATAAGAAAGAGAAAAAAATAGGGAAAAAAACTGAAAAATGTTATTCGGAAGAAATTCCGCTTTTCCTGTTCTTTAATCACGGCTTTAATTTTCTTCTGATTTGTTCGCAAAAGATGCAGTTTTTCAGACGCCAACTTGTTGCGAAAGGTGTTTTTCTTTGATGTTTGCTTATGAGTATAATCTTTTAAAAATTGTTATGTTTGGTGAATTCTGATAAGTTTTTTTTCTCCAGTTCCAAAAAAATTTATTCGAGAGCTTTGGAATTCATTATTTATTAATATCACTAGCCGTGTTTTCTTCGTAAAAAATACAAAAAATTAGTGACAATGTTAAAAAAAACGCAAACGAAAGTAATTAGTTTCGCAATTTGATAATTTTATTCTTTCGAGTGTAATAACTTTATCATTTTGTAGAATATCTTATGCGTTTGTTTGTTTTTTCGCATAAATATTACTTGTTATACGGAAAAATTTCTAGTAGGTGTTTTTATTTAATAGGTTTGTTTAATAGGCGTTTTTATTTTAAAATTATTTTAAAAGAAATATAATTTTTAAATGAAATTATTGAAAATGTACGCACTTCTATGTTATACTTAGTTCATAATTTAGCTCGATATATCACGTGCTCTCTATATATTTTGACAAAAGCTTATAATCACTAAATAATGTTTAAAGAAATAAAAATTGCATGGAATATATCAAGTGGTTAAAATCACATGTTAATAAATATTGTGGGGAAAAAAATATCTCAGGGATATAATATCCCTTAGACTTAAAGGTACGTGGACAAAATCTTTTGTGAACAAATTATCAAATTAAAAAAAAATCTTATGAGGACCAAGTTCTTTTTTTCGAGTTAAATAACAAAAAAAAAATATTAATATTCAACAGCTGGAGAAAAGAGTTAGAGTAAAATGGATAACAAAAAAGAAGAAACAAAAACCATACCTGCTTGCAACAAAAAAAAAATAAGGAATAATTGTATGGGAGTAACGGATAATTATATCCATATATGGCAACGTTACTTTTAAAAAGTAACGAGTAAAAGTACAAGTATTTTTAAAAAAAGTAACGAGTAAAAAGTAAAAAGTTCTTATTTTAAAAAGTAACGAGTAAAAAGTACAAGTAAAAGTACATGTACTAAGCAAAAAAAGTAACGATTTAAAAGTACATTTCTAGGAAATCGAAAATTCAAAGTAACCTAAAATTTTATTGAATAATATTCTTATGTTCTTTAATGTTTTTGCAAAATTGTTGTTATTTATTTAATTATTTTTAATTTTGAAAGTTATGGACATTAATTTATTTTTAAATTCGGAAGAATATTATAATATAATTTTATAATATAATCGTATAATATAATTTTAAAATCAAATATAATTTTAATATCAAACTTTTTATGGATTTGCACGAAAAAGAAATTTTATCTATTGATTTTAATTTTTAGTTTATTATTTTTATTTATTTAAATTACCATTGATTTAAAATTGTTTTACTCTTTAGAAACGCGTTTTAAAAGCACAAACATAAACAAAGCAAACACGGGGTTTCAGATAGCTTTGTGATCTTTGAGCTAGTAAAAAATAATTGAATGTGCAGTATAAGTTGAAACAGAAGGTATTTAAACACGAAGTTAGCTGTGAATGCATATATATTGCACATTAATTTTATAAATTAAAAAAAAACATAAGCATTTTTTTTTTTAAATTTAATTTTTTTTTTTTTAATTTTTTTTTTTTTTTTTTTTTTTTTTTTTTTTTTTTTTTTTTTTTTTTTTTTTTTTTTTTAGAAAGCTTACCGAGTTTTAGAAAAAAGTAACGATTTCATGCGATATTTCCGTTACAAATACTTGTACTTTTTCCCTAAAAAAGTAACGAAAGTACAAGTAAAAGTACTAAATTTAAAAAGTAATGAAGTACAGGTAAAAGTACGTACTTTTTACTTGTACCGGCGGTACAAGTAACGAAAGTAAAAGTACTGCCATATATGATTATATCCATATAGATTAGGCAAAGAAAAAAGAATAAGAATATTTTTGCTATCGTGAACTGCTAAATAAATAAATAAGAAAAATGCCAGCTTATAAAATTTCAGATAGTTTTTAAGTAACTTCCGCTTTCATTTTCGAATTCAAATAGGCAAAATAAACATAAAACTGTCCAAAACCTATCCTTTTAGATACATTTTTTTTTACTTTTAAAGCCAATCCAAAATTCAGAACTTGCAGTAGAATCGGGAAGCCTTATGCATTGATAAATATGAATTTTTATACGCATATTTCCAACTCATTCCGTAACATTTCTTCACTGTACGGAAAATGCTTTAAAAAAATTTAACTGTTTTATTTATAATATGTGTCAAAAACAATCAGAATGAAATAATGACTGAAAATATATATAAATATTACAAATAAAACAGTAAGGCAAAAATGATAACTATACCTTGAGTGTGTCATGAAAAGAAAATTTCAATCAGGTACCATTGATAAACACGTCGTCGGGGAATTTTTCATTTTGTACAGAGCTTAATATGCGTGTTTAAGAAAATTGACGCAGCTTAATATACGTGCTTACGAAAAAGGGACACATCTTAATATTAGCGTTTATAAAAATGGACACAGCCTTACATGCGTGTTTATAAAAATGGACGCAGCTTAATAAGCGTGTTTATGAAAATGGACACAGCTTAGTCTGCGTGTTTAAAAAAATGACACAGCTTAATATGCGTGTTTATGAAAATGGACACTAATATGCGTGTTTAGAAAAATTACTGCAGCTTAATATGTGTGTTTATGAAAATGAGCAAAGCTTAATATGTACGTTTAAGAAAATGGACTCAGCAAAAAATGCTTTTTTTTCAATATTCAACCCAGATTAAGCAACTAAACGAGGAATTTCGAACTTAATTTACCTTTCTTTTTAAACATTAAGCATAATCATTACGGATCAAAAGGCCAGACTTCGGCTCACTGTGACCGGGTATATTACAGATGCAACTTTTCTAGCAATCCCTTCGTAATGGAATCATTAAGCAATAGAAATGTTTTAAAAAATCTAAAATCATGCAACATCAATTTAGCAACCACACTATTGCAAATTTTTAGCACCCATGACAACATTGTGAGCTATTTGCTTTTAATATCTGTTCAAAAAAGACTAATTTTTAAAAAAAAATAGGAAAAAATGCGATTTAAGTAAATAGACATTGGGCTACTATCTTTTTATTTCTTTTTTGAATTGATTAATTTATTTCTTTAAGAAGAAAAAAATACAATTTTAATAAGAGAAGTTTGTAAAACGAACTTTTACAAACTTCTCTTATTAAAACGAACGAATTATTAACGAAATTAATTATTAACGAAACGAATTTTTTTAAACATGCATTTTGAGCTACGTTCGGATTAAAAACTCACCGATGATGGATTTCAAATATTAAAAAATAAAGAAAAGAGAAGAAAAACGATCAGGAACAAAAAAAAAATACATTCCCTTTCACGTGTATAATAAAGCAATCAGAATTAAACGCTAGCTAAACTTTATAGAAAAATAAATAAACAGAAATAAACGATAGATGAACTGCATAGATATGTAAAAGGTAGCTTAATTTTATAGATAAAGGAAACAATCAGAAATAAAAGATAGCTGAACTTTATAGATAAATGAAACAATAAAGAAATAAAAGATATCTGAACTTTATGGATAAATAAAACAAATCAGAAGTAAAAGATAGCTAAACTTTATAGATAAATGAGACAATCAGAAATAAAATAAAGCTAAACTTAATGGATAAGTAAACAATCAAGAGTATACGATAGCTAAACTTTAAAGAAAAATAAAACAATACAGAAATAAAAGATAGCTAAACTTTATAGATGGATGAAACAATTAGAAATAAAATTAGCTGAACTTTATAGATAAATAAAACAATAAAGAAATAAACGATATCTGAACTTTATGGATAAATAAAACAAATCAGAAGTAAAAGGCAGCTAAACTTTATAGATAAATGAGACAATCAGAAATAAAATAAAGCTAAACTTAATGGATAAATAAACAATCAAAGGTATACAATAGCTTAACTTTATAGATAAATAAAACAATACAGAAATAAAAGGTAGCTAAACTTTATAGATAAATTAAACAATAAAGAAACAAAAGATAGCTGAACTTTATGGATAAATAAAACAAATCAGAAATAAAAGATAGCAAAACTTTATAGATAAATTAAGCAATCAGAAATAAAAGATAGCTGAACTTTATAAATAAATAAAACAATCAAGAAATAGAAGATATCTTAACTTTATAGATAAATAAAAGAATGGTCATACCTGATGCATTTGGTGAATTTTCAACAGTCGTTGGTGCAGTAGAAGAATCAAGAGAAGAAGAGAATCCGTATGAGGGTAGGTAGTGGGGAAAAAGAGGAAAGAGGGGTAGAGCGGGATCCTTGAGGGAAAGAGGAGAACCGCACCACAAGCTCGAATAATAAGTCGGTAAGGTATCGGCAAGAAGTGGGAAGGATGGCCGCAACGATGCCGCCGTCAATGTCGGCACACCAACTCCTCCAGGAATTCCTGAAAAAAACATTTCTCTTTTAATTCATAATGCTTTTTAAATAAATAGTCTCATACGTTTCACGTTTTGACACGTTTTGTTTTTAATTTTGATTATTATTTGTTGCATAGCTTTTTGAATTAAAGTATTCCATTATTTTTTTAAGGTGACTGGATAGTTTTTATTTCCTTGAAAAAGCATTATTATTCGACTTTCTGCATCTTCTCTGAAATGTAACTTAAATTTTTAATTTTTAATTTTTTTTTTCTTTTTGAAAAATTTAGCAGAAGTACAGATATTGTTTAATTTCAAACACTTTTGTGAAACTATGCAAAACACTTTTATAATTTAATATTTCATAAAACTAACTTAACAGTCAGTCAATTATGCTGTTTTCGAAACCATGCTCGCTCAAAGAAATATAAATACAAAAAGCACTTTTTAAATTAAAAAAACTTATAAGAAATTATCTTGACCTTCCTAATATATAAAGTAGTTACCAATATTCAAGTTCTATTATGAGTTTAAGCAACATGCTGTATTCAAACAAATTACCAAGTTTTAATTTTATTAGATTTATAAGTTAATTTGAAGAACTTGAAAAAACCTGAATTAAGAGAAACAAATTTAAAGATAGAACTTCGAATAAATAACTTTAAATAAAATACTTGAGTTTGCGGACGGTTCCAGTTCAGAAAATGGCTGTGTTCTATTTTCAGTTCGCAGTTTTCAATATTTGTGCTATATTTTATCTTATGCTTGATATTAAATTGCTCCGAATGAACCAGGTCTTGACATATTTTTTCAAAAAATCAAAAAATTTTGCATTAAAACCCTTCTGGACCCTTTAAAGTAAACATTAACACAGATTCCTGCAACATAAATTATACAGAATAGAATTTTATCACTTAATTTTCCAACTATTTCTTAGAGTTTCTCCAGCTCTATTAAGCCTCGATTCTCTAGAAATATAATGATAACATTAAAAAATAAAATCATACTTAAAAATTATCTGAAAAAACATGCATTCCCTACTTATCTAAGTTAGATTTGCGGAAGGGGTATCTGCAATCATACATGGGAAAGTTACTTTTAAAAAGTAACGAGTAAAAGTGCAGATACTTTAGGAAAAGTAACGAGTAAAAAATATTGATGTTGAAAAGTAACGAGTCAAAAGTGCAAGCACAAAACAAAATAAAGTAACGATTTTTAAAAACATTTCAGGGAAATCGAAAGTTTAAAATAACCTTAAATTTCATTAAACAAATGGAAGAAGAAATGTAATTTTAAATTAAAATGTATTAAATTGTAATTAAAATGTATAAAACTTAAAAATATTACGAATTTTATTGGAATAATAAACGTTGAAAATGTCCAGAAACCAAACCAGAAATCAAACTTACATGTTTTGCGCAAAAAAGGAATAAATTTTTAAATTATAAAAAATATTTAGAAATTTTGTGTTCATTATCGAAACCTGTAGTAATAATTTTATTTGTAGGGAAAATTCGAAAACTATTGCTTAAAGAAATAAGTAAAAAATAAATAAAAATAATATTTTCATGTACACAGGTAACCCCTTGAAAACTACAATGGAGCATCGTTTATACGACGATCACTTATGCGAGGTTTACATTTATACGACGTTTTAGTGTGGTCCCAAATCATTCCCATTCATTTTAATGTAAAAATATATCGTTTATACGACGCACAGAATCGGTTATACGTCGATTTTTAGATTTTGTTCTTTATTTAATTTTTTATTTTTTCTTGTGTATTTTAAAAAAGGGCGGAATTTGCCAACATGAATGATACAGAAAAGGGTGTCAACAAGAATGCTTGGATGACGACCGTAATTTTTACTAGATGACTGAAAAAACTAGACAATGTTATGAAGAGGAAAAAACGAAAAATTTTGCTATTCATCGACCAATGTCCAGCGCACCCATCGATACTAATTATTTTGGAAAATGTAAAAGCTCTCTTTTTTCCTGCAAATTGCACACGTGCGCTTCAGCCATTAGATTTGGCCGTGATTAGAAATTTAAAATTGCATCATAGAAAGCAGTAACTTCAACTCGCTATTCAAATCATTGTAGAGAATAATAGCAGGAAAATATAATTGAAGGTAACATACATTCAAATGTCTCACTGCAATTTTTCTCCTTTGGTTATTTGTTTGTTTTGCTTTGTCTAATTTAGAAATTTATGTTAATCAACATGTTAAATTAATATAATTAACTGAAAACAGAGTTAGTTTCAGTTTTAGAAGTAAAAATCGATTATACGACGTTATCACTTATACGACGTTTTTCGTTGGTCCCTTCGGCGTCGTATAAACGATGCTCCACTGATATTTTCGCCCGCCAATTAAGGGTTTATTTTCATAACCATCGTTGAACAACCGATCCATTTTTTGGTGTTTATAACTACTAATGCTCAACTCTACAGCCTTGTAATTTTGAACCCAATCCAGAAGACAAGGAAACTCCTGGATCAAGTACTGGGAGAAATGTTTCCTTCGTAGAGGACTTTTTTATGGAACTATCCACATTTGCGTTACATGGAGAGGAAATCCACGAAAACTTCCCACGGTTAGCCTGATGACAAGGGGACTCTAATCCATGATCCGTCTACCGCAGAAGATATTTCACGTCAGCATTGTGGTCGGTTCAAGCCGGATGCGGAATTCATATCAACCAGCGATCACTGGGATTCGAACCCGGTTCACCTCAATAGAAGGCGAACGCGCTATCCTCTGATTAGGGACACGGCTCTAGTTAAGGGGTTTCATGTTTTCTCCCTCTAGTTACACGGTTACTTTTAAAAGGCTTTGTAATAAGGAGATATTTGATGGACTTGATTTTCAGCATAGGTTTTGGAAGAGAAATTAGCGATTCAAAAATTTCGAGAGAAAAAAATTTTTTTTGAGGAAAATTAATAAAAAATCAGAAAAAGTAACGATTTCCTTGACATTTTCGTTACAAATACTTGCACTTTTTCCCCCAAAAAAATTGACGGAAAGTCAAGTAAAAGTACTAGATTTAATAAGTAACGAAGTACAAGTATGTACTTCTAACTTTCGCTTCTGTTACAAGTAACGAAAGTAAAAGTATTGCCATTGTATGACTGCAACAGAGAAAATGCGTGCTGAAATTATTTTAATCTGTTAAATAAAATACGCCAAAAACAATTTTTAGCGTCATCTATGCCAAATTTCATTAAACAGTAATTAAAGTAGGTTTTAAAAATATAAAAAGAGGCAAATTTACAGCACGCAAAGTAAAACTAAAACTGTTGAAATTCTTTGATTCTAATGATCGTATTTTCTAAATCTAAAATGCACGTTAGAGAGGTTAGCTTTAAATATTCAAACTAATTAGTGCTGGAGATATTCTAAGCTACGAAATCAGACTCAAAAACGTAATTTCTCTGAGTAAGCACACTTTTTTTTCATCGGATAAAAATTGATGAACTCAAATTATGAGAGGGGAAGTAACAATCGCGATTACTCATATCGTGCCAATAGTTTAGTCAGAAGAGCGGTTGAAAGTTCGAGCCCCTTTAGTGCTAAATTCACATTTGGCGTGGTTCTCTATATCTCTGAAAATTTTTAAGTGAATCGAAACATTTTTGCACACAATTGTAAAACTCGTTTATCTATACATAGTTTAAGTGTAAAATATAATATATTTTATGATTATTTAATAACTTTTATTATTTCATTTTAAAATGGTCAAAAAAACTTTCGATTTTTCAAGTATAAAATCCTTCATCTACTATTACACTATGTTATTTTAAAAGAGAAAATCCCAAACTTGTCCAAAATCTGCTTAACAGTTACTAAGTAATAAATTTTCAAAAAAGTCGCTGTTTTTAATTTGCATTGCGTGTTTTGTATTCGTATTTTGAATACAATTTGCTGCATGCTTTGATAAAAAGTTTTTACTAGGGGAATCATTTTCATTTCATCACAACGTTTGTATTTTTAAAGAATTAACGATTTTTAAATAATATTTTTATCGTGATCTTTATTTCCTTCCTTATCTAATGAGCATTTGTCATTATATGCATGGCCAAGAGGGTCGTTCAAATGTTACGCAAACACATAAAGGGGGAGAGTGTTGCCATTTTCTTATATTTGCTGACAAACAGGAGGTGGAGTATAATGTTAGATCCTGAAATTCCCTTAAATATTTTAAATAAAAAAAGTTTCAAAAAGTAGGGAAAAAATTACACTAAATTATTGGAATATTTATAAATGAAAAGTTAAATTTCATCAAAATAAAAATCTTTTCGATGAGCTTTAAGTTTTTATAAAGTAATTAAAACGTAAATTTTGTATTACACAAAGTTATACTTTTAAATTTTTTTGCCTACGATACTTGCATTTCAAGGAGAAGAAGAAGAAGACCTCCCATACTCACACATGTGACCTATAACATCAGCGCCAACTAATCTTTATCAGCAAAATGGCGCATTAAAGTTGAGCTAAGTTTCTCTACTTAGAATGCTAATTAACGTGAAGTTAATTAGAGCTGTATCTTGCATCGAAATAGTTGAAATATAATTATTTCTCGCCCACTTCTTTTTCTTAACTTAGATTTATTATTTGTTTATGTATTTTATTGTAACCGTGATATATTTTTGTTTTGTGTACCTGGCAACTTCGATGCATAATTAGTTTGTTTATGTTCCACGTAACTTCGTGCCTGTCTCTATGTAAATATTTAGTGAAAGAATCTTTGTGAAGGATTATAGAATGCATCACTTAAGAGAATTTATACCTGACAGGCTTGGCTTACTCGAAATAGAATGGAAAGAACAGTTGCTAACATAAACAAATGACACGTTTCAACAGCCAGGAACAGTCAGGAACGAGCTGCCCATACTACGTCACTTGCAGGTATCGCATTCTTAGAACTATACTACTGCACTAAAAGTCAAAGTTAAAGCAAAACATAGGTGGGGTTGTTTCGATTTTTTTATATGAAAGCGTGGAAAGATGGATGGCAACTTGTTTAATTTGTCTGACAAGGATGGAGGTAGATTCCAAGAATGCCAAAAAAAAACTTGCTTACTTAATATTTATATAACGCGTTGCATAATTCTTGGTTATTTCATAATGTGCCTTCAAGCACCAGGCATTCCATAGAGTGCTTAAGTATTTTACAGAATTCATTCCTGGTAACAAATACTATAAAACTTTTACAGTAAAAAAATAAAAATTCGTTATAAAATTTCTGCATTTCATTACATAAGCAATGCAATACTTACAATCAAGAAATCAAAAATTACATCTTCTTATTAATGAAGAGATGCATTATTTTTTAAGCTTGTGTTGTTTTTCCTTTGAAATAATTAATTGTCGAATGTTTACATAAATTTAAATATTATTAATTGTTTTTTTTCCAACTCCAAAAACTTCTCAATCCTGCTAATAAGAATTTTTAAGCATCACCATAAACTACAAGAAATTCGGAAATTTAATTAAAATGGTTTTAATTACTCCCGCTTTGGATATTTATTAAATGAGCATGAAAAAGCCGCTCTAGCTCCGGGAAATAAATTTAAAGAAAATTAAAACCTAAAAGAAATACCACAATTAGTTAATTTAAAGATACAGTATATAAATGGACGATACACTATCCTTATTTGAAAACAAAATTTCAAAAACTTAAACAGAGAAAATATTATTTGAGAAACTCATTTTAAACTCCACTCCTCAGAAACCGATGGATTTAATTAAATTCGAATCGAAATGAGCTCCTAATTTAATTATAATTCCAAAAAATATAAGCAAATTCGCCCTTCGAAAAAGAAATTAAATCAATTCAGTAAATCAATCGACAAATGTAGAAGAGAAAAAAATCACCCATCTCAGATCTGCAGAAGATTATAAAAAGAGAGATGATGCCAATCTAGAGAAGTGAAATAATATTTGCTCAAACATACACCTAAATTCTTTTCTCGCGTGTCAACTGGCATATATCTGCTTCACCTAATATCGTCTGCTTTTTCCCGATTCGTTCTCTCTGTCATTTCGCCCGGAGGCATAACTTCTTTAGATTATATGGCTACATAGAAACTTCTGTATTTTAACGTCACGTTTCTCATGTCTTTTGTGACCAAAACAAACTCAAAAAATCATAATCCGTGCTGGTTTTATGATTTCTTAAGGTTGCTTCTTCGGCCAGTCCGTTTAACAGAAAGCTTTTTTTTTTCCCCTTTAGTTCACCTGCCCCAAGGCCAAACTTTTCAGATTCTAAGTTGGGCCTTTTTTATTATTTTACCGTTTGCTTTCAGTAAAATGCGATGAAAAGTGAAGTAGTTATTTCAAAAGTATGACTGCAAAAACTTTACAATTGTCTCTTATGATAGTTTTATATAAAGGGAAATATATATATATATATATATATATATATATATATANAGATAGATAGATAGATAGATAGATAGATAGATAGATAGATAGATAGATAGATAGATAGATAGATAGATAGATAGATAGATAGATAGATAGATAGATAGATAGATAGATAGATAGATATAGATATAGATAGATATTAAATAGATAAATATTAAAAGTTGATATTAGATTTTAAAACAAACAGGCACATTAAAAATAAATTTTAGGCTTAAAAGTTATGACCAAATTGAATTTCAGACCTAAGAATTATGTTTTAAAACAACGCATATCAAAACTAAATTTCAAGCGAAACGTTAAAAAACGCGGTAAAATAAAATGTGAGTAATCTATATTATCTATGTATTCTATATATCAATTTTGAATTTACTACTATCCATGTCTAACTCCGTAGCCTTGTAATTTCTGACCCAATCCAAAAAACATGGCAACTCCAGGGTCAAGTATAGAGGAGAAATTTCAGATGGAACTAACCCGTATTTTCCTTGCATGGAGAGGAAAACCTCCCACGGTTAGCCTGGCGCAAGGGGACTCTAATCCATGAACCGTCTACCAATGAGGAAATTTTGCGACTAAAATGTTGTCGGTGCAAGCCAGATACGGAATTTGTATGGACCAACCATCCTTGGGATTCGAACCCGGCTCACCTCATTAGAAGGCGAACACCTTATCCCCTGATCCACTACGGCTATAACCAACCTTAATAGCCATATTAATAATAACTGGTCAATGTGATTAATATGCACAATCTATCCAGTCCACCGAAAATCGTGGTTATTATTGATAACCACCGTTTATTGTTGATAATAGTCAGATTTATAACTTTAACCGTAACATGTGTGAGACATTATACACAGTGTCAAATGCTCCCTAGGAAAAAAATGATAACATGAATTCGTGGTTGCAAATCTTCGAAGAAAAAAAAAAGAAAAAAAACAGCGAATTATTTTTCTGTCGTTTTAGAAAAATAAATAATAAACAAAAAATTATAGAGCTGTCGATCAAAGAAACTTTCTTTGTTCCTGAAATTGCTTTTTTGCCAACAGCAAATTTTACTTATAACAACTTATTTTGTTATTAATAAGATCCAAGTAGAGGGAAAAAAACAAGAGCAAATGGTCCATAAACTTAAAGAAATATCAATATCTGGAACATCGGGAGCAGGTCTTTTACTTTAAAAAAAAAGTGCAGGGCATAGCAAAAACACTTTCTTTCGTTGGATAAAACTTTAACTTGCGATCCCTAATGTATATTTATTTCATTTTTTATTAATATTCTAAAAATACATATGAAGAGCGGTTTGTAAAGGTCACCTTTATATTTTTATACTCGTTGTCGAAATGAATCCAAAAAAGTGTGCACATTAGTAATCACAAATTCGTAAAACAAAATAAAAAAGAAAATGGTAAATAAGTTTCAGTAGTGATCGAGCAAAATGATTCGGGTTCAAATTCCATCCTAAGAAAAATCGGGAACTCAATCAGTGAAATCGAATTTGTGTTTATACTATAAAACATTTTGCGATATTTTAATCAAATACTTTACAACTTTGATGTAACAATCTGCTAATCTTCAAAAAAAAAATATCTATTGTAGTTATCACGGGGTTGGTGAGCGAAGCGAGCAGGAGGCACCGTTCCTAGTATCTAATATTTTTAATCAAATATGTGTTAAAATATGCTATAATAGTAAATTGTTTCAAGCAATGATTTTCTGAGTAAAAAATTTGAAGTCGTTCGATGCAAACAGAATCAAAACTGAAATATTATTTTTAAAAATAAATTTGTAATTCATAAATAATCTTCCAAAATAATAGCCAATTCTTGATACCAAACGATACCGCATCCTTAAAGACTTATTTCACTTCAGTTCGTAAAGCTAAATCTTGTCACTCTTCCACTTCTACAAACCTCCACAGCTTTAGTGGTTGTTTGGCAGTTTGAAGAAGCCCCAAAGATTTTTTAGCTGACCAGAATGTAGATATTTTTTCTCGCCAACTCCAGCAATTTTTTTATGCCTCCTTATTTGGAGGAGAAGCGCTTGTCAGCCAAGTCCTGCAGGATAGGGATATAGCAAAATAGGGATATAGCCGTGTCTATCTAATCAGCTTGTTAGGCAGGGTTGACACGTCTGTTAGGCATTCCCGAAATATATTTTCCGGGATACGGGATTAGGTTTGGTCCAACGCATCTCGAATATTTGTCATATATGGATCAATATGCATTCATGAATTTTTTTGGGAGCTCACAGCACGTGGTTTGTATGTCCATGATGATTTATACTATATATGACGTGCTAACGTTAATTTTCTTTAAGGATTTAGACATTGCATAAAATCCAATTGTTACTTTTTAAAAAACTGTTGATGATTTATATTATACATGACGCGTTAACGTTAATTTCCTTTAAAGATTTAGACATTGCATTGAATGCGATTGTTATTTTAAATATATAAATAAAAAATGCTGCAATAGTTTGAAATTTATAGTAAAATTTTTTGAAATATTTGATTGAATTTTTTTAAATATTTATGATTTTTTTTAAACTTCTAACTGTGACGTGGTTTAAAATTACAGTTTCCTAAAGTTAAAATGTTGGAAAATGTTAAAATCGATTTTTGAAAAAATTTAAAATTGGACTTTGGACATTGAAAATGAGTTTAAATACGGATATGTTAAACTTAAATTTCTCGCATAAGACATGCGTGAAAGAAAAGTGGATATCAGATTTAAAAAAAATAAGAACATTAAAAGTAAATTTTAGACGTAAGAATTATGACCAAATTGGGTTTCAGACCTTATAATTAGATTTTGGGACAAAGTTGTTTTAACTAGATTTTAAAACAAAGCATATCAAAACTAAAGTAACTAGATAAACTAGATTAAAAAAAATATGGTACAGTAAAATTCCGTCATAAAACCTAACTGAAAATTGAATTTAACACAAAATGAATATCTTAAAATTAGATCTCAGACAAAATTAATTCCTGCGTCTAACAAAAATTTAAAAAATTGCATTTCAGACTTATTGCAAGTATTCAAGTTAAAATTGCTTTCCAGACATAAGACGTACATTAAAATTAGACTCCAATTGTGAAATAATGTCAAAATTATCTAAGATCTATGTTAGAATTAGATTTCAAGCGTTAAATAACCTGCAAATTATTACTGTATAACGATTTTCTTGTACAAAAAAAAGGACTTATTTTAATTAAAAAATAATTTCGAGAAAATAATTTTTTAAACAGTTTATTTTAAAAATAGTTTTGAAATTTTTTTTATTAGAAAAGTATTCCACATTGATAGCTTTCAAGATTTGCAGAAATTTAAATCTAATTTTAACATTTTCTTAAAAGAAACTATGGGTGAAGTGTATTTCATTAAAACAAAAATGTTCCCCTAAGAAGTTTAAATTCGGAATTTTTAAAATATTCTTTATGCTGTGGTATAAAAATAATTCTGAAAATTTCCTTTGGGAAATTCTGATATTACAAATTTATTGCTAAGTTTTTCATTGTAGATTTCTTATTTAATAAATCTTTAAATTAAAAATGCTTTTTTATTTTTATTTCTCACATGAGATTCAAATCGTACTTACACTTATTTTAATTTTCAACAGATTTTGATGAGTTTTTTCTTAAATTGGGTTTTAACAGAAATAGCAAACAAATAGGATAGCTATAATTTTCATAGCTATTTTTTGCAAACGTATGCAAAAACGGCGAGAGAGAAAGTATATTTCACCAAACTGCTTTGTTTTATAGTATATGCATTATTAATAGTAATTGTATTCAATTGTGTTTGCATTAAGTGTTATTTATAATTGCTTAAGGCGTTTAACAATTACATATTTAATGTCAGTTTTATTTTATTTTATAATTTATAACCGTCGTTGAACAGCAGACCCATTTTACGACTACTAATGTTCAACTCCGTAGTCTTGTAATTTAGAACCCAATCCAGAAGACAAGGGAACTTCTGGATCAAGTACTGGGAGAAATCTGCCTTCGGGGAGGGTTTTTTGATGGAACTAAACCGCTTTTACGTTAAATGGAGAGGAAAACCACGAAAAACTCCCATGATTAGCCTGCCGACAAGGGGACTCTCACTCATGATCCGTTTACCACTGAGCATATTTTAAGTCAGCACTTTGGTTGGTGCGAGCCAACACCTCCTAGAAAAGAGCGGACCTCCGCATGGGTTACCATAAATATCCTTTAGTAGTCCAAACGTAATGACATATTTTGTATTTTCAACCACTGCGCAGCTTAGTACCCCGAAAGTAATGACATCTTTATTATTTTTCATCTACTGCGCAGTTAACTTCGTCACATCGGACTACTAAATTGATCCGTGCTGAGGCCTTCTTTCTTCTAGGAGGTGTTGTGCGAGCCGGGTTCGAAATTCGCATCGACCAGACATCACTGGGATTCGAATCCAGTTCGAACGCTCCATCCCCTGAGTCACCACGGCTCTAAACGACAATTTTAAAATAATTCACAAAAAAAAAATATTTTATGAACAATCGTCATTATCAGGTTGAATGATACAGCGTAATCCCACTCATTACTTCAGCATTCAATTACTTTTGTGAAGTAGATGAGGGATGATTAGAACATAATGAAATCATTTTCATTGTAAGTAAAGAAACTATTTATTTCGAAAGATCATAAATATGGTCAGTTATGAAACTCAAATTATTATGTTAGATCATCCGACAAACCTTTTTCAGGTAGTAAAAAACAGCTCCCAGCATTCGTTTTTATAAATTTTGTAACATTTTCAACGATTGCACTGATGGATTATGGGACATCCAAAACTCTCCAGTCCAAATTCCAACATTTTTAGAATCCAAGGGTATATGAAGTTTCCAACCGGCATTTAGGAGGATGAAAAGAGATCCATTATTGGCGAGTTATAGGAAAATAATACTGCCAAAAATAAAGCCAACCCGGCGTTCTTAACATTAAATTTTAAATAATTTGGATCACAAATTAATCATCAAAACGACCGTTAGAATTTACATGTAACCCTGTAATAGAATCATTTTTGGGGTTAAAAAATATAAGTAAATAAAGTAGCCTTAAGAAAGTAAGAGTAAAAAGTAGATTTTTGTATTCGTTTTGTTGAATGATAATTAGTTATTGAATAAAAAAGTTAAACGTTGCATAATTTTAAAAGAAGAAGAATAGAATAATTTGTATTCGCTTTTCAGAAATTAAGATAAAAATTAAAAAGTTGATTAAAAAATTGTTGAAAATTCGTGAAATAAAGGAAATTTAAAAGTTGGAAACATGTAATGCCTATATAGGGCCCGAGCTAAGCATTCGCCCCTCGGCTAATGCGATAAAATCGTAAATTGGGCGAATGTGATATTGTGTTTTGGCAAAAGTATTGGCGAATAATTTTTCAGGGTTATTCATAATTCCCTCCGGAGTTTCGAGGCGTTATAGTAAAAAAAAGAAGACGAATATGAAAAAAAGAAACATAGGAAATTATTCAGAATCTATTCAAGTTTTACTTACATACATTACAGGTGTTCTATGTGTGAACCCTTGGTCACACGGCATGCATCAATGCGATAATCCAGTTCCTGCCCGGAGGGAATTATGAATAACCCTGTATTTAACTCTGTCCTCAGAATAAATTTTTCTAAACAAATCAGTATTTTTTAATTTGGTTACATTAATTTTCGGTAAATGTGCTGCATAACCAGTTAGACTTGGGAAAAGCCAGGAAATATATAATGCCTATACAGGGCCCGAGCTAAGCATTCGCCAACTCTCGAAATGCCATAAAATCGTAAGTTCGACACAAAAAAAATAATTGTGTTTCGGTGAAGTATTTTTTTCCATTAGAAAGAAATTAAAATTACGTCAAAATGAATTTTCCTCAACAAATAAATTTTTTTTTAATTCGATTGCAGCAATTTTCGGTAGATGCGTTGTATAACCAAATAGAATTGGGTCCAAATAATATAAACCTGAAACAAACTACCGTAAAATAGTGTTCTATTGGAAAAAAATTAATCATAAGAAATTGTTAAGATTTACATTTGGCGAAGACTTTCGAAAATGGGTCAATACTTTAATAGTTACTTTACTGACTAATCATTTGCAATCCTTAGCGCGGGGACTGCATAAGCTAAGAATGGATTTAGAATATAAAATAAATCATTCTTTGCATTAAATGTTTGCAAAACAATTTGTAATCTTTTCTTTTGGTTAGTATATTCACAGCTGCTTTAGTCAGTGTCATTTTCTTGGTGCAACTTGTGTTGGAGTCATGAAAATTGGATTGATGAATAAACTTAAGTGCCAATAAACGTGATCCCTAGATATTATTATGAGTCAAAACAAATTTACCAGTTATGAAAGATAGAACTATTTTAAATAAAGAAAGAATTATGTTTTTTGTTTAAGTTTACATACACTTTTGTATCAAAATTCAGCTAGTATCTCGAACAAAAATAGCTCAAACAAAAATAGCTGTGTTTGTTTGAGATGTTTAGTTTCTTCTAAAAATAATTTCTTTTCTTTCTAATTTAACTTTCAACTCTGAAAATAAATCATTGATAGGACTGTCTTCAGTACACTCTGACTGCGACACGAGGTTATAGATCTCCTTCAGAGATCGTTAAAAAGAGCTCTCCTCACATAAGTATTTGGAATAAATTTTAATCTGATTTGTTTCGTTAAAATTTTTTGTCTTGATATTTGTTCATGTTTGATTAATTAACCTTTTCCGCATTTGGTGCGAAGATTTGCCTTTTCGCTGGGAGGAATTCTGGTGGTCTCTCCCAAAGGTTTTCTTCAACTAAAACTCTATGGAAGAAATTCCGTGTCTTCCATTAGCGTTCTTCAAATAGAGGAGGTCGTTACATATAGGTTGGTGTGTCCTGGAGGTTTCAGTTAATTCATTTTCACAGCTTTTGGCCTTTTACAACACGGATAAAAATTACCCCACAGTTCTTACAGTATTCCACAGTTCTTATAGTGTTTAATTTAGCTAAAATTCATATAGTGTTTTATAGTACACAGTTCTTATAGTGTTCCACAATTCTTACTGTTCTTTTAGTGCTCAATTTAGCTAAATATCATATAGGATGCGTTTTTTTTCTTTCTTATTTTCAAACGTCATTTCATAAATCGGTGTGTCAAACGAAAAAGCTTTATTTTTTTTCTTTTTATATGGAGAAAAAAAAGCGAATTGAAGGCGCAATGTGTTTAGCCACAGGCACATTGACACATGTCAACTTATGTGGGAAACGGCGGCGGCCAATGTAAGAGGATTGATTGTGGGTATTCTTTTTCACAACTTCCAGGATTATCCCTCGGCCACCCTCTGATTGCACCCTCTTTCGATCCGCTTCACTGCAACTGTAATTAGATCCGGATCATGCGGATCGTTTTTTAGTGTTTTTACATCAAAGAAATGGAGTGATCAAAATTGTTCTTTAGCTACGCCTTCTCCTACACCCCTCCTCACAAATGCAACCTTTTTTTTTCTCCTTTATCCCGAATTTTATTGTTTGTTATCGCTATTGTATTATGCGGAGAATAAGAATCAATTCCTTTTTGAAAAGATTCTTCAAAGAGATTTTTTTAAAGGAATAAAATAATACTAGAATAGTGAATCGCACCTTTTTTTTTCTTTGTTGTAAAAAATGAGAAAAATAAACAAATTTAGTTTTTATTTCCTTAGAATCCCTATGAAATTTTGGTCACTGAGATTCGGTCTGGAATTAAATTCTGAAAATTCTGGTAGAATTACCGTAGAAAAAAATTCTTGTAAAATTACCGTACTGTATGATAATAACATTTCTGGTNTCATATATAGGAAAAGCTTAGTTCTGGTAAATGAAATAAAAGTATATGGTATTTAAGCCATTCATTAGATAATTTTTCCTTTCATAAGGTAATGGTTTACCGGAAATTCTAGTTTTCAAAGTTATAGTTCATATTACCACACAATTAGACAAAAATATGAAACTTAAAAGTAAGTTTAACCTAATAAATGGTTATTATGCGATGCTCTAATTTATCATGATCAAATTACCACATTTTTACCACATCTAACAAATTTTTCACGCCTTAAAAAACCTTATTTTCTTGTTAATTTTTACCAAAATCATTTTTACCAAATTTTTTCCAAACAAAATTTTTACCAAACCGCTTTGGTAAAAATTACCGAGCTTTTTAATGTTCCCATAGAACCAGAATCACTGTAAATGTTAACATATTCCGGTAGTTTTGACCTTATTATTTTTCTCAGTGTGTGATGATTGAAATGATAAATAAAGGTAAAGCTGCGTCACAAATCACGTGACCATAACAAATAATAACATTAATTTCTCAGTGTATTATAAAACCTTATATTACACTTATTTAGCTATAAAAAACGTTATGGTGTTTTAAAATGTAGTCAGGTCATTCTTATTGGTACAATGTATCAAATGACATCATAGTAAAATCACGTGGCCTGATCCAGTTTTCTCACAGTTATAGAAGGTATTGTTTACCAGTAAAATATATCACAGTAAGAAAATATTGTAAATTGACGTAAAGAAAATACGTTAAATTTACTGATTATAGTATAGAAAATAATTGTGAAATGATTTGAAAGAAGGTAAAGTAATCATAAGATAAACAAAACTGAATGGTAAAAATTTGAATTTTAACTGACATTTTTGACTAGGGTAAAAAACATGATTAGGGTAAGATTATTCTACCCTTTGTTTTTTACCCTACTCATAACGTACGGTTTATGATTAGGCTAAAAAACAGAGAAAAACCGTTTTGTCATCAAAACAGCTTTAAAATTTCAAACATTCAGAGAAAATCCGTAAAAAAAACGGGATATTTTTTAATTTCGGTGGATAACGGTAAAAAAACAGAAAAAAATCTGTATTTATCTTTAAACATTTCTTTTTGAAAAAAAATATGCTTTCTTTTCTCTGTAGAATTTACAGTTATTTTTTACAGAATAATATGAAGGTTTTTACATGTCATGTTTAATTACCTTTTCTTTTTATGTTTTTGACTTTGATCATTATTCCATGAGAGAAATTTAAGATTTCTTAACTTACTTTCTTAACTTAAGATTTCTTAACTTAAGCTTTGTTTTATGCTTTTAATTTGTTGTGTTTCTTTATTCTGTGTTGTTTTTACGCATTCCTTATTACGAAACATCTTGTGACAAATGTATTTTATCAGTATTTAGCTTAATAACCGTCTTACGATCATTAGGAAGTAAATAAGTATAGTTTCCTTTGTTATAAACTTTATATGCCATCGTGCAATTATATAGTTATATGCACAAAATCGTAAAACTGTGCAATTAAGTTAGGGAATACAATAAGACTATGAAACTGTGCAACTAAATTAGTGAATACAAACTCATAATGCTGTGAAACTGTGCAATTAAATAAGTGAATACAAGACCATAATGTTGTTAAACTGGGCATTTAAATTAGTGAATAAAAACCATGAAATTGTGCAATTAAATTAGTGAATACAAAACCATAAAACTATAAGACTGTGCAATTAAATTAGGAAATACCAAGTCATAAAACTGTGTAACTGTGAAATTAAATTAGTGAATACAAAACCCTAAAACAGTGATACTGTGCAATTAAATTGCTGAATAGAAACCTGTGAAACAATGCAATTAAAATAGTGAATACAAAACCCTAAAACAGTGATACAGTGCAATTAAATTGCTGAATAGAAACCTGTGTAACAATGCAATTAAATTAGTGAATACAAAACCCTAAAACAGTGATACAGTGCAATTAACTTGCTGAATAGAAACCTGTGAAACAATGCAATTAAATTAGTGAATACAAAACCCTAAAACAGTGATACAGTGCAATTAAATTGCTGAATAGAAACCTGTGAAACAATGCAATTAAATTAGTGAATATAAAACCCTAAAATTGTGAAACCGTGCAATAGAATCGGAACACAATAAAACATTTCGGTGTCTTACAATTTAATCCGTTTTTATTTCGATGAAAGAATTTTTTTACCTTAAATAAACAAAAAGAAAAGAAGATCAAGCATAAAAGAAGCAAAACAAAAGTTATAAAAGAGACAAGAGGAAAAAAACTGATAAGAACTTTTGCGAAGGTTAAAAAGCGAAACTAGAAGAAAGTAGAGCATGTTTTAAAATGTGAGGAGTTCGAAAAACAAAGTAGAAACTATCATTTATAGAAAATTTCTAAGGTGCATCATATGAGTCGCGGTGAATCATGTGATCGCCTCCAAATGAGGTGACCTAGATTCGAGTCCTATTAATGCTTAGACGATAAAAATTCTGCTCCCTGCTCGCACCGACCACAGTGCTGACGTAAAATATTCTTAGCTGTAGAAGGATCATGGATTATAATTCACATGTAGTTGGTCTAATCAGGGGAGGTTTTCGAGGTTTTCATCTCTATGTAATGCGATTGGGAATTGGTTTCATCAAAAAGGAAAAGGTTCCTTCAAATCTAGTTCTTTTTATTCTGGGTTGGATTTAAAATTACAAGTACAGTAGAGTCACGATTATCCGAGTTAATGTGGACCACGACTAACTCGGATAACTGAAAAACTCGGTTAAAACGAAGAGTATAAAAAAAGAAAGAAAAAGAGTTGGTATAAATGTAATATATTTAAGAAATATAAAATTTATACGAGTATACCACATACAATTCCTATTATTATTAAAAAGCTTACTTGAAAAAACTTAAAAAGTATACTTTGCGAGAATAAAAGAGTTTTTACTTTAAAAAAGTCCTTAATCGTTTTTTGTTTTACATTACTTTGGTGCTTTTCTGCAGCAATGTTTCGCCATTATTTAGGGATAACAGGAAGGCTGGTGTCGCCTCTTTTTGTTGTTCTATGTATTCAGTAGCATTTTCGACAGCTTTAAGTTCATCTGCATGAGAAAGTTTTAAATGTTGATTTTCATCGTCACTGTCTTCATCATCTTCGCTAGGTTCATTTTCATTATTGACGATATTAACGATCATTTCATGGGATCAAGTTGTTAAATTTTGTTTTCCCGAGTGTTTGGAAGATAAAATTCAGATTTATTTTTCGGCGGTATTTTTAAAAGTGAAAAATAAACTAGAACAAAAAAATCCTTAAAATATTTGATAGCTCGGTTAAAGCGGAAACTCGGATAACCGGGGCTCGGATTATCGGGACTCTACTGTATACGGAGTTGAACATTGATAGTCGCAAACTCAGAAGTCAGTGGGCTGTTCAATGCCAACTATGAAATAATAATAAATAAGTCTTTAGAGACATTATTTTTCCTAAGTTCCTTATATCATATATAGGGTGTTACTTTCAGATCGCCCTTAATAAGTTGTTTCAAAATCCGTGTATCGGAAATGAAAAGTAAATAAAATAAACAAATGGATCGTAAATTAATATTTAAGCTAAGAAAAAAAAGAAAAAACGCAATTGAAACCTGACAAATACACAAATGAAAATGAGTCGGAGCCTCTGAGCTGTTTCGTTTTCAATGTGAGTATTTGCCTCGTATTGAGGAGGTCTTCGAAGCTAGAAAGTGGATCTAACCGGTTCTGTAGCCTGCTCTGATTTGGGTTTGTTTGAAGAAGAGAGAAACCGAGAAACCTCTTCGCACCCTTCGGAACCGGTTGTCGTTTTTGTTCAGAACAAATATGAGGCAAATATTTACGTTTTGCAAATTACAAGCTCGGCTAACAGTTAACTTAGATATTTGACTAGTTGTCTATTACAGCGTAAAAAACAGGTTCAATAAAACATCAAAGCCTGCTTAATTGAAAGTTAAGAGCAAGAAAAAGTTTAGAGCTTAAAATTGGTTTGACTCTTAAACAAATTGAAATTGCGAAATTGAATAAAACGCAAAATAAATGAAATAAAATGTAATAATAATCTTGTGCTATATTCAAAAATAAAATGCCCTTTTTAGTATGTCAAATGTGTAGCTCTGCTGACTGCAAAGCGGCCCGCATGGTACTTTTACTACAAACTTAACTGTCAATAATTCTCGAATGAATTATCGTGGGTTAAATATTTCTTTTTCCATAATACTACATTTTTCTATGCACTTAAGTAATTTCAAGTTTCTAAATCTTATAGTTTTTGAGCAGCAAAACAAAATTTAATCTAATATTGATTATGGAAAACGGGGTCCACATTGTTTATGATTTTTAAATGTAAACAGAATTTAGAATGACAAATTGAAACAATAAATAAAAATTCGCGTCTATTTTTCTTTTTAATCTGGTTTATCTGTTTTTATTATTATAGCATTAGTATTATCATTAATATTATTATTATTAAAACTGTTGTGGTAGTTGATTTTTGTGGGTCAAAATCTATAAATATGTAGGGGTTCTATAGACAAAACCAAGAAAAAAAAATTTTTAAGAGCACATAATCTAGCTTGCAATTCAAAACGGTTTTTAAAATATTGAAAAAAATTATCATATAGCCCGTAATTATTACAGAATCTCTAAAAAGTTCATAAATTTAGTTTTCTAAATATTATGGAGTGTTGTAATGCGTAATGGAAGTACTAACTTACAGAATCTGAAAGAAGTAAAAGGCTGTAAATATGGGATATTTTTTATATATAATAGAATCTCTTTTGTTTTGATTTTATTAATGGACAAACGACGAAAATTAAGAAATTTAATTTACCACGCATAAAATGCAAGTATATTGAACTCAGATAATAAGTTAAAAAGTATGGAGAAAGCAAGGAAAATAATAAAGATTAATGAAAAGAGAAGAAAAAAAGTTATTTAAAGAAAAAAATATATTTTTAAAATATTTTTTAAAAAAATTTAATACAAATTCACGGATAGGTATAATTCTCGAAATTCATAACTTATATTCAGAAATATTTAGCTGTATGAAGGAATTCATACAAACGTTGCTGCAAATTCATGAATCGAAACACACCAAAATCAACCTTAATTCAGTCACGTAAAATAGTTTATACATTAGGCTAAAAATCCATGAATCGGCAGCATCATTAAAATTCATAACTTACGGAAAAGAAATATTTAGAAAACATTGTAACAGAATTCATAAAAGCGTTATCGCAAATACTTGATACTAAACCCCACAAAATCAGCCGAAATTTTCAGTCACGTAAAATAGTTCATACATAAGGCTGAATTCTCGAAATACATAATTTATTTTCTGCAATATTCAGTCTCATTAAAGAATTCCTCTTGAAAACAAAATTCGTGACATTTTAAGCAGTTTTCAATTGAACCATGTGTTCGATAAGCTGAACCACAGTACCGCGCTATGAAGCTTCAGAAATACTATAGCATGATTGAACTTTGAACCCTGTTATGGTTCAACGCATTAGAATATATCTAATAATAAGACCAATTTAATTACCACATGTAACGTAGTATTCACTCCTAATCTAAAACCCTCATCATTTTAGAGAACTATTTGAATTTTAACAGCATTCAAACACTAAATTAATAAAATAACACTCATTGTTTTAAGAAACCAAAATCTAATCCTTTCTCTGAGAAACATTTTTTTTTTTCTAGATCTCCATTCTAATATGTACTCCAGAGAGAAGAGTCTGTCACTCTTAGAGACCGTGCCCAGTAACTCCGCCCATCAATTCACGCTAACCAATCAACGTGAAGAACCGTTCCCATGGGAGTGTTCACTCATCCAGGGTTTCAGTCGCCATCTCTAGGGTAGATGTCGCTTTGAGGAGAAGTCTGTTTACAGGAACAATCACACAGTTAGGAGCGAAAGTTTTGATGATTATTTTATTGAAGAGATTGTGTGCTACTGAGGTTTTAAATAAAATTAAAACTTGTGATTGTTATTATCCAATCTTAAAGAAATTCCACTGTCACATTTTTTATTAAAAAAAATTAAGGCTGTTGACACTTAAACCTTTTTACTATCCTTAAAATAAAAAGTCTCAAATAATGGCTCGTGAGGAACAACAATCCGTTAAAACGCAAAATTAGGAAATTTTGATACTGGCCATTGGCGAGTTTTGGCAATTTTATTTATAACCAGTATTATTTGTGACCAGTAATTCAAAAATTGAAAATTAAAAAAAACTTTTGATATTATTAATCTAAGGCATTTTTATGGAAGCATTTTTAAAAATATAGTCAACATAACTAAGTTCGTTTCTAAAATTAAGAAAAATTTCAATAAACAAGCTTGAAATAAAGTTATTTTTCAGAATATTATAAAATATTTATGATAATTTAACATTTATTTCTTAAAAAATTACTATAAAATAAGCACATGGACATGCATTTTCAAGGGAAAATGTAGCGCTAAGTTGGCGGCAGGCGAGTAATTTTTTAATCGTCATTTGTCATATTTTGTCGCTTTGTGGTCGATGATGACAGTTAAGTTAACAGTTTCAGGTACAATAAAGTTGATTTAATTTATAATTTTAAGTTTACAATGCTAAACTTAAATGAGGAGACTCAGGTTCAAATCTAAACAGTGGCTTGTTGATGTTGCACCGACCATAGTGATAACATAAAAAATATTTTCGGTGGTTGACAGATCATGGGTTAGAATCATCCTAATGTCGGCTAACCGTGGGACATTTTCGTGCTTTTCCCCTCCATTTAATGCAAATGCGTATTAGTTCCACCAAAAAGTCCTCCCCGAAGGCTAGTTAGACCGAATGCTTGATCCAAAATTCCTCCTGTCTTTTTTTAAAGAATTAACAATAGAGAACACGAGAACAAAAGTTTCGTAAAAAAATTCATTTGAGAAACAATACAAATGAGGACTAAACGATTAAAATGTGGCAAAAATTCACTTTTATATAAGCTAGTTACACTTTTAAATTTTTTAAAGTATTTTGTATATAATGATATTAGTTAAATAATTTGTTAATTATCGTGAAATAATAGAACTTTAAAATTAGAAGAAAAATCACAATTCATTAAAGCAATATCCTTTAATTACAAAAATTTCGTTTTTGTTATTTATTATTTTGAATATTTTTTAAATTAAAAATAGGCACATCATGGTCATTTTTTGCAACAAATTATTTTTCATTAAAAGGAATAATTTTGAAATCAAAAAATAGATTCAAAAATAATAATTATTATTTTTGACTTTATTCAATTAATAATTCAATTATTATTATTTTTAAATAATAACAATGATTTACTCACGAAATTGAGTTTGTTTTTCTTTTTTTAAATATTTTTTTAACCACAAAAACACTGATTCTCAAGGTACTTTTGTAACAGCAAACTACTTCAGGTTAAAAAAAAAAAACTAATTTTGAAATTAGTAACATTAATACATTATTTTAAAGAAAAATAGTAATTTACTCACAAAATTGAGTTTGTTTTTCTTTTCTTAAATATTTTTTTAACCACAAAAATACTGATTCTCAAGGTACTTTTGTAACAGCAAACTACTTTAGGTTAAAAAAAAAACTAATTTTGAAATTAGTAACATTAATACATTATTTTAAAGAAAAATAATAATTTGTTTTGAAAATTGATTTCAAAACAAATTGAAATATTTTTCACGATAAAAATAAGGCACATCTTGTCAATTTTTTAGCAGCAGCTTAATCCATGTTAAAAGAAAAACCAATTTTAAAATTAAGAAATACCTAATTATTATTATTTTTTGTTATCTATTTAATTAATCATTTATTATTTTCCTAAATAGTAATAATTTACTCAATAAATTGTGTTGTTTCATCTTTGTTTTTCTTATTTTAAATATTTCGTACTATTAAAACAAGACTCATCAAGGCACTTTTGTATTAACAAATTATTTCAGGTTGAAAAAAAAAAGTAAATAATAGATAAATAAAAGAAAAAATACATTGTTTAAATTAATAATTTACTTACAAAATTATGTGTGTGTTTTTTTCTTGCGTTTAAATATTTTTTACCTTAAAAATATGGCACACTGTGCCGCATTTTAGTAACACAAATGCGCCACAGTGTGCCATTACTCTACGTAGAGATTTGTTAAATAATCAGACAAAGGGTTGAATCACCTATCCACGCCGGGTTTGCGGTTATCAATGTTCGTCTCCACAACCTTGTCATTTTGTACCAGCCCCAGAAGACAACGAGATTCCTGAGTCAATCATCGGACCAAACTTACTTGCCTAGAGGACCTTTATATAAAATTATCTCATATTTTCTTTAGATGGAGTGGAAAATCTTCCACGGTTAGCTTGATGACTTGTGGGTTCTAGTGGATAACTAGTGGAACTAGTGAATTGATGAAAAATATCACGCTAAAATCTTTATATCTTAGGGTGATATTTTTAAACAATATTGATGTGCAGTTTGAATTTCAAATAAAGTAATCATATGCTAGTTTAAACTCAAAAAAAAAAAAAAAAAAATTGAGGTTAGACGCCTTTTTATTTAAAAAGAAAGAAGGAATAATTTTGTTCACCATTTCCAGAAAAACTTAAAATTTCAAAATTCTTTATAATGGATAATAACAATGCATTTAAAAAAATGTGCACTAACTATTGCATTTTTTTTTATCCTTATCTTTATTTTTATACTTATATTTTTTTAAACTTATTTCTCTTACAAAATTTGCACTAAAATTTTTTTTTCCAGGTTGTGCAAAGCGATTTTATTTGAACTGAATATTTAAAGTTAAACACTAATAAAAATCAATTGCGCAATCAACAATATGATTTTTTTTTTAATTTAATCCACAAACAATTTAATGTCTCATTTAATTGTTTGTGGCATATATTTTATAATATTTTTTATTTCACTAATTTTATATTTTTTAGTTAATTTTCTTAACTTTTTCATTTTTAAAGAAACAAAAAAATTTTTAATTCAAGCTCTCTAACGTTTTGGAACTAGCATCTTTTAATTCTCCCGAAAAGCTGTGTTTTAAAAATCTACATCAACACTTTATAATCAGTTAACTACTGGTTTATTTTTTGAAACAAATATTAAAAAAAAAGAAAACACCCAAAAGGCGACCACATCATTGTCTTCAAGTTCAACTCATAAAATGCAGAACATTGTTTTAACCTTCTACTTTACGAACTCGCTCTCTCTAATCTTTTATGTCCTCTCCATCCACTCAACGGAAGCAAAACGCGTGGGCACGCCGCAATTGCTACGTCACCTTTTATTTTCTAGCCCCCCTCACTTATATCCCACCCTACTTTTCATGTCATTGGGAAGTAAGTAAGAAAAGAAAGGGGGGCAGAATAAAAAACACACGGATGACTTATTTCGCCATAAGATTCCACTTCCTCCAGCTCTTCCTTATATCCTTTAATAAGATTTTTCATTAATTAATCACTTCCCCCCCATTTCTTTTATTTTTCTTGCTTAGTTCTTTCCTTTTGTTATGTTGGGGGCTTTGATTAAGTTTCTGGTTAATTAAGTTGCACTCCGGAAAGAGTGATTGAATTTGTTAGGCGATGATGTACTGAAAACTGTAAAAAAAAAATTAAAAAAACAAAAAATAAAATAAAGTAAGTGTTAATCCAAAGGTGGTTGGATTTTCGTCCAGAAAGACAATGATTTCTTTTTTTCTTCTTCTTCTTTTTTATTACGTTAAAATAGGATAAAAATGAGAAAATGATCTCATCAAAGAAAAGAATGGTGGAATTTTTAAGGAGAACTTGCGGGGGAAAAAAGTTGAATCCCAGAATTAAATATGTCTTTGATTTTTCAATAGAATAAGATTTTCATTCCCTTAAAATTTAATTTCAAAAAAATAAATAAATAACAAAATTATATCTTTTTTAATTGGAAATGTTTTAATGTATTTTTACTGATACAGCTGTTGCAATTTTCATGAAGAAGTTTTTTTTTTCTCTCTAAATTAATATATATTTTTTTATTCCCTAAAAGCGCTTTAAAAAAAATGTGAAAAATTCCGAAAACCGCTAAACAAAACCTAATTTCTTTTAGAAACAATTTGAGTCTTAAAATCGTGATGCAAAGCTCAGCCGTTAAGTTTATAAGAGATAAAATTTCACAATAATGATAGTAAAAAGTTGTTTATTTTTAGACCTTCCTATTTGTGCATGCTATGATAAACTTGGGTATAACTTAATTTCTCTGTTAAAACATTTTTATTCCTGAATTTAAATTATAATTCAAAATTAATTTTATAATCCAAAATTAATTTTGCAATTACGTAAGAGGAAATATAGATACATTGAAAAAAGAGTATTGTTAAAACTACCGAAATCTGGTTGAAGTCACAACCAGATTTCTGACTTTATGGGAGCACAAACAGGCTCGATAATTTTTATTCAGACTCTTTGGCAATAATAATTTTGATAAAATTGGCAATAAAATATGGCTTATTGATGTGTGATAAAATTTGGTTAATTGTGTAAAATTTGGTAATTTTAAATGTGATACCTTAAAGAAACTATTTCAGTTCTCTATTTCTACTATTCTACTTTTGAAACTAGTACTGCTAAAACTATTTTACTTTTCAGTTATGTATTTGTTTCCAATTATGTGGTACTAGGAATTATAATTTTTAAAACCAGATTTTCCGGTAAACCGCTACTATAAGGATGGAAAAATTAGCAAATTAATTGTTTAAATACCATTTATTTTTGATTCATAAACCAGAATTATGTCTTTTGTTTTTCAAAAACGCTAATACCATACAGTATGGTAGTTAATCAGAATTTTTTTCTTTGTGAAAGGTCGCCATGTGGCGACTAAATATTAATAATGGTGATTAATAATATGTTCGTCAATCGCGACCTAATCGCCAATTTCTCGCCGAAAACACGTGTTTTCAACTTCTTATATTGTTTATTACACGGGAAAACTTATGTTCCCCTCAACGTTGGCTTATTTTACACTGGTTCCAGATTTCAGGAGAATTGAATTTGGCGATCAAAAATTTTGTTCCAGTACAAGTTTATTTCATATTACTTTCTTCTTAATTTATGACGGATAATATTTCAAAGTACACTGAAATCTCCAGGAAAGGCCACCTCTATTTACGACAACTTTTAGGAGGCACGGAAATTTTTCCATGGACTTTGTTTTTGAAGACAGACAAATAAGATTATTAACAAAAACAAATTAGATTCAAATGCATTTGAAATATTTGTGAGTGGATCTTATTTAGAGAGCTCTTTTTGACGATCTCTGAAGGAGATCTACAACCTCATGTTGCAGTCATGACTGACAACCTCATGTACAACCTCATGTTCATCTCATGTCTGAGTGCAGTAAAGACGATGCTATCAATGATTTATTTTTAGAGTAGGAAGTTAAATTTTAAAAAAAGGTTATCTTAAAAAAAAATTTAAAGAAACTAATCATCTCAAGCAAATAAACCAATTCTCATTTTTTGTCAAAGTAAACTAATTTTTATAACATAAAATAAAATGCAAACTTAGACAAAAAGCATAATTGTTTATTTATTTCAAGTAGTTCTATCATTAATGATTGATAAATTTGTTTTTACACATAACTCTGTTCGTAGGGATCATTTTTATTTTATTTTACAACCGTCGTTGAACAGCCGACCCAATTTTATGGGTTTACGACAACTAATGTTCAACTCCGTAGCCTTGTAATTTTGAACCCAATCCAGAAGACAAGGGAACTTCTGGATCGAGTATTGGGAGAAATTTGCCCTCGAGGAGGACTTTTTGATAGAGCTAACCCGCATTTGCGTTACAAGGAGAGGAAGACCACGAGAACCTTCCACGGTTAGTCTGACGGCAAGGGAACTCTAGCCCATGATCCGTCTACCACTGAGGATATTTCATGTTAGCATTGTGGGCGGTGCAAGCCGGATGCGGAATTCGCATCGACTGGGATACGAACCCGGTTCGCCGCATTGGATGACGAATGCTCTATCCCCTGAGCCATCGCGGCTCTATGGATCATTTTTATTGACGCTATAGTTTATTCATCGATGTAGTTTTCATGACGCCAACACCAGTTGCACCAAGAAAATGACACTGACTAAAACTAAAATCGCTTGCGAAAAATCATGTGCCTTCGATAACATCTTTTTGAAGTCAATGGAGGTACCCCTAAGAACGACCCACCTTAATTAATACCCATTTTACCATGGAACGGAGAGTGGTCACCCCCGAGAGGTTTCACTGTAATCTAATTAATATAATTTCATATTATAATTGCAATTACCTGTTTTTTTTGTTTTTTTTTTCATAAATTTCATGTTTGTCAACATCAGTTTTTATGTTACATTAGTGGTTTAAAAAAACTTAAGCCCAAAACTTTGTTACTTGAAAACGTTATGTACAATACTTAAATTTAATATAAACCTACTTGTTTTCCTTCAACATAAACCTACTAAGTCTTCTTTTATTTTAAAAATGAACCCTGTAATGTTTTCCATATTTTGAAAAATGCTTCACATTAACAATAATGATTTCCTTTAAGTTTAAATTTTTCAATTTTTGAAAAATTGGTCACTTTTAAAAATGCTACCTCTGGCTGGTAACAAACTTTCTTTACTTTGCCCTAGACTGTAAAAATGTTTGGATCAAATTACGTAAAAAAGTACCAGCACTCATTTGCCAGTACTTTTTACCGTAAAGCCCATTTTAACCGGAACATGTTACGGAGCAAGAGTCAGATACACTGTAATTTTTACATTAATAATTACAGTAAAATCACTAAATAATTCCAATTAAATAAATGTTACTGTAAAATTTAGGGTATAATATTTTATGGTAAAAATGGATTTTACAGTAAAATGAATTCTATGGATGATGCCGCCAAAGTGCTGGTACTTCATACCGTAATTTGATCCGAAGTTTTTCACAGTGTATACCTTACACCTAATCAATTGTAGACATACTATCGAGAAAGAATTATTTCGTATTTCACAGTATAAAGATTACTTAAAATAATACTGAGAATGCAGACATTCATTTTCACTACCCCCAAATCAGTAATTAATTTGGGATGATAATTTTTTTCTCCTTTGTACGTTATAGAAAAAACTTATTTTAAAATGTAAAATATTTTCTTTTGAGAAATAAAAAGCAAAATTTGCATACATTTTAATTTAATAAATTGCAGCATAAATAAATAAGAAAAAATTAAGATCATAAGAAAATATACCGAAAAATATTTCTTTTTAAAAAAGAAACAATTTATCCGTTTAGAAATATTTATCAGTTTATAAATAAAATTCTGTATGTTAAAATGTTTAAAAATCTGATCTTGAAAGATATTTTGTAATCTCTGTAAATAAACAACAATTTAACCAAATTTTTACAAGAAGCTATATCACAAAGAAATAAAAAAGTTACTGACTGTACTACATAATTTCGTTTAAAAATATGTGAGGAAAAAGTTAATTGATTCTGATATCTGATTTTTAAAGATAATTATTTTAATCAAAGTTAAAGAAATTATGTAAGTTTGTTGTTTATTATGGAGAACTATCGGCGCTTTATTAAAAACAAGATAATCCATTTTTGCTTTGATTTAAAATAAAGCAGAGCTCAATGTTCGCTCTCAAATAAAAACAAATTATATTTGTTTTAATAACCTAAGGATATTTTTAACACTTTTTTTAATAAATATTAATCAATATTCTTGCTTTCTCATAATCCAGATTTATTTAGCAAATATGTTTTTCTAATAGTTTGTTATTTACATTTATTTATTTGTTTTGTTATTATTTAATTTATGCTTTTTCGAAATATACAACATTACCAGAGGCTGATTTCAGAATTGCAAAGTAAGAAATGCTGGAAAGGAAAATAATAAGATTATTTTTGGAGCGACGTTGCGTTTTTTTTTTTTTTTCATTATTATTATTTTAATGTTTTGGATTAAAAAAAAGAAAAAAAATAACAAACTGTTTTAGATTTCAAAAATAAGATTTTACTCCTGAATCATAAAATAATTTAAAATTGATACTATATTCTTCGCTGAGAAAATACTTTAGATTTCTGTCAGTGAATTGTAGACACAAAGCAAAAAATTTTGTAAATTAAAAAGCTTTAATTTAAGGACAATTTTTATAAATAAAAAAAAGGAATAAAGAGGAAGATACCCGAAGAGTTATTGTCCAACAACACAAATTGTTTGGTATTTATTAATACTTTTTAGAACAGAATACGTTGATACATTATACGTTACTCAAAAAAGTATGGTCAAGACAACCCGAATTTATATATATATNGTTTCATTTATTGCGCTTAAGCTGCAAGTAAACAGAACTCATTGGATAAGTTCAAAATGTAGAATAAAACAAAGAAAAATTATAGACATATGAAAAGAAAAAGTGGGAGGGGGAAATAATAAGTTAAAGAATAACAAACAACAGTTTAAAAAAAATAAAAAAAAGGATGAAATTTTATTTAAAAAACAGGAAAAAAACCGGAAAATAAAAGATATAATCTTTTCATCAGCCCACACGATTATATCCGCAAAATCCTTATTTCCCCTCCCCCTTTTTCTTTTCATATGTCTATCATTTTTCTTTTTTTTTTTTATTCTACATTTTGAACTTATTGAACTATTGATAACATTTTGAACTATTTTATTCTACATTTTGAACAACCAGAAAAGTCATTACCATAGATTATGGTAATTTTACAGATTTTTTTTCTCCGTGTGAAAAACAACTTCTAATAGAATGGTCAATATTCCGTATAATTTTATGTCATAAAAAATAATATTTTATGATTTATTTTTCTATTTGTATGCCTTTACAAGACCTATACATAAATATGATAGAGGTGATTGATTAATTATAATCAATTAATTACACTCTTTAATTTATTGAATTAAATGCGAGTAATCAAAGTATAAATTGATTTATTTGTATTAAATAGCAATTCCTCCAACTCTGATACATAGTGTATTTCATTTTGAAAAATTGTTTCTAATTGTATTTTCTTGTTGTTTCTAATGCCACTTGCCAAAAGAAGCGAGCCTGCTTGGTGAAATTAAGCGAATTTTAAGGCAGAGGGTATCTTTCTTATTTTTCGGTGGCGCGATCTATGGCCAAGAATACGACTTCAGTCATACACACTTCACAGCCTGTTTTATGGGGTGGACCTATTCATATATCCATTTATTCATCCACAGATCGTAATTTTGACCTGAACCAGAGAACGAACAATCTCCAATTCAGCACCCCCTGAAGTAACGATTTGTTATGGGAGCTTGGGGTACTTTGAGACACGACAGATTTAACGTGCACCAGTCACAATCTACACGGGGAGCTTTCGGTCGGCGGGGATCGAACTCACGACTTCTTTCACGTGGGCCCAACGCCCTATCAACCAGGCTATCTCGGCGAGAACATTTTTACAATTAGTAACATTTTTTAAATAAATTCAACTGGCAAAAGTGAGTGTGTATTAGCGTTTAGTGTAGAATGTTTCCATTTTTTTTTTTNTTTTTTTTTTTTTTTTTTTTTTTTTTTTTTTTTTTTTTTTTTTTTTAACCTTTTTAAAGGACAAAGTTGAGGAATTATGTTTTTCTTTAAACAAATTACTTTTTAAAATTGAAGTGTTATAATTTTAATGTGATAAAATGCATTATGATCTATTAATATAACTAACATTCATATATTTTACTTACTTTTAATAGCATTAAACTGAACATTAAACGAAAATTAATCTTTTTTACATCAAACCTCAAAAAATAGACGTCAGTAAAAAATGGAACAAATTTTACTTTCATTCTTTTCTATCATTCCATTATATTCTTTCATTCTTTTCTTTTTTTTTTTTTTTTTTTTTTTTTTTTTTTTTTTTTTTTTTTTTTTTTTTTTTTTTTTTTTTAAACTGGGATTACAAGATTATATTTTGTCAGAATATCTATGATAATTTTTTTTAAAATTTTTTTTTTTAAAAAAGATATATCGGAATTATTAATTTTATCAAAGAAATATAGTACACTTTATTAAAAAATAATCTATATTTCTTAAATATTAAAAGAACTGGTAAATAATAAAATGTCATCAAGGCATGTAATGCATTGCACGTTCATCTGTATTTTTTTAAAAAGATACTTATTATTATTCTACGAAAGATAAAAAGAAAGCTGAGATATCTTTATGGATGAATAAATACAAGATTAGACAAAATATAAAGAGGCACACAGTTGTTTCGATGTTATAAGCAATCATCCCCACAAGCAAGATACTGAATGCTATAACAGGAATCTTTTCATGATAAATCCTGTTTAACCTCTATTGAATATTTAAAGTTAAGAGAAAGTTATGAAGTTTTAAATTACAAGAGATCAAAATGCAAGCATTTTGTGACCGATTAACTTTAACCACTGTATAATTCTGGGTCTTGAAAAAAATTGTTTGCAATTAGTTATTTGAAAATAATTTTTTTATTATTTGAAATTTCATGGTTTACACTTGGTTTATCAGAATTAACTTTTTTCTTAACTTAAGTTGGAACTTTTTTCTTAACACTTGGTTTATCAGAATTAACTTTTTTCTTAACTTAAGTTGAAAAACCTCGAGAGAAACTTTTCGTCTCGTATTTTGTTTCAGCATTTGATTTCCTTATCAATTTTTAATTTTATTTTAATTTTTAATAATATGAACTGGCACAAGCATAACAATACTTAAACTATTACATTGTCATAAATATTTTTTTATTCTGGAAATGAAAAAAAAAGACAGTTTAAGACTTTTATGTCTAATTTTTTTATTCATTTATTTTGTAAAAGCCTTAGAAAAATGAGCATGACCGGATGGCTCTTAAACCATTGTTCGTAGATTCAAAAATAATTTATTATGTGTTTTTACTTTTTTTTTAACAAACAATATTGCGAAGAAGATTAAAAAAAGAAAAAAAGATATAAGATTTTTTTTTACGCTGTATTGTTTTCCTGATAGGATTTGAAAAAATTTCTGTACTGGTGAAGTATTTTTTTTTATTGATACAAATGCGCATTATTGGTATTAAAGCAGAATATAAATATAATTATTGAAAATGTAATAAAAACTCAACTATTTTTTAAAAAAATTATTACAAATAATTAACAAATAAAAATACTATTTCTTTTTCCCGCGTTGAAATTTAAATAAAGGCTAAGAAAATTTTAATTTAATTTTTAAAAAAACCCTTAATCTTTATTCAAAAGTGTAAAAAATTCGAATTAAAATTTGCCTTAATTATCTTATATTATAATTGAGATTTTCTTGATAACTTATCTCAACGTTTTGAAACAAAAAACTTGAACTACCCAGAATTATTAAATAGTTCTAAAATAACACCAAAATTTTATAGGATTTTAACAAAAGATTATGAATTTAATATATACATGGTTTCTTTACATATTAGTACTTGAATTAGAAAATCGTTTTGAATTGAAAATTATTTGAGTTCAATTGAAATTGAAAAGAGAAAAAAATTTCTATTGTACCAGTTTTAATTATTGGAAAATACCATTGAAATGTGTTTTAAATGTTCTATTTTTATCTTAGATTATCAGTCCTGCATTGAAATCCAATATTGAAAAACCAACTTAANCGAATTAAAATTTGCCTTAATTATCTTATATTATAATTGAGATTTTCTTGATAACTTATCTCAACGTTTTGAAACAAAAAACTTGAACTACCCACAATTATTAAAAATAGTTCTAAAATAACTCCAAAATTTTATAGGATTTTAACAAAAGATTATGAATTTAATATATACATGGTTTCTTTACATATTAGTACTTGAATTAGAAAATCGTTTTGAATTGAAAACGATTTGAGTTCAATTGAAATTGAAAAGAGAAAAACATTTCTATTGTACCAGTTTTAATTATTGGAAAATACCATTAAAACGTGTTTTAAATGCTCTAAAGTTTTTTCACAATAACTAAAAACTCAAATTATGCGACATTTTTTATCTTAAATTATCAGTCCTGCATTAAAATCCAATATTGAAAAACCTACTTAAACTATATCATCTTATTTATATCTTAAATTGCAAGTTGCAATATGTAATCAAAGATTGAAAAACCAACTTAAACTATATCTGATGGGTATATTAAATTTTAAATTATCAATTGAGATTTTAAATCACATATTTAAAGGCAAATTTGGATTATTGCATTTGATTTTTATTTTAAATTGTCAATTAAAATTTGCAATCATATATTGAAAAACCAACTTAAACTGTAACTGCTCAATATGCTAAATTGTCAATTGAGATTTACAATCATATATTGGGAAACCAATTTATACTATAACTGATTGATATGTTAAATTGACAATTAAAGTTTGCAATAAAATACTGAAAAATCAATTTCCATATTTGATAGGTATATTGAATTGTCAATTGAGATTTGCAATCATACAGTAAAATACCAACTAAAATTAATAGTTCTGATTTTTAGCCGCAGTTTGCAATCACACATTGAGAAATCAATTTAAACTATAACTGATTCATATCTTAAACTGACAAAGTTTGCAATCAAATACTGAAAAACCAACTTCTATATTTGATAGGTCTATTAGTTGTTCATGGAGGTTTGCAATCATATATTGACAAAACAACTTAAACTATAACTGATAAATAGGTTAAATTGTCATTTGGGATTTGCATTATTGTATTGAAAAACCAATTTAAACTGTAACTGATTTATATGATAAATTGTCAATTGATATTTACAGTCATATAATGAAAAACCAATCTAATTTATAACTGATTGATGTATTAAAATATAAATTAAGATTTGAAATCATGTATTGAAAAACCGAATTTAATTAATACACCCGATTTATATCTTAAATTCACAGTTGAGATAAAAAGTTGAGTTAAAATATCAGTTGAGATTTGCAATAATTTATTAAAAAACCAAATTTTAATTAATTCATCCGATTTATATCTTAAATTCTCAGTTGAGAATTTAGAGAAGTTGAGATAAAAAGTTGAGTCAAAATATCAATTGAGATTTGTAATAATTTATTGAAAAACCAAATTTAATTAATACATCCGATTTATATCTTAAATTCTCAGTTGAGATTTTAGAGAAGTTGAGATAAAAAGTTGAGTCAAAATAACAATTGAGATTTGTAATAATTTATTGAAAAACCGAATTTAGTTAATAGATCCGATTTATATCTTAAATTCTCAGTTGAGATTTTAGAGAAGTTGAGAAAAAAAAAGTTGAGCTGAAATATCAATTGAGATTTGCAATCATATATAAAAAAACAAACTTTAATTTATACATTCGATTTATATTTTAAATTCTCAGTTGAGATTTTAGAGAAATTGAGATAAAATGTTGATATAAATGTGAGAAATTTATAACAATTTAAAAAAAATATGTATATTACCCTCTCTTGGTCTTTTAGGAGTAACCACACGAAAAGCGCTTCCCATTTCCCCGAAATTAAACGGCCGGTCTTTACAGATTCCTATCGTCGGTGGTCCGGCTGAGTCCGTCATTTCTCCGACCGGACAATCTGAGAGATCTTTCCGATTGCATCCATTGCAAGCGATTTTTTCTTCCTCTTCACTTCGATTACAATTAAATATCGTCTGCTTGATCACAATTAGAAAATCTGACCCAAGACAGGAAAAAAATAACAAACTGGGAAAAATCCAACCACCCTACCGCGCGCGGGGAGATTCGACGGCCGAATAAAAATCACGTGCTTGGGAACACTTTGTGGGGGTGGTGGTACAGGGGCGGAGAAATTATTAACGGGGGAAGAGAGAGAGAGAGAACGGCGCGCGCGCGGTTCTGCGGTCTCAAATAATCACTCAGTAAATAAATAAATAATCGTAAGGCTCTGAGGAGAGTCGGAAAAAAGAGTATTAATAAAGGGATGAATTTTGGGGGGGGATCGAACGAAAAAATGAGGGGTGGACGATTATTATAATGAAGAGGATGAATCGAAACAGAGCATCCAATAACTCAAGGGGGTGGGGGATGTTACGGTGTGAGCACGCATGCCGCCTTTTTCAACCATGGAGTGGACAGAGGGGGGTGGATGGATAGCGGGTGAGGGTTGCTAAGGGGCACGCCTTCTTTCTGAAGATGAAGATTTTTTGTTCTCATTCAAGAATGATGTTTTGCAAACGATGGGGATGTTTTTTGGTCTAGACTACTTTCTTACAGCTTTTAGTTCATCATTCGATCTAAGACACAAAACAAAGCTCTTAAAAATAAATTGTTCTAATTTTAATTGTTATTTTGGCAATTTTTATGAATAAAAATGTTATTTCCAGATTGCAAAATTTATTAGAAATAATTTAGAATTCTAGAAAATATGTGTTTTTGATTTCGAAGAGAAATGGTTTAAAACAAACAAATTATTAGACATAAGACAAAATAAAATTAATTGTTGTGTGTAGAACATGTTATATTTTTATTTGTTTGACTAAAGTTATGATAATATTTCTTTAAAAACATTTTATAAAATTTACAGCTTAACTTTTTTTTTTATCGAATAATACTTTATTACTTAGTTGTGTAGCATTGTTGGTCTTTTTATACTACGAATTGAAAAGTTGTTTAATAGATACTATTATTTTTTTTTAACCCTTTGAGGAAGATGGGACATAGGCGTTCTATTTATATATATTTTTCTTACGCTCTAATTACAAGCAAAAATATATTTTGATATTTTTTAATTATGAAAAACAGTCTAATAGTTACTGAAAAAAATCTGTTGGATTATTGGAATTATATTTCCATTAAAATATAGAATACAAAAAAGTAGCTTAACATTTTTTTATTTCATTTATATTCAAAAATATATATAAATAATTGATTTTGTAAACTAAAGAAATTTCAATGACGAATAACTGTTTCTCTTACATCTAAATGAGTGTTACTTTGAAAAATTATTCTTTGGGAGTATTTGGAAGATTCCCTTTGACGCAGAAAAAGACAACGGTATTTCATAACCATAAATCATTAAAGTGCTGAATATAATATTTTTCACTTTTTCTGACCTTAACTAATGTAAAATAATCAAATAGGTATGTAAAATTTGTTTAATAAAAATTATATGTCAAAGGCTTAAATAATAATAATTGTAGTTTAAAAAAAATAATAATAACTGCTACAAATTATAAGTTTATGCTCCTCCTTTATTAATGAACATTTCGACAATTCCCTGATTACCTCATCCACAAACATGCCGATTCACTCATTTGCTGATTCTCTCAACGAATGAGTAACTGATTCACTGATTCGCTTTTTTCATTCCCTCGTTGCCTAACTGACTCATCAACTAATATCTCTTAGTAAATAACTTCATTGGAGAATATTAAATAGTACTCTTAGTAGTATTGTATTTATTATTAGTAGTAGTATTGTAATTGTAAAATCAAATTTTAACTATTGTTTGGAAAAGAAAAATATTTTATTTCAACAAATAAAAGTATGAATTTTTATACAATAAAGCAGCGGTTCACTGTATAAAATTAAAAAACACTGCACTAAATATTATTAATATAGAAAATGATAGATGTAGTTATAATTAAAAATAAAACGTTCGTTACATTTATATTTTAATGAAATTGCTGGGCCGGGATAACCTGGTTGGGCCCATTTCCAAGATGTCGTGATTTCGATCGCCGCTGGCCATAGACTCCCCATGTATGAAATGGTGACTAATGCAGACTAAATCTGTTGGAGTCACAAACTCCTTTAAGTTCCTATAACAAATCAATACAACCTCAGGGGATTCTAGATCGGAGATTGGTAGTGCTCTGGTTCAGATCAAAGATACGATCTGTGGATGGATAAATGGATGGTCTGTGAATATGTCCTCCCTGTAAAACGGGCTGTGACGTATGTGCATGGCAGAAGTCGAATTCTTAACCCTAGATGGCACCACTGGAAAACGCGAGGCACTACACTCTGCCTTAAAATAGGCTTGTCAGCATTGACAAGTGACGTAAGACAACAACAACAACAAAGTTGCCTTGCTTTTCCAAGTTCGCCGATTTGTAAGAATATCATTAAACGTTGTATTCAGAAAACTGAAAGAAAGAAATGACAACGCTAAGTTGTTTAAATCGAGCACGAGAATATGAGTGCATTCTGCAGAAGTGCATTCTGCAGAAACAGAACAATTATTAAAGGCGTGTATGTTTTTGGTTGTGTTATAAAGATAATTGTGTTCTCATAAGAAGATTTATATAAATATATCAACTGTATTAAATAATTTTGTGATATTTAATTTCTATTCGCTCCTGTTTTGTTAAGTCCAGTTCATCTTAGTATTGTGATGCGTGTTTCTTTAATTATGAAACTAATATTGTTATAAGAATTAGTGTATACTGTCAATGCGAATAGTCGGTTATTAGTAATACTAACCCGGCAATATTATAAATAATCAAATAAGCCTGTTAAAAGGAAAACCGGTTATTATTAATAATGACCAATGAAGTTTGGTCAATGTCATTCTTTCACGATTTTATTGGGTGATATGCTACGCCAATTACTATCTCCAAGGCACCAAATTGATTTTAAACTGGATGTTTTTTTCCCCTTAAAAAAAGAAAGAAAAAAAAACTTTAGATGTTTACCTGGGGTGGTTACGAGTTATACCCTTCGAGCTGGTTCCTTTCTATGAGGATTTTTTGTTTTTTGTTTTTTTGTTTTTGTTTCTCGTGAGCCGCTACTCAGAAATCGCCAAAACTTGGCGATTATTCTGCCCTACACCACGACACGGAAATCTCCCCTTTTTATTTCTCACTTTGACCAAAAGAACTATCAATAATTAACTATCAATAATTTTGACCGATTAAAATTAATAATAACCGGATTTATCTCTTTCACCGTAACACATATACAAAGAGGCACACCCATGTCCCAATGCTATATAAACCATTTAATTACATTGACCAAACTTCATTGGTAATAACCGGTTACATTATTAATTATAACCGGTAATAATTAATAATAACTGGTTAAAGTGAATAATTTACGATATTTCTCACTTTGATTTAAAGAAGCGGTTATTATTAATATTGACAGGTTAGTATTAAAATTAACCGGATTTATCATTTTAACCGTTAAAAAACTGTGGTGCAATACCTAACCGAATTTTGAGTTGAAAAACTCTGAGATTTGTGAAAATATTTACGTTATTGCAAGTTAATACCGAATCAAGCATTCCTACATTTTTAAAGTATGTAGTTAAAACTAAACACCAATAATTCAATAAAACTTACACAAATCTGTCGCACGTTAAAGAAGAAGGTTGTGTTTTATGGACATTTATCGAATAATTAGAGAATATTTCTACCATTTAACTACATTCTTGAGTAATATAATGGTAAGGCGTATTTTAAATGTATAACCACCAATGCTTTTGACTATTTTTAGAAGTTTAAAGGTGAATAATTACGCAATTTCGAGATAGAGACAATATGGCGGCCAAATTGAGAGCATACAGGGGTTGGACAGAAGGATGTAAACACTTCTATGCTAACATATACTTTGATTATTCACGAAAAATACTTAGAGAATCATTTTGTAAATTTGGAAGTGTTTCGTAAATATTAAAATCGATTTAGTATATTTCAAAATCGAAAATAGTATTTTTAAACACCCTATGCCAAAAATTGTAGTATTAACTTTGTAACTTGCAACAACTATTTCGGTAATTATATGTTATAATTGCACAAAATTTCGTAAACTTTACTTATGGAAATAAGGACATTAAAAAAATGAAGAAAACAATTTTTTATTTTTTCCTTCTCTTACCTTTTTTTTTTTTTTNAACATTTTTATAAAAAAAGGAATTTTTTTTCATCTCATTTTTTTTTGCTTTAACTTTGAAAACATTCAATAAAAATTTTTTTTGATACAAATTAAAATTGATTTCAAAAATTATTGTTTCGAAACTGAGAATTTGTTTTTTTTTTTAACTGTGCAAGATATGAGTAATTAAAGTAATTCTTTTATACCACGCATGAGCGGGAAACAGTTAAGCTTGTTTTCTCGTAATATTAAAGTGAATTTTATTTGGCAATTAATAAAAAAATTCCGAATTGAATATCTTAATTTAAAAAATTTCAAGCCATTTTCAAAATAGTTTTCATACTTTTTAAAAGAAAGCTAAAATAATAAGGGGTTTTCCACAAATTTTATTTTGTACTATTAAGCAAGATTTATAAAAAATGACACCGGCATTATTGGACATAATTCCCCATAAAAAAATTTTTTAGGATGTTTTTTTTCTTTATACAATCATATTTTGTTGCATGAACGTTTATTGTAAGGTAATTATTATTTGTTATTTAATTTCCTTTTATGATACACAATATTATTTGTAGAAAACCCCTTATCATTTTGAGTTCTTTTAAAAAGTACAAAAAGTACTTAGAAAATTGCTTGAAACTTTTCAAATTTTTCAGATATTCAAATCGGACTTCTTTCTTTAGTTGTCAAATACGATTCACTACAAAATTATAACCTAANAAAAAAAAAAAAAAAAAAAAAAAAAAAAAAAAAAAAAAAAAAAAAAAAAAATTATCGAGAATTTTGAAATTAATTTTAATTTGCTTTAAAAATTTAGTTCGATTTTATAAAATATTTTTAAAGTTATAGCAAATAAACATAAGATAAAATAATTATTTTTTTAAAAAAATGTCCATATCTCCATAAATATTTAAGCTGGGCTTACGAAATTTTGTGCAATTATTGCATATAATAATCTAAATAATTGTTGCGATATTTTTTGGCATAGGGTGTTTAAAAAACAGTATTTATCTTTTGTAATTTATTGTCAGTCAATCAAACCTCTAAAAAACTTTAAACTTCATCGATAAGTTTGAGAACTAGCATAATTGAAGCACTTAAACAAAGTTATAAAATGATTCTATAAGTATTTTATGAGAAATATGAAAAAATATATTAGTAAAGAAGTGTTTCCATTAATTTGTCCATCCCCTGTAAGTGTATACGCATCCCAGAATAAAAATTCTTACTTTATATTGTAAGGTAAAAATTATTTTACTGTCTCTTATGAGTATCTTAGTATAATTATTAATTTTAATGTTACTGACTACCGAACATGGTGACACCTGCTTTACGACAAGTAGTGTAAAAAGTAAGAACATTTTTGGGGTTTCACCATTGTTCGTTCACAAGGAGTTGGCACTTGGCCCCGCCTTCGTCACGTGGCATCCGATAATACGATTTCGCTACTTTTTGGGAGATGGGTGTGAACACTACTGAACAAGGTTGATATTTGGCTATCGTATGACAAAAATATTTGTTTCGCAATATTTATGCGCATTCTTTTCACATTAAATATTTCATAAATTTGATATGTCTCTCTTTCGAGTGAATAGTTTGTCCTTTTTGAGACATTTTGCTGCAATATATTTAATTAGCTAGATAACGGAAGGTATAATAGCAGATAATAAAGCGAAGTATGTAACTGAAAAAGAATTCGATGTTTGCGTTTGACGCGCATTAAGGGTTGCTTCAATTTCAAGCGCGGAGACGTTTCTCCTCTTACTCTCACTCTCAAATGAACTCTTCGTCCAAGGAGGTGGAGCCAAGTGCCAACTCTTGGTGAATGAACTATACTCATGGAACGAATTATTCTTGTTTCTTGGTGTAGTAAAATTCCAAAAACCAAGAGTTAAGTACAGTGATTTCACACATAACGTATGGCGGTACAAAAATAATGTCAACTATGCTGTTTCCGTTAAAGAATATAATTCAGTTATTTCGTATAATAACTAGATATTTCATGAAATAACTAGAAAAGTCAGTTAAAGTGCATTATAGATGAAAACTTTCATACTTTACCTCGTTATTCTATGAAATAACTTATGACAGACCGTTAAAGTGAAAAATAAGCAATTTCAAAGTTATTTTATAAATTACTTGAGCGATAATTGCTAAAACCTCACTAAAAATACATTGTATCCCTTTCGCGGCTGATTAATTAATAAATAATAAAGAAAAGCAGACGATTTAATTTATTATTGATCATATTATTAACTGCGTCTAAATGCAATGAATAAAACGTACGCATACAAACGTCATATCAAAGCAGATATAAGCAGTTCAAAACTGACTAAAAACAACTAGAACCGGCTCAAAGAACTTTTAAGTGCCGTTTTTCACACTTTAACGATCAAATAATCGTTATTCAATAGAATACCTAGAATTTAATAGTAGAATTCAATAATTTTACGTACTTTAACTGACTTGCCTTGTCATTTCATAAAATATCTAGTTATTCTATGAAATAACGAATTTCACACTCTAACGGTTGCAACTCTACATCACTTTAGTGCAGAGTTTTTGGTGTAAAGGTATTTTTTCGAGATAGAGACACTATTTTTGGTGTAACGGTATATAAAATTTTTTACAACCCTGAAATGATCCCCTCCCCCACCTATTATTAAATCCTACTATTTTCACTCAATTGCAATTGATAGTACATGGCTACATGGTGTAAAGAAACAGCCGTCATTTTTGTCATTTAATAACATTAAAATTTATAATAACAGTAAGATCAGATACACAGAAAGAGGAAAGAGTCTGTAAATTTTTTTCTAATGAGTCACGGTGGCTCAGGGAATCGAGCGCTTGCTTCTCAATGAGGTGACCCAGGCTTGAATCCTAGCTGTGACTCATTGATACGAATTCTTTTCCCGGCTCTCACCGACCAGAGTGCTGACGTAAAATATCCTGGGTGGTAGACAGATCATGGATTAGAATTGCCTTGCCGCCGGGCTAACTGTGGGAGGTTTTCTTTTTTTCCTCAACGCAAATGCTGGCAAGTTTTATCAAAAAATCCTCCATAAAAGCTTGTTTGTCCCAATGCTTGATCCAGGAGTTTCCTTGCCTTCTGGGTTGGAATCAAAATTACAAGGTTTCGGATTTGAAAATTGCTAGTTATAAACTCAGAATTGGGTCTGCTGTTCAACGCTGGCTAAAAATAAAATATAAAATAAGAATCATTAATTTAGAATGCATATATGCATTAATTCAAAAACATTAGATTAGTTTGTATATCATGCATGCGCGTAACACACGGAGAATCTTAAAGTGAATTTGAAGTAGACTTAATAAATCAGAAACGGATAGAAATTAGACATTATAAAATTATTGTATACAATTCTCAGTAAAATACTCAGTAATACAATTCTCAGTATACAATTCTCAGTAATTGAAAAATTAAAATATAATTATCTTTTATACGTGACTAAAACCACGCATACATATTTAACTACACATTGTCGATTCTGTTGATGAATACGAGAGTTGAAAATAACAAGTTCTCGCCAACTCATTCCAGATTGTAAACAAACTACTCGCGATCGTTTCTTGAATATTTGATACTCCAAACGCGCCAACATTGGTGCTTTCAGAAATGAAATTAATTCAAGTATGGTATTAAAGTACGAGTGTTCCGTGTAATATTATCTACATAATTTAAGTTTTACATTTAAATAACACCTCTAGGAAGAATAGTTTTAGACTATGTCTACCTTCATGTACCAAAAGATTGAATCGAGTTAGCATGTCTTATATACTACTGAATTGACGTTTAATGATCTTAGCGGTAGTTACGTCACAATACTCCCCCACCAGAATTTTTCAGGTATAAAATTCGATGAAAGGATATCACTAGTTGCCGTATTTGAGAAAGACCGGGAGAGCTGCATTAAGTTTACCGGAATTTGAAAGCTTGTGTTAAGATTAAACTCACACCGAGTTTTGAGATTTTGTTATGAGAGTTGTAGTAAGTTCATGGTTGTGTGGTCTCTCCTGTGTTGCTATCATATATGGCAGTACTTTTACTTTCGTTACTTGTACCGCCGGTACAAGTAAAAAGTACGTACTTTTACTTGTACTTCGTTACTTTTTGAATTTAGTACTTTTACTTGTACTTTCGTTACTTTTTTCGGGAAAAAGTACAAGTATTTGTAACGGAAATGTCGAATAAAATCGTTACTTTTTTCTAAAACTCGGAAAATCTTTCTAAAAAAAAGAAAATTTAATTTTAAAAAAATGCTTATGTTTTTTTAATTTATAAAATTAATGTGCAATATATATGCATTCACAGCTAACTTCGTGTTTAAATACCTTCTGTTTCAACTTATACTGCACATTCAATTATTTTTTACTAGCTCAAAGATCACAAAGCTATCTGAAACCCCGTGTTTGCTTTGTTTATGTTTGTGCTTTTAAAACGCGTTTCTAAAGAGTAAAACAATTTTAAATCAATGGTAATTTAAATAAATAAAAATAATAAACTAAAAATTAAAATCAATAGATAAAATTTCTTTTTCGTGCAAATCCATAAAAAGTTTGATATTAAAATTATATTTGATTTTAAAATTATATTATACGATTATATTATAAAATTATATTATAATATTCTTCCGAATTTAAAAATAAATTAATATCCATAACTTTCAAAATTAAAAATAATTAAATAAATAACAACAATTTTGCAAAAACATTAAAGAACATAAGAATATTATTCAATAAAATTTTAGGTTACTTTGAATTTTCGATTTCCTAGAAATGTACTTTTAAATCGTTACTTTTTTTGTTTAGTACTTGTACTTTTACTTGTACTTTTTACTCGTTACTTTTTAAAATAAGAACTTTTTACTTTTTACTCGTTACTTTTTTTAAAAATACTTGTACTTTTACTCGTTACTGTTTAAAAGTAACGTTGCCATATATGATTGCTATTAGTCGAATGTATGCAGGATCCCGTTGTGTGTAAATGAGACTGAGAAGCAACAGCGCGAGGAGGACAATGGCGCAATAACCTATAGCAAATCAACTGTTCAATAAGGATCATCCATCGAAGTCGGCATATCACGTCCGGGTCACCAATGTGGGGAGTGTAGTCTTAGACTATGCCAACCTATACTATTTACATAATTTAAGTTTTACATTTAAATAACACCTCTAGGAAGAATAGTTTTAGACTATGTCTACCTTCATGTACCAAAAGATTGAATCGAGTTAGCATGTCTTATATACTACTGAATTGACGTTTAATGATCTTAGCGGTAGTTACGTCACAATACTCCCCCACCAGAATTTTTCAGGTATAAAATTCGATGAAAGGATATCACTAGTTGCCGTATTTGAGAAAGACCGGGAGAGCTGCATTAAGTTTACCGGAATTTGAAAGCTTGTGTTAAGATTAAACTCACACCGAGTTTTGAGATTTTGTTATGAGAGTTGTAGTAAGTTCATGGTTGTGTGGTCTCTCCTGTGTTGCTATCATATATGGCAGTACTTTTACTTTCGTTACTTGTACCGCCGGTACAAGTAAAAAGTACGTACTTTTACTTGTACTTCGTTACTTTTTGAATTTAGTACTTTTACTTGTACTTTCGTTACTTTTTTCGGGAAAAAGTACAAGTATTTGTAACGGAAATGTCGAATAAAATCGTTACTTTTTTCTAAAACTCGGAAAATCTTTCTAAAAAAAAGAAAATTTAATTTTAAAAAAATGCTTATGTTTTTTTAATTTATAAAATTAATGTGCAATATATATGCATTCACAGCAAACTTCGTGTTTAAATACCTTGACCTCCCGTGGAGCGCT